>NW_005842282.1:352241-356531 GCF_000455745.1 Alligator sinensis | reverse complement strand
GGGAGGGGAGGGGAGGGGAGGGGATGGACAGGATGGGAAGAAGTTTGAGGGAGCAGGGGGCAAAGGGGCTACCAAACCCCCCAGATTTAATTTTCCCTGCTGTAGCAGTGGGAGGGGGACAAATTCAAGGCAAGCCTCCAATAATTAGAATCTGTTCCTGGAAGTTGTAACAAGTTCATACATTTTCCATATATAGAATCTAACTATTGGGGAGTCATATATTCAAATAAATACAGGATTTATGAATGTAGAAAGCTGTTTAAAAACAAACAATATGCAAGGTCTGTAATATGCACAGTGATGAAAAGTCTTTTTAAAATTAGGGTGAAATTGTTATAGAATACCAACTTTCCAAACCAAACACCTACTCAGAACTAGGCAATGCACATTCCAGAGAACAAGGAAGTGCCTGCCCTCCCCACCAACCACATAAACTAGATGAAATAGGAGTCACAGGAAGTAATATGTGCTTACCTATTAATAGAAAAGGGGGTAATAGATCTGATAAGGGATGCCACAGCTCCAGCTTTAGCAGCTTCCACTGCTCCCTGGGCTCTGTATCGCACAGTTTCACCATAACTGATGTAAGGCTGATTATAAACAACAATCTTCCCCTTGGCTTCTTCAGTTCTTTTGTACAGCTCATCAAAAGAGGACACTACTAGGACTTCAGCTGTTATTCCTGAAAGTAAATGGTACAGTACTTTTAGACAGTTGCTTTTTCACCACCCTCAAACCACTTTGGCACACACAAGAATGCCTGTCTGTCCTGTACTGTGTGCACAGGGCAAACCAAGTAAAGATCAAACTTGAAAGCCTCTTACTGGAAGCCTATGTAAAATATTTCCTCAGAGAATGATATTCAATACCTGCAACTGTGCCCTGAACAGAGCAGGCCTCATTGTATAAACCATGCTATTAGCTGGTGTTAAAATATTAAATGAAGGCTAGAGAGAAGGCAAAAATACTTTTTTCTCCACTTGGGTAGCAATGCTGGACTGCAATTATTTACAATGCATAAACATTTGGAAAGACTTCCTATGGGATTCATTAAAAAAAGACAGCAATCTTTTCACGCAATTGTTTTGATATGTTGCTAAACAACTTAGGCTGACATCACACAAATGAAAATGCATACATAGCTTGGGAATGATGTGTTCCATAAATCCAGCCTGTCACAAGTGTGAATGATTTACAGTTTCTGGAAAAAAGAATGGACTGATTGCAAGAGATTCTGCAGTATACTTAAAACCAGAAATACTGCTTATATTTAAATTGTTGATCACAGAACAGCAACAAAAAAGGATACTTTTTTTTAAACACCACTTTTGGAATTTTTAAAAATTCGCTGTCATCCTATTACTTTGCTTAAGAAAACAAGGGCATTTATAGGCAGCTAGTTTTTCCCATATCATAGAAAGTGTCCCACTTCACAAAACATGCAGTTGTGAGCTATATTTCATGACTTATAAAAAATCATTCACAAAAAAGCCACAATGTGTTAGATCTAATGTTGTAGATTGGTTACAGAGAAAAGTAGAAACAGTTTAACAGCAAAGGCCAGACTTAATTTGTAAATATAGAAGTAGTAATGGATGCTTGGAGTTTTAGTGCCCTACATTTTGCCTAGAAACCACAAATTACATCAGTAAAAGCTGAAAGTATTAACTGACTTGTTCCCCTTGTTTCATAAGTTATTGAAACATTTTTTTAAAAGAAACTGAATCTTCTTGACAGTCTTACATATCTCATTGTAACACATTATTTGAAAAGTTATTTAGAAAAGCTTTTAAACTAACTGCATATGCTAAACATACATAACTGACATGGATAACAACTCTTAGGATCTCTCTCCCAGCATTATACTTACCCAACTGATGCTCAATTCATGGGTTTTTATGCAAACCCCCCATATAAATTGGCTTCCAAAAAAAAAAAAAAAAAAAAAAAAATTCATACCAGAAAGGCTGTATCCTGCATTACTGGGATTTTATCTACAGAACTACCTTAATGCAGAAGGTGTGAACATTTTAATTGAATAGCTGTGCAGCCTCCCAGCTTCACAGAAAGGACCACAGAAGGCCAAGCCAAAATATCATCTTCAAATTGTATTGAAGTTATTCTTGGCATGTAGGTAAAGTGTGCTGATAGGCTCCAGCTGCTTCTAATGAACAACAGGTTCAACCATACACCTAAGGAGCGTCCCAGAGACAGGATCACTCGGAGGTATGGAACTGTGTCACTGGAAAGAAAGCCAGATATCTTTAAAATTTCATTTTCCACTAGAAGAATCAAGGTCTCAGTAGGCTGGCATTGCAAGATGCATTTCAGATCAGCTTCTGGAGCAGATGATAGGAAATGACACCATCTACTTCACCCCAATACTACACTTAGATGCCACAGCAGTCATTAAAATGATATGCAGGGTACTAACTGCTCACTGAGAAAACAAGGACTATAACTGTTTCTGGCACTGCCTCAGTGGACAAACACCAGCTCTCAATGTTTTTGAAAGAGTGCTACTAACAGTAAGTAACACTTTCCTCCCCTCCCCAACCTCCTCCACCCCAAAAGATTCATGCAGAATTATTTCTGTGGGCTTTCAAAGATGCTAGGCATCAAATAGTTACTTTGCACTGTATGTTTCATAGCAAAAGAAACAAAGAAAAAGGATGCAGAACAGAACTACAAACTCAAATTCAGCGGCCTGCTATTTCCACTTTTAAATGTTCCCAAACAGGCTAAATAAAGCAAACCTTTGACAAAACAAAACAAAGGTTCCCTTTGCATGTTTAGCTTAATGGCAGCATGAGATATACAAGGTATCTATTACCAGGCTTTCCATAGTAAAGCACAATTTCACTCTTCTTTAACTGCCTGTTAATTCCATGGCTCATTAGCATATTAGGTCACCTTCTATTCTATACCATTTCAGTCCTATCTGTTAAAACGATAATAGGAATACTTTCTTTATAAAGGCACTCATGCCTCATCTGTCCAGGTAACAATGAGACCAAAGGCCAAAGAGAGAGATCAAATTATGGCCCAGGACAATGTGGCACACACTCATATTATACCTTAGTAATAAATAAAGAACCTTCCCCTATCAAGCCTTGGGGGCCCAGGGCTGTTTATCATGGCTAATTTATAAAAGCATTCAATCTATTTCTTATTTTTATCATTCTCTGACAGAACTCAGTTGCCAGTGGTGACCTGCAGAAAGTCAGACTCCTATGTGATGAGAGAAATGATGTTCACAGAGGACAAGTACATGCCATTTTCTGCAGTTAGCCATGAGAAGAGAATAAACAAAACTGAAAGCATGAAAAAAGACCACCTTCTTAAGCCTGAGGATGTAGCCAATAGGTTAGGTAATATTACGTGCAGCACTGTGCAAAAACTACTCTTTGAGGAAGCTAATTGCATAAATCACAGAGCACAGCACTACCACAGTGGGCCAATGAGGAGCAGAATCCATTTAATCTCATAGCTTTCCTCTCATTTTTAAAAATTAAATATATAGGATTATATCATTATGGGACTGCTATGAAGGAACAGACAACTGATAGAATCAGTAAGCTAGCAACTAGAGGGGCACCAATATATTGGTCCGATACTGGATTGGCATAGATATAAAGAAAATTTTCTGATCTGAAATTAGCCTGATACAGCCGATAATTTGTCCAATAAATGCCCTTGCGTGCATGCAGTCTGAGTGCAGCAAGTAGGCAGTGAGGAGCAGAGCCAGGAGCATGGAGTGCTGCATGCAGCCGGTAAGTCTGGTGTGTTGGGAGGGGAGGAGGGAGAAGGGTGTGAGGGGACAGATCAAGGCCCCTACGGTGAGGGAGGGTGTGGGGTTGGGGTAGAGGCTACCCAGCCAGGGCTGGGACAGGTGTGCAATGGAAGCGTTGCTTGTCATGGGGGATGGGAGGGGGGAAACCTGGGAAGGGAGGAGGGGCGACTCTGGCTGCTACACATGGCTTGTCCAGTGCTCCCACAGCTGCTCCCACCACTCATCCAGGAGGACATGGGGGGCGGGGTGGCGCATGCCCCTGATCTGTGCGGGTTGGGCTGGGGTCAAGCTCTTCTCAGCCAGGTGGATCTGGGAGCACATGTCCCCCACATGCCCTCCTAGACAAGCAGCGGGAGAAGTGGCAGGAGCCACCAGATGAGCACTGGACGAGCCGCTCACAGCAGCAGGAGCCTCCCTCCCCGCCCCCCTTCCCAAACCCCCACCTTCCTGCTGCCCCCTGACATGTCACGCATCCATCCCATGCCCAGCCTCACCCT
>NW_005842282.1:350652-352189 GCF_000455745.1 Alligator sinensis | reverse complement strand
CAAACCACTTGCAGCTTCTGTCCTCCGACCAGCCATGTCCTTCCCTGCCCTGGCTGGTCAGCGCCTGCCCCAGCCCCCGCCCCATTCCCTCCCTCACTGCAGGGGCCTTGATCTGTTCCCCCACACCCTTTCTACCACATCAGACTTACCAGCTGGACACGACTCTTCAAGCTGTAGAGCTGCATATCAGAAATCAGATTGGTACTTGTCCCAGCCGCCTGTGGAGAGTTCGGGATTGAGAGTATGGTTGGGGGTAGAAAGGTAAGAAAGATTTATTGACTTAACAAAAACACAACTACGTGTAGTAACAAAACAAACAATGACAGACAAAAGCAATTAGCACCGGCAACTTATTGGCAGTCCCCTCTGATGCCTGATACACAGCAAGCTTCTCTTTCCACAAAGTTCAGTGAAGTCAGGTGTCCCCGAACGACACTGTCCAAAGGGGTACCAGAAAGGACCCTGGAATGCAGATCTTGGGCTCTTCAAGGTCCACGGGCCCACTGATCCAGGCAACAGCTAACTAATTCTTTTACAGAGCTGTCTCTTCCTTCTGAATGGTTTCCAGATATTCCAGCCAATTTAAAGTTTCTGAATGGTTCTGATAATGTACAACCACTCAGATTCCTTTTACTTCAACTGTCCTTAGACTGACCAATTAGCAGTACAAGCCTTGCATTTCTTTGATAAGGTAATTTTAACTACGCTGCAGGCCTTACTACTTCAAGGCTTTGCTAAATTTACTAGGCCTTACTTTATGCAAGGCCTCACTACATCTTAAACTTTAATTAGGCTTTTAGCAACTACACAAAGCTTAATATCTAAACAAATACAGAAAAACACTTGATATAATATTCATAGAGCCTTCAGCAAGCACCTTTATCTCACAGGCACACTTTTCAGCTGTCACAGGTATTGGCCAATATGCCTCCTTAAAAATCAGCTATCAGTATTGGCCCCAAAAATCTCTATCGGTGCATCACTACTGGCAAAAAATCTTCCACTGTAGATCAAAGTTGGTATATACAGAAGATATCATAGCATAAATAAAATGTTTATATCTAGTGTTAAAAGCCTAACTAATACAGAAGTTTGCAACAGCACAGAGACAGTTACAGTACTCCATGCATTAGCAAAGCCTTAAATCATGGTACATGCAGGAAGGCTGATTCATGGTCAGGGAAAGGCTAGTACAAAATCCTACCTGTAAATCTCCTGCCTACAAAGTTGCTATGTCTGACTGCAGGCATGAATAATTCTATCTGGAGAGTCATCTACCAAGGCCTGCCAGCAACAGCGCTGAAAGCAGATTAGTGCAGATCACCAGACAGGGAATTCCTGAAAAAGACACCCCAGGTATAAAATGCTCCATATGTTTAAATCACTGAAGGCACTAGATATTAAGCTTTTCATTCTGTGAAGCTGTTTGTATTATTAGCAAAGGTGTTCAGAGCACATTTATAGCAGAGGGAGTTTATAGAAGCTCACAAAAATCTCTGCCAACAAGCCCAATGGGAACTCCCACATAGGCACTCTT
>NW_005842282.1:313598-350621 GCF_000455745.1 Alligator sinensis | reverse complement strand
CCTTTTACTGGAAAGACTGTGGCAAGATAAGTTTTAGCTTGAAGCATCCCAACCATCAAGAATATCAAATTTGCTGTTCTAGTCTCTCCAGAGGATTAAATAAGAAAAGCACACCATGCATGTAGTTACCTATACATACTGTTCTTATAGTCTTTACATATTATCAAAGATAATTCATTACAATCAAATGACACATTCAAAGCAGAGAATGGCAAACTTTACATCCTGTTTAATCTTTCTGGATACTAATTTCCAGGTTATCCAAGTAAATCTCAATCCTGGGTCCTTTAAACAAGCCTTTTGTCATTGACTTGAGTAAAGCAGGAGCAGAAACAGAAGCAGGCTAAAGGAGGTTTACCTACAGGAAAAAATGCCACTAGTATTTTTAAATGAACTTTTAAGTGTACAGTAGGAGAACTGCTGAAACCTGAAAACTTTCCACAACTTAATTTAATTTCAAGCTGTGCTAACATAGGATGATGTTTTCTCTTATAAATCACACCATCGAACAGAAATTCTGCTGATCTAGATCCACTAGAACTCCCCTTAGCAAATATATAACCCAACATACAATATATAACCCAACAGGCAATTTTTGCTCAGAATAGTCACATAGACATACCTCTGGTCCTGGGCATATCCACAGAGAAGGCCCTCTTAGCTAAGCCTCCCTTAAACTTCCCCGATGATTACCACATCGAGATTGAATTTTAAGAGTTAAAACTTGGACTTCAAACCTCAACTTATACACCATGAAATACGATACTTACCTGGATTCAGAACCCCCCACCCATTCAAAAGCCATAGTGAGTGCAGAGGGCTCACTTCCCAGGGGGACAGGAACACTGAGCGTGAAGAACACAGTGCTACTCCAGCCATGAAGAGGAGGGGGATGAAGACTAAAAGCCCATTCACCAAAGACAGTCAGACCCCAAGGGACTACTCTGACAGGAAGTGCTATGAGAAGCAATTGCAGGAGCAGCATTGATGAGACCAATGTCATCAAACCAAGCTTTCCTCAGTTTGGACATTGAATATTTGCTCTTCTCTGCTGCTTTGATTTCTTTCAGATTCTTCTCTATCCCCAGCCAACCCACCCCACCCCCACACCCCCAGAACTGGATTCAGAACTCCAGTTGCCGTCTTACCAATGCTGCATAGAGGGGCAGTATCACCTCCTTAGACCTGCTTGTGATGCACCTTCTAATGCATGAAAGAGTGCAGTTGGCTTTACTTATCACTTCGTCACATTGACAACTACCAGCCTGTAGGTGTACTGCGATTCTTTCTCCCTAGATGTAGCACTTCGCACTTATCCTTGTTAAACTGCATCCTATTCTGTTCTGCCCACATTCCCATCCTGTCCAAATCCGCTCCCTGCCCTCCAACATTTAGTCCAAGTCTTTCACTCCTGCTTCCCCCAAATCTCCCCTCCATTCCACCCCATCTGAATTACCAAAAACAGGCTATCCCAATGTAAAAAGAAGAAAAGATAGGAAGTGCAGCAAGAGACTAGCTTAGGTAATGAGTACTAAGGCTGAGGATAGTACAATCAGGTAGAGACAAAATAAAGAATGTCAAGACACAAATGGAGGTATAGCTACTAAAAGATGTAAAGGAAACAAATGAGCATTCTTTAAATATGTAAGAGGTAAGAGGAATACAAACAAAAGTGTAGGTCCATTACTAAATGGATAGACGAAGCTAATAATGGATGTTGTAAAGAAGATATAAATGTTTAACGCCTTCATGAAAAAGATAACTATCAGATGATGAATGCAAATAGCAACAAGGGTGATTACTCAGCCTAAATTAAAAAAAACAGGGAAAGAACAGGTTAGAGATTACTTAAATAAAAGATGGATTTCTACAAATCAGCAGGGCTAGATGAAATTGATCCTTAGAGTATACTCAAGGGATTTAGTTGAAGCAACTCCAGAGTCATTAGCTAATATCAGCAAGAACTCATGGAAGCCAGGTGATGCCCTGTGAATTAAAGACTGGTCAATCTAACTTTGATACCTGGAAAAATACTGGACCATATCAAAGAACCTATTTTAAGTACTGTCGCAGAGCACTAAGGTGCCCTGCTCCTAGAGAGGGGAAACTGCCCGGGGGGGGAAGAGCCCTAGCAGGGAATAAGAGCCCACCTGCGGGTTGCCAGGGCAACTGGAGGCAGCAAATGACCCACACCTGACAGCGGTCAGCCGGCTGTAAGGGGCAAGGCCTGGCTCTTATAAAGCCCAGGGCTGAGGCCAGGCTGGTAGTTCCCTGCCAGCAGCCAGAGAGGCAGGAGCTCCTGGAGTAGGGATGCGAGAAGCAGGGAGACCCGCAGGTACTGCTTGAGCAGAGTTATGGATGGCAGCTCTAGGGCGTTTGTGCAATGTGGTTTAGCCAGGCGGCTTTACGTTATGGTATAGCCAGGAGGCTCAAGTTTCTGTAGCATTTTGTTGTTTATTACACCGGTGGTTTGGGTGAGGCTATTAGGGGTTGAAGGAGGCCTCAGGGGGAACCCACAGCAGCGTGGGACCCTGGCACCAGTGAGGGCGCAGCATACTCATAGGGACCCACAGTGGTGTGGGGGGTGCCAAGTGAGGATGCAATATACTCAGGGGGAACCCACAGCAGTGTGGGGACCCCTGTGCCAGTGAGGGCGCAGCTTATGGGGTGCTTAGACTCCAGCCCCAGAGAGGGGGCACTATGGAGAAGCCCCAGCGCGGGCGCAGCAAGCCCCAGAGTGGGGGGGCGACATTATTGGAAAGCCCCAGCGCAGGCGCGGCGAGCCCCAGAGTGGGGGGGGCGACATTATTGGAAAGCCCCAGCGCAGGCGCGGCGAGCCCCAGAGTGGGGGGGGCGACATTATTGGAAAGCCCCAGCGCAGGCGCGGCGAGCCCCAGAGTGGGGGGGGCGACATTATTGGAAAGCCCCAGCGCAGGCGCGGCGAGCCCCAGAGTGGGGGGGGCGACATTATTGGAAAGCCCCAGCGCAGGCGCGGCGAGCCCCAGAGTGGGGGGGGCGACATTATTGGAAAGCCCCAGCGCAGGCGCGGCGAGCCCCAGAGTGGGGGGGGCGACATTATTGGAAAGCCCCAGCGCAGGCGCGGCGAGCCCCAGAGTGGGGGGGGCGACATTATTGGAAAGCCCCAGCGCAGGCGCGGCGAGCCCCAGAGTGGGGGGGGCGACATTATTGGAAAGCCCCAGCGCAGGCGCGGCGAGCCCCAGAGTGGGGGGGGCGACATTATTGGAAAGCCCCAGCGCAGGCGCGGCGAGCCCCAGAGTGGGGGGGGCGACATTATTGGAAAGCCCCAGCGCAGGCGCGGCGAGCCCCAGAGTGGGGGGGGCGACATTATTGGAAAGCCCCAGCGCAGGCGCGGCGAGCCCCAGAGTGGGGGGGGCGACATTATTGGAAAGCCCCAGCGCAGGCGCGGCGAGCCCCAGAGTGGGGGGGGCGACATTATTGGAAAGCCCAAGTTGGGCACGGCGAGCCCCGGAGAGGGGGGGCGCCTTATTGAGAAGCCCAGTGCGGGTGTGGCAAGCCCAGAGAGGGGAGCGCCTCGTTGAGAAGCCCTAGGGTGGGCCTGGCAAGCCCCAGAGAAGGGGGCAGCACTTGAGAAGGCCCAGAGAGAGGGCTGCAATGCAAGAGAAGGCCCAAGAGAGAGGATCACTGTACAGAGAAGGCGCCGAGTGGGCACAGAGAGCCCCAGGAGGGGGCGGCATAACAGAGAAGGCCCGGGAGACGGGCGTGAGTACAGAGAGAGAGACAGACCAAGGTCGATTCCATCTGCGAGGCTTGGGGCGTGGTATTAGGGGTGGTTGGAGCCACGCATAGCCCGTAAGGCTAGGGTGCTCCGAAGCACCCGTTTGCAAGACAAGACCTACGAGGGGTCCAGGAGTCTACAGGACCAGAGGGTACAACGGACCGTGTCCAAGAAGACGCGAGGCAGCCTCCCAACTGACTTGAACCATCAAGGACGTGGCGGGGGAGAAATTGAGGGTGCCCTTGGGCCAACTTGGCACGGAGAGCGGGCCTTAAGGAGATCACGGCCCTCCTGTAGGACCCCGCCATGACAAGTACCTAGAGGATAACAAGGTAAATAAAGCACAATCAACATGGGTTTGTCAAAAGCAAATCCTTAACCAACCTGATTTTCTTCTACAACAAAGTAATATGCTTAGCTGATTCAGGGAGGGCAATGGATGACATATTTTGACTTTAGCAAAACTTCTGAGACTGTCTCCTGCAAAATTCTCATTGATAAGGAAATATTTTCTGTGAAGACTGCTACAAGGTAGATGTATATCTGGCTGGCTAATCACTAGAGTTACTGGATCAAGAGAGACTACATGAAGATTTAAGGACAGTTTTCAAATTACAACAGTTCTTATTGTAAGAGGATGGTGATTAATTGTTCACTATCAACAGGGGATGGGACAAGTGGTAATGGGCGTAAGTTGCAATAAGGGAGATTTAGGTTGCACATTAGGAAGATCTCTTTTAAAAATGCCAGCGTTAAGGTCTGGAATCGATTACCTAAAGAAGCTGTGGAATATTCATCACTTTGTCTGACTGCGCTTACAAAATTCTAATCGTCTGGGATAGTTTAGACAGAGATGATCCTGTCTTAACATTCTGGGCCCCTCTCCCCTACCATCCAGTGATTGTAGAGGTGAGAACAGCCTCATCCCTGCAAATCCAGGGAGGTACCAGGAAGAAAAGGCCCACTGCCACAAACTTCCCAAGAAACAGGAGAAGGGTTTAGAAACTGTTTCTTTAGAAATGGGTCCAATTAACAGGAGTTTCCTTTGGGTGGCTGCATGGGAAAAGAAACTTGCTTCCACTGAGTTCTGCTGTGCAGGCACCTGTGCATCTCAGCATAATTCATTTCAAGTTTTAGACTCGAGATTATAGGATGAGTGTGATTAACTAACACACACACACACACACACACACACACACACACACACACACACACACACACACACACTAAGATGCCTTAACTGTTTAACCATATGAATCCAATATATAAGATTGTGTACTTTTACACTGCTTCCAGCTAACACTAGTAATCAGTGCAACTTTGTACAGCAGGCCAACAGAATTCAGGAAATCCTACCCCAAACTTAGCCTAAACTTCAACATTAGATTTAAATATGCCTGATAGATAGATAGATAGATAGATAGATTTTTAAGCTTGAACTAAAAAGTTTCACACCATTCTAGTGCTGTCCTTCAGAAAACTACTGTTGTATATAGCAATGCAATTTTAGATACTTTTAATTAATACTTAGAAACACTTTGAGGATAGTTATAAGCAACAAAGGGAAAAAATAGAGCAAATTAGGAAGATATAGAGAAGCAGAAGGCTTTCATCAGAAAAGATTTTGTAAGAGCTTTTGGAAATCATGATTCCACCTGCTCTCTTGAATGAAAAGGAGAATTACTTCATAAAACTAAAATGATAAAGAAAGGTATTCCAAGAGGATGGGAGGCTATTCAGCTACAATGCATAGCACAGGGACTAAATACACTCTGCAATTCTGAGGGGAGGAAAAAGCAGAGAAAAATAAGTGTTATGAAAATATTTACATTTTCCAATTATTACTGGATCTTCTTGTAATAGCCTGGCTGAAGCAACTGTAAAAACCCTGTTACATAAATACAGACAACCTAGTTTTTAGTGAGGACTGAATATGACCCCAGAGACAAAGCAAGAAAGCAACAGAGCCAACTGAGTAATGGGTTAGATCCACAAAGGGATTTAGATCAGTGCTGCTCTAGCCAATTTCTAAGCACCTGAGTAAGGCACCCAGGCTCCTTACACAATGCATAGGAAGAGCCAAGTGCCCAAGAATGGAAACCACAGAAGTCAAGACACTGAGTGCTGAATCCTCTAAAGGAATGGTGAGAACCTTAAAGGAGTGGTGTTGGGTCAATCTGCAGGTCCAATCTGTCTGTGGGCCCAATCTGACATGCACCAGATTGGGCCCCGGTCTCATGTCCACCATATCATGCCCATGGCTCCTGCATCTGATTGGGTCCTCATTCCCCACGTGTGCCAGATCAAACCTGCTACAAGGTCCCCATGTGTGCCCCACCAGCCTGAGCCCCAGCTCCAGTCGGTCCCAGCTTCATGCACTGTATCAGGCCCACCACCCGAACCTCAACCGTGACTCTGCATATGCCAGATCAGGCCCGCTGCCCCAGCCCCAACCCAGATCCTGCACAAAAGGGAACACGGTCTCAGTCCCAGCCCCATACATGTCAGATGGGGTCCTATCAACCCAGCCTCTGCCCTGACCCTTACCCTACATGCAACTGATCAGAGCTGTTTTCCCAGCCCTGTCCCCATGTGCACTGGCCCAATCCCAAGCATCAGGTCACGTCATCTGGCCCGCTGGGCTTTGGAATTTAGCAGTGAGAGTGTTAATTGCTACTGCCCGCCCACCACCAAATTTCTGAACCCTTGGGGAGCCCCGCAGACTGGATCACATGGCTCCAGAGACTGGATCTGACCTGCAGGCTGGAGGTTGAGCACCCCTGCCTTAAAGTAACCAGCAGAAAATGTCAAGGAGAGAGACAGGGCCTTCACCCTGCTGCTTGAGGAGCTGTGTCAGTTTTCTTCCTCAAAAAGTCTAGTGGTCATCATGTTGCCTCCTTCCTTATTCCAAATTTTTAGAGTATTTAGAGCACTCCTTGTGCGTGGAAAACCAGCTTCACATCACTCCTCTGCTCAGTTTGGTGTAAGGATTTAAAGCCATATTTGACACCTTACACAAGACTGCCCCAAGCTCTGAGCTGTTCAGTAGTCTGGGTTTGGCCTCTCACAGTCTTTTTTTCTTGAAGCAGTTCTTCACTTGGTATCAAAGAGTAAAATACTCACTGGAACAGAGACCGAATTCTAAGGTGTCCCACTTCAATGAGATGACCACCAGCCTAATTAAGTCATTTTCACTGCCTCTCCAGGCCATGGTTATTTAAAGGATGTGAATTTTAGCCTTTGATCTCTATGTGGATCTAGTCTACTACTGTTAGCTGTAGGCAACCAGCTGTTTACACTAGAACAAATTAATATCTTTACTTGAGCACCATGGCCTGCTGACAGATGTGGGGAAAAAACCCAGCCTTTTACTTGCAGTTCACCGTGCCCCCACACCAAGCATAGTGCATGCCCAGAAAAGAAAGCATCAGTTTCACCCAGCTCACCTAACATCTGTATAGATCGTGCGCTTCAATGAGGCTTTTATCTAATAGCTGATTATCTAATAGCCGATTCAAAAAGCCCCACTGAAGTGCATGATCTATACAGACTCTGGGCAAGCAGGGTCAAACTGATACAGTTCGTCTTCTGGTAAAGCAGGGGTCCCCCCCACACATCTGTCAGTGCCCATTTTTTAGGTTTCTGCTCCCTATAGGCCTAGCTAGAGCCCTGAGTTCGACATCTATGCTACCTGTATAACGCTCAGGAAAAGACACTTTAAAATAAAATCCAAAAAAGCCATTACAGTACGACCAAACAAAATAGGCCTGTGGGCCACATCTGGGCTGCCAAGCAATTTCATCCAGCCCACGGGCAGGTGCCTACCAATTCACTGCATCTGGCCCAGCCCTGTGCTGCCCCTGCTGTGCTTGCATGGGGCCAAGCCCCACTCACTCCTGCAATGGCAGCACATGCTTCACTCTCCCCTTGCCCGCTGTACAGCCCTGACCTTGGCCCCGCAGGGAAGCTGCAGTGGGCAAGGGAAGTGGTGGCGGGTTGGTGGAGAGTGGCAGCAGTGGGCAAAGGGAGGGAAGAGAGGGATGGGAAGGAGGGGGAGCAGCAAGCCGGAGGGTTGGAAAGTAGGGAAGCATTAGAGGAAAGGCAGTAGCAGCAGTGAGCAGGGAATGTGGTAGCAGTGGCAGGAGTAGTGGTGGTAGCAGCAAGCAAGTGGGCAGGGGAGAGTAGTGGCAGTGGTGGGCAGCAGCTAAGCAGGAGCATGAGGCCTGTGCTGATGTCCTGAGGCTAGGGCTGGCGGGGACCTAGGGTAGGGCAGCAGGAGCATGGAGCTCAGGCCAGTGGAAGCTAAGGGTTGCCCTGGCTCCAATGCATGCAGCTCCTATGCAGTTCCCAGGTTCTCTACCCAAGTGGCATGCCTCTGTGGGGAGCTCTGTGCAATGGAGCTGATGGCTGGCCCCGCTCACTGCTATGCACAGGTCTTGGGGAACAGCTGGGAGCTCAACACTATGGAGCCAGGCCAGCTCTGCCCCTCTCCCTGACACCCCAGCTAAGTCCCATGATCTGCACTGCTGGGCTCAGCACGCGGGGCTCCCCCCGGAGGCATTGGGTTTGGACATGTGAGCTCCATGCAATGGAGCCAGCGGCCCAGCCATGTGCAGTCCTGGGGCTCGCCGGGACTGTGCAATGCCGGGGGGATGGAAGGGGGTTTCTGCTTGCTGCTGCCACTGGCAGCAGGGTTGGTACACCACCCCCCCACACCACTCACCCACCATATACATGCATCTGTACCCCTTATGCTTACCTCAGACCCACGCCCCCCCAAACACACACCTTCCTGACACCCTTCCCCTCTACATACCCCACAACTCCTCCCACACACCCAGTCCTCCACAAACCCCATACCTACCCCCACACATCCCCAGAAACGCACACCCCCACAAACCCGCTATACCCATCCTCCACGTCCATACACTACCACCCCACATACACACACCACAGCCCCCACAAACCCTATACCTATCCACACACCCCTACAATCCCCCCCACACACACACATCCACCCACATACCCCCCCACAGCCCCTCAAACTCCATACCCACCCATATCCCCCCCACAATAAACAAAAGTAAGATTTCATTTTGAGCTATTATGCAATCACCTCTACATACACAACATAAACACATAAGTCAGCACAAAAATATTTTTTAAAGTAAAATTAAAATATATTATTGTAGCCGTTTGATTTTTAGTATGTAATTTGGTTGGGGGTTTTTTCTGGTACGAAGAGGGAAAACCTCCTTGCCAAAACAAATACTTCTGGGGCAAGGGTTGGGACTTCTGGTGGCAAAAGTCAGGGGTGGAACTTCTGGTCCCAAGATAGCAACCAGGGGTGGGGCAACTGTCAAGGGGCAGGGCTACCCTTGCAGCCCTCAACAGGTCACCAAAATTTGTTAAGCAGCCCTCCAACCAAAATAATTGTCAACTCCTGCATTACAGTGTTTAAGGGCTGTGTCTAAGCCCCACTCTCCAGAATTTGCACAAGTTATTCTGAGCTACAGACAGCCAGCCCCAAACCCTTGACTGGACGAAAGAATGCAAGTCTATTTTTTTCCAGAAGTCATAGCAGTACCACTGCCACAACCTTGTATCCTATAGCTTAATGGTAAGAGCAGCAGGACATAAAAGACCTTTTTTATTCCCACCTCCTCCAAATATGATTTTTTTTCCAACTTCTTTTTTTCTTGTTGGGGAAAGTCTTCAAAATCTGTACAATTACGATGAATAAGATAACCATGTCTTATCCATGCAACTTGAATGAATTAAATTTAGGGGGGAAAAAGCTAGAAAAGATTTTAAATTTTCCTAAGTAATCCAGAAGGAAAATTACAAGTCTTCCTGCTTAAAACAAATGAGTAACTTGATAAATGATCTCATTTAGCTACCTGTATTACAAGGCCAACATACAGTAAGTGCTCTGGTACCATTCCAGGTCTTTCTTTGCAATTTAGTGTTCATTTGCTAAGACAAAGATAAATTTGACCTTTGAATATTTGATTTTGAGACATCCTTTTTCATGTTTTTACTCAATTCAGTTAACTGTTAATTGCCCTTTAGAGTTCTAAAACTTCAGGTATGTTTTAAGAATTATAATATGTTAGGATGTAACATATTTTGAAGGCTATGTAGAAAAAAAAATAGAGTACCCCAAAAATTTACTTCTGAAGCCTGAACCACAAAAAAAAAAGTGAAACCAAAACCAAAAACAGACCGATGCCTTTAAAAAGTATACATCTGTTAATTTAATACACACACATGAGCTCAGTTGCTTCAAATTAAGGTGGGCACACCATAGTGCAGTAAGGTGTAGAAATGTATACATCCCAGTATGCCTATAAAGATGCTATGTATATGCTATATCTGTATCTGTTTGGTCCCTTTGTTTAACTAAACTCATTTTCACCAATCTACTTACATGATTTAGCAATAAATCAGCTAACTTGGTTAAAACAGCATAACTGTAGGTAACATCACAATTCTACACATAGGCTGGAGCCTGCTTCCACCGAAATAGGCAGAACAACTCTCATTGACTAGACGAAAACCAGGACCAGCCAAAATGTTTGTGTTAGCTGTGTTTGTTTTCACTAGTCAACCATTTGTTCCCTACCAATACATCATACTACTTGTATGAAGAATAAATAGAAACTAAAGCAGAAAACAGAACATTCCTCTCTAGAGGAACTTTTTAGGGTAAGTTATACTTCGGGGCTTATACTATTTGTCAGCGTCTATTTAAAATGATGACAGAATAAGACACACACCAGGAAAAATAAGATTCATTTTAACACGCACACAAATATGAATTCTTTGATAGCCTTATGGTCTGACATCTGCTAAACTACTACTTTCCTCTCAATTACAGGATTCCCAAAGCAACAATTATATCTATTTTCCTTCAGAATTTTCAGGATATTGTCTGTACTACCAAAAATTAAATCCCTATATAGTATCTGCATGCTTTGCCAATGGTGAAACACTGTTAAGTCCAGGGCAATGCCCAAATGTGAAAAGCCTCTAGCTGGGGAACTCCCTGAAGTAGTGTCGTGGTAACATTTGATTTAAATTTTAGCTATGAAACTTTCTTTAGGAAGTACTGAGCATCTTCACTCCTGCTGACCTCAGTGAAGTCAGAGGTTCACAGCACCTCATAGGGGTACTTTATTTAAGAAAAAACCTAAGGCAGGCACAAAAGTCACCGGTGAATTTTAACTAGATCAAAAGAAAAGTAAAGTAAAATCCAAGTCGAATGAATTTCCATTACTGAACCAGCCTTTTACAGAGACCAAAGCCATTTGTACTGGTGACAAATGTCAAGATCGAAGATTTCTGCAAGAAATTAATGCACATCTTGCAGTTAAAAGAAACCATGGCAACTTTCTATTTGAAAGTTTTGTACCTATTTTGCTACAAGTAAACCTAGTACTACCACAAAGAAAAAGTTATCAAATATTTTTCTTCACTATTTTCAGGCTTCTACTCTCTCCAATTTGTGTCTGGTCAGTTTTACTGTTACTTTATACTCCGCTGGCACTGAAGGCACTAACTAAAAAAATCCCTTGTAAACATTAACCAGGAAACAGGGAAACTTTTATTTAAAAAAAGAAATAATAGTCTGTGGTAACAGAGTTTTCATTTTAACTAATAATTGTCCTGAACTTCATCTCAATTCAAAAGGATGTTTTTCCTTAAAATGGAGGAAGTCCAGGAATGTCTTTGAAATCTTGGAGGTAACTTCCCTTTCAATGCCATTTTCCCTTTACTAAAACATGCTAATCTTCTCTCCATAGCCTCCTTCCTCCCCCTTTTTAAGATGAACTGAGTGTAGAAACCTGGCATCCTGACAGTATTTAGGCCAGAGTACAACTTGAACATATCAACAGAGTGGTTTATTTTATGCCTATCATAGACTAGCAGGCACAAACTCTAAAGGCTCCTTACGATTTTACTTAAGTGTTCCCCCCAAGTAGCACCTCCTTATTTTTGATGGGGCTGAGCAAGCCTAATCACACATAAGCCCAACCAGGATCCAAAAATTAGACATTCTCTACTAGGTAGAGGGGCTTGATTTTGTCAGTGTTATAAGGATACTTATCCTATGTAAAGAGTAGTGATTAGTGGTCTGAGCATTTACCCAAAAGATGCCAGACACAAGTTCAGTTTCCTCTTCTGCTCAAAGAAAATAAAACCACCATCTTACAACTCCCAGGACCACGACACAACAACTAGGCTAGGCTATTTTGAAGTGGAACACTCTCTTCTAGGCCTGTGCAAAACAGCACCATTTTGTTTCAATTTCTGTTCCACCGTTTTGAAGAGACAGTGTTTCATTTCATCATTTTGTCTCCTTTTGAAGCACTGTTCCATTTAATTTGGTCAAAATTGTTTTGACGTTTCCCCCATAAGCTATAATGGGGAATCATGAAAATGCCTATAACTTTATTTCTTGTCTCATTCAGATGAAATTTGCAAGGATGGTAGCCCCTTCTGAGGGTATGAAGCCTGCCAAATTTCAGGGAGTTCGGTGCAGGGGTTTCTGGGAAACTGCACCTCAAACTGCTGACAAGCAAAACTTCTGTCACTTGCCGGCAGCGGCAGCTTCCCGTCGTCCTGCATGCAGATCCGGGGGCCTGCACCCCCGGGAAGGCTGTGGGGCTGAACTCCGTGGGGTTGGCAGAGCCGCTTGGAGTGCAGCCTTGTTGTGGGCTCAGAGAGCAACCCTGGCTCTCCCCCACATCCTGTCACAGAACTACACTCCAGCTGGCTCTGCCAGCCACACAGAGCAGAGACCAGCAGCAGGAGGCGGAGGAAAGCTACTGGCCAGGGCTGCGCTCAGAACTAGGGCTGTGCTTCAAGTGGCTCTGCCACTGTCTGTCCACTGCTTTCCACTGCCTCCTGCTGCCAGACTCAGCTCCATGGGGCTGCGGAGCCTCCACCCACCGAGCTGCGCTCACCAAGGCTCCGTTCCAAGCAGCTCCTCCAGCCCCATGGAGCTCAGCCCGGCAGCAGGAGGCAGCAGGGAGCCAGTGGCGGAGCTGCCCCAAGTGCAGCCCTTGGCTGGTGGCTCTGGCCAGTACTTCTCCCCCACCTCCCAGCACTGGGCTCAGCTCCATGGGGCTGTGGAGCTGCTTAGAGCACAGCCCTAGTAAGTACAGCCCAGTGGCTAGAGGTCTCCACAGCGGCCCCTGGATCTACACAAGGAATGACAACAAGCTGCCGTGGCTGGCTGGGACCGGTGCTGAAGCCAAGTAAGCCTGGCTTCAAAACTTGAAATGCTTCAAAATGTTTCAAGTGACTGCATTTCATTTCAAAGCTGTTTCAAAGGCTTTTGTTTTGTTTCACTGTTTCGAGCTCAAAACACATCCAAACAGCTTCAAAACAAAACACCCAGTGAAATTTCGCACAGCCCTACTCTACCACTCCCATTGAAACAATACCACTGCACAGAAAAGAATTCAAGATTGACTGGGTCAGAGAGGAAGCAGAAGAGAAGGCAATTCAAGTCTATTATTTGGAGCACTCCCCAGGGAAGGGAAAGTCTCACATTTCCCTCATCTTGAGCAAGGACTCTAGCTATTCGAAGGTAATGAAAAAAAGAGTGCTGCCATTTTTAAGACAACAATCCCTGCTCAATCCTTAGAAAGAATCTGTTGGCACCTACCTTCATTATAAGGTTTGAGGTTGCATGTAGGAAATGCAAGACACAAAATTAGAAGAGAAGAGAAGAATTAAAATACCCTCCTGTCCTCCGTGTTTTCTATTGGCTAGCTGCACCCCGAAGAGTGCCGCCTCTAGCCTGTTCTCTGTTTAGTGTGATGGCTGTTTTGGATCCCATTCTCAGTTTAATTCCCCTCATGCATAGCATAGGACCTTAAGTGTTCAAATTCTTTGTTGGACCTAACCCTAAATCTTTAACTTTACAGTTTTATCTCCTTCAGTGTAACATTTGCAGATCTCCAAAACTGTTCCTTTCATGTGCCAAGAGTGGTTCATAGCTGGGGGGAAAAAAAAGAAAAAGAGTGGAGTCTTTTTTTTCCCAAGGACTTTTATTGACATTATTTTGGGAACAGGATGAATCCCTCTTTCCCACAAGTTCTTAGATAAACTGAAATAAATCAATAATGCTAACAACTGTTGAGGGGAATATTTTGAATATTTTACGGAATTCTTTGAATATTTTGCAAGTGGTTTACAATAGCTCAGTCCCCCTTTTCTTGGGATTAGGACATGGGAACAGTACTGTCTGAGGCCAGAGAAGCAGATCTGGGAAGTAAACTACCCAAGAATCAGAAGTGATAAGCTTCCAGCTTTGAAAAACAGTCAAGAATGCATTTGCAGGTTTAGGTTTGAGACAAAACAAGCATTTTCATATCAACCATATTCATGAAGAATGCCTCATACAGTATTTGAAAGCTTGGCCAACTTTATTCCAACCAGGCAGTTGGTCCAATAAAATATGACCCAAAAAATCCTTGCCTCTTACATAATTATTGGACTATCATGGCTACCAATTCTGTGCATGTCTTCCCCACTATGAAAATCTGTCACGACCCAGACAGAGTGAAGATTTGGGGAGATAACAGAAGGTTAAGTCTTAACAAGAGGAGACAATAAAAAAGGGATATAGTAGAAATATATCTTTAACCACTTTTTTATGTTGGGTGGCAGAAACTGCGCTCTAATGTATTTGAATTGTTTCCCTTCCCTTTCTACTAACAAAGAAGTAGAGTATTAAGAAGACGAGTACATGAGTGTCAGAAGAAGGCAAGATAGAAGAAGGTAAAGAATAAGCTGTAATCTAATCCTCAAATCACTGTCAGTACAGTGTTATCTATGGAAGAAAGAAGATATCACAAGTAGTGGTCAGGCCATTCTACTGTAAATATAATTTAGATGCAACCAAGAGAAGCACAAGAACTGGATTAAAGTTCGAGCCCATTTTGAGATACTAATTTTATATATCTCTCAAAGAAGCCAGAGGAGCGGGACAAGCCAAACACAAATAGGTAAAGAACTGAAGGAGGAAAACTGCATATAAACTAGTTTTCTTCCTGGAAATACTCACCGGAAAAACTAATAAGTTGCAGGTTCTCTCCATTCAACTGAAATTGCTTGAGATGGAGGACACTGTTTTCAGTTTGGTTTTCTTTATATGCAGCTTGGATAGGAAGTGGAATGGAGAAAAAAAAATTGCTAGATGGGATTAATCTACGCTATTAATTTTTCTTCCCAAGGGCTGAACCTTCTCAAGAGGCATTGATAGCATCAGCTCTTTATTATTTCTCATTTTAGGAACACCTTTACCTTAATATCCCCCAAAACATATTTCACAAGTTGATACGAGTAGTAGCAAACCATAAAACTCACTGTTTACATTTTAGATTTCCTTTTTCTTGCTTGTTGGGTTTTGAGACACTTCCCCACACATAATTAGACAGCTTCTACATACTATCTTCATGTATTTCAATAATGCCTACCATATGCAAGGTATTTTCCAGGCCCAGAGAGACCGCTCTGAGCCAGAAGAGTTTAAAGTTTAAGGAATAAAAAATTAACTGTCATTAAAATGTACTGATCAGACTTCATATCAGTTGTATCAGGTGATAATATTAAATAGTAGTATAGTCCTATAGAAATAAGACTATACCAGGAATGCACAATATTTGTATATAGGAGGAGTTCCCAGACAGTTCTGTCCACTCCCATTTGTCCGATTCAGAAACTGAGCTAACAAAACTGTACCAGTTTTCAAGCAGCACTGGTGAACTGACCTGAGGAAAGCAAAACAGCTCTAAATTACCAGAAGCAGGGCATGATCACTGAGGTACATTGTTATTTGACCTTTAATTTGTAATCCTGGCAGAGATTCATGCTAAGAGGTACGGAAGGAGATTCTTAGCAGCGGGCTCTTCTGAGAACAGTCTATAATTTCAATGCAGAAAGAATACATTTGAAAAAAAATCCATGACAAAACTTAAGGAGCTTTGTCAGCTTTTGTTGAAAGTAGTGCCTGTTCCTGAAGGAACGTGTACCAGGGGAGCTGGGGTTGCAGGAGGGCCCCAGGCCAAAGGGAAGCCTCACTTCAAAGTCGTGGCAGACGAGTCAAGGGGATCCCCTGACGTCAGCTGGGGTAGTCCTTGGAGTCCACCCGCAAGCCCAAGACACGCGCGATCAATAGTACGGGCTAAGGCCGCACAAGAGTGCCTAATCAAGCAGAGGCAGGCACAGAACACGTTACCCAAAAAGTTACGCAGGATAATAATCTCTGGCTTGCAGCATTTTTATAGCAGGAGGAGAGCACTAGTTTGTCTACTTCCATTATTACAGGGATCTTGTTAGTGCCATCATAAACACTGGGTTTTAAATGCAATTGATACTTAATTCTAAAGGAAGTGAAAACTTACCTTCTGGAGGAGTTGGAACACTGCTTCCAAGTCCTAAAATAGAAATGCTATGGCTCCTTGGTGCCAACATCAGAGCAAACTCTTCTCCCCGTTCCCAATGAGGCACTTTTACAGGCTCCAGGTGCACATTTTCCAGCCCTTCCTCCTGCAGGGCACTGAACATGTATTTGATGGCAAGGTCTAGATTTTTGGAGCCACTGAGTCTGGGTCCTACAGTATCAGCAAAAACTGCCAGTCTTTCATAAGATCTGTTCTGGGCATTGCCATAAACAGCAAGGTTAATAATAGCCTTAGCAATATCAGAATAACCAGCTATTTCCCTTTTAACATCTTCAGATATTTTTCGGTAGCTGTCATCTCCACTCAAAGGTTTCCCAGTACATTGCAGTAACAGATGAATGAAGGCTATTAAGAACAGGCATTTCATTTTCCTTCCTTTTCTTTTAATCAGTTGTCCTGTTGAAGGGGGAAAAAATAGACCATTTTAAATCATACATCTATCAACAATATTCTGTTATTTGTTATTTGGCCTGGCAGGAAGGCAATATTGAACACAAATCTGATGAAAGCATTTTCATGTTAAAATGAAATGGCAGAGAAATAAATTCAACTTAGAAACAGAGTTATCTGGAACAAATACAATGGACACTTAAAACAACAAGGCACAGACAAGCTTTGTTACAATTTAAAGAAACATCCCCAGAATGCAACATTTCTTTAAATAATCACTAAATGAAAGACTAGGAAGCTTTTCATTCAAGTCAGCTGGAGTTTTGCAATTGGCTCTCCCAGAAGGAGGACTGGCCACAACTGTTAACCCAAGACAAACTGATGATCAAAGAAGCTGCATGCAGTTCATTCAGTCAAGAACCTTTCTGAACCATTCATTAATAAAACCACTTCAAATTTAGTAATTCTACAAATCAATAACATGCATTCGCTAAACAAGAGATTTCAATGTAATTTACAATACTAAGTTCCCACTGTCCCCACATGGTACGTAATACTTTTCCCATGGCACAGAAGCACAATTAAACTGGGAAAGATTTTCTGACTTTCCAGACAGTGACCTAGGAACTAATTTTTTTGAGGGTGCTGAGCACTTACACTCAACTCCAGATGAACTTACACAGCTAAAGCTACCCATTAACATGGCATTTTGGGACATTTACTATGATTTTAGATCCTACTGCCCATGAAAAGACATGTAATTAAGTCTGGACTAAGAGGTGGGGGAGCTCCTATCCCCAGCAGTGTTTCTGCATTTTCATTTAATAGGCCATTGGATGAAATGGAAAGACAACAATGGGCATACAAGCAGGGACCAGAGCCTGGGTCTCTTGTCTTCCTCAGCCACAAAGCCAGGCTCCCTTTGACTTGCTGGGTAACCAAGGGGGAAGCAAGGGGTCAGAAGGAAAAGCAAGTAATTTTCAACAGGAGATATGAAGGGCATCTTTAGCCTTGCTGGGCCCACATCCTGATGGTTAGGCCATTCTGCTAGGAAATGGAAACTATAGATTCTAGAGAAGGGGGGCCTAAGAACCTGCGTCTCTAAACACTAAATCACAAGTGCCCTAACCACTAGGACGCTGGTTTAAAAGGTAGGAGGATCCTCCCTTTCCCATGACTTATGAACTATTCACAGGGGAACAGGATCCAAAATCTATATAAGCAGCCTGCAATGCCACTTATACGGCTAAAGTTGCTGCATAAGTGCTACTTACACACCAAAAAGGGAGTTGGATTTGGACCTTATCATTCCAACAGATGTCAACAGTTGAAAGTAATCAATACCTCTGAAAATCAGGTCCTATATAACTGGGTCAACGCCTCACACAAGCAGAGATGGGAACAAAATCCAATCTGTTTCAGCAAGTCAAATGGAACAATTTTGATACATGTTCAGCATTCAAAGAGCGAACAGCTATTTCGTAACAGAAACACCAACAATGTCCAAGTTCTGATAATTGCACAAGGTTGGTGTCTATTCTAGGTGCCTCTACATGAGATGCTACTGCGCAGTACCGTTGGCAGGCGCTAACTGTGATGTGACACTGCTGAGGAGTCGTAACAAGCTACTTCACAGTAGCTTGTCGCTACTGTACAGTAGTGTGTGAAAAAAAACCATGCAGGGATGGTACTGCACAGTAACACCAGTTACTGCACAGTCATTTAGTACTTGATTATGTAGACATGGTCTCTAGGTACTAATCATTTATCTTTAAAAAATGCTGCCATTATCCATATTATCCCTCTTTTAAGGAGTTCTTAACTAGGTTCTCTCTGCCCTCAAGAAATATTTAAATTACTTGTATTTTTGACAAACTTGGAAACTTCTGAAAGCACTTGAAAATTTGGTAAGGTTCTTTCATAACAAAAACAACACGACTAAGAATCAGGATGTAGAATATATAAAAATCTATTATTATACACAAAGGAAGATACTAAATGTTGTACTTACTTATCAAACACTTAAAAAAAAAAATTAAAAAGCAAGACCCTTTACATGGCCCCAGATCTGTAGCTATTAAAAGGCTATTTTAAATAGGAAAGAATACTGTGATAATTAAACACTGAAGAGTTTGATATAGTTCTTTGCTACATTTATGGGTTCTTTATAACCCATAGTAAGATAAGTGGATGTTTTCTTATACAGAATAACATTTGCATCCAAAATTAAGGTTCCTTTTTGAAAAAGCAAAGATAAGCCTTTTTTTTTTTTTTACAAAAGAAGTTATTCTTAGTAATGACTGTTCCATGAAGGGGCAAGAAACCAATTTGTTAGTTAATGTTTGCAATGTGCTTTGAAGTTGAAAAGAGACACAATGCAGAAGTAACATTTAAAAGCTTTTACTGTTATATTTTCCAGGTATATTTCTTCAAGTCTATTTCATTTAAAATAGTTCTAAAAAAGCCACACCAGGAAGTTCCAACTGCCTGCAACCTCACTCAGACTGTCTCCAGGGATGCCACATTTCCTGGGTACTCTGTTTCCAGGAAGACTTAACTTAGGTCACACAGTAAGCCATGACTCCAGAAAAAAAAAAATCTTGTTTCATATATTCAGCCTTTCAAAACAGGGTGTATGTTATTTTGGGTGAGGGTGCTGTATGTGAGAAAATATGGTGTTGCCCTGTGGGGTCAAGCCAACTCTCAGGATCTCAATATTGCACTGTTGGACAGGAGTGTGTGACAATTGCATATATACAAAACACACAAATCAATTAGGTGCATACACACACACACTACCAGCTCAGGCACATACACATCCAAAGCAGCCTAGGCACATGCATACCTATCACCAATTCAAGCACATACACTAGACACTGCAAAAGTTAGACACAGATCACTAATTCGTATATCATGCACACAATGACATATATATGTATACACACACACACCCCCCCCAGTTCACACACATACAACCTACCTATACACACACACAGGTAAGTTCCTAATTTGGATGGTACAGTGTGTATGTGTGTGCTTGGGGTACCTGGGATACTTGGGGGACGGTTCAGATGAGAGAGAGGAGAGAGTGTTAAAGTGTAGGGAGTGAAAGTTGACAGAACTGGGATTAGAACCAGTGGACTACAGAGAAGCTGGCTGAGGAACTAAGGCTTGGGTTTACTTAAGGTAGACTGGGGCTGGAAACTGAGGCAGACAGCTGAGATATTGTGGAGGGGCAGATAAGTGGTGAAAAGGAAGAAACAGCCAGGAAAGAAACTGAGGCAGAAACCTGGTTGCCCAGGGGAAGAGGAAAAGGCAGTGCGGATAAGACAGTGGCAAAGAAACAGGGGGTTTGGAGGCAGAGAGGAGCTCAGGACAGGTGTTGGAGATGGCAGTGAGCCAGAAGCAGGAGAGGGAGAAATGAGACAGAAGTTAGAGGGGCGAGGAGCAGAGATTGGAGCAGGGCCAAACCATAGTAAAGTAAAACCCAACTTAGGGTCCGAATAACAGTTTTATTAAACAGACAACACACTACACAGCCCCATGAAGTTATTGGTTCACACACACAAGCACTCATAATGGCAGCAGGAGAAAGAGACTCAGTGGAAGGGCTGGGGGCCAGGTAGGGGAGAGAAGCAGAGTCCAAGTCCTTGGTTGAAGAGGAGTGAGGGGTGATAGCTGCCTATCCAGGCTGGAAAGGGATCCTTGTCCAGTAGGTATTGTCCAGAGTGGGGGGTCACCGGCAGGGCAGTCTTCACTACCCCTTTTATGGGGCAGACTACCTCTGATCTCCTACGGGGAGGACCTGTTCAGGCAAGGTCAGTCTTGTTCCAGAGGGCTCCAGGTGAGTACTGGTGTACTCTAGCTGTCCTAAAAACTTTAATAAATTTGCTTTTAAATGCCATTTACGGATTGTTTCTATCATACCTACACCCTAAGTTATTAAAGGTTAAAAGTGCACAAGGACTTTATGAAGACACTGTATGTAAGAAAAAAAATGTTTGTAGTACTATTCCCCTTGCTGAGTTCAGCCTGAATTTGCTCAAATGGCAACTTTATTTTGAGGACCCAGAAATACTTAAGGCAACAATGCTAATATTTATAGACCTCTCAAAAAAATATTGGATGCACATATATTTGGAGCCCTTCCAAAAGGGGGGACATTTAAAAAGGGCAGCAGCTTTTACATTCTGATTGTTGAGTGTGAATGAACTGAGAATAATTTAACTAGAGCAAAACAGCTTCAATTTTCACATGGTTCTGTTACACTGGGGTCATTCTCAGCTAGATAACAATTAGAAAGTAACAGTGGCTGCCTATCTGAAACATTCCCTTTTTGAAAGGGCTCCAAACATGTGTGTCCACACCCTTAGATAACTTAGAATTAAATTCTAATTTCGATGTGGTTACAGCAGAATCAAAACAATAAATCATAAGAGTAATACATCACCTGAACAAGCAGAGTAGACTCTGGCAGAGTGACAGCGCATACTTCAAAATCAGAACAATACTTCTTTTCAAGTTATTGTATTCCAATTAAGGTATTTAACCTACGTATCAATAGGTGCTACACACATCAAATATGCACCATTACCTTAACAACAGTATTAAAAAAAAATTTGCAGTTGCATCTACAGCTAAAATGCATTTGTTTTAAGAAATAATTTATTTCTTAATAAATTATAAAATTTATTTCTTAATTTATTTCCTAATGAATTGTAACATGTATTTGTTTGTGTCAAAAAACTTGCAATTATAGAATTTTTTTTGCAAAACTCCTGGTCTAATAAAAGATACCATATCTACTACAAGTCCCAATTGCCTTTTCCTCTAGACCAATATGACTACAACCTGGATACCCGACACATGGAAGATATCAAATTTTGGCCGATTTTTTAATGAAATCTTCATATTTTCCCAAGCAGGAAGCAACGGTTTCTACCTGAAACGTGGGATCCTGCCTTGGTTTCAAGGTAATTTGCATTATCACTGATCCAAACAGGAAGGGAGAGGTTCCATACCAGCTATGAACTAACTGCCCAGAGGAGTGTCCAGGGTCTGGAACAGACTCTCCCCAGAGGTGGTACAATCATCTACTCTGGACATCTTAAAAAAAAACAAAACATCTGGACATGCCCCTTGCAGGGTCATCTGACCCCAGCAGTCTTTCCTGCCCAAGTGCAGGGGGACTGGACCTGCTAACTCTTAACATCTATGAAACTTTTTCCCTTGAAAGTTTTTTGGGTAACACTTGTCTTTATTAAAAATATCTTGCTTAATACACCCCAAATCACATTAGCCTTTTTCACAGTTGGACTACACTATTGGTTCACGGTCATCCTCCGATTAGTCAATACACTCAGGTTCCTGTCTTTCTCCATCACCTTTAATTTACAAAACCCACAGTTTATAAATAATTTATTTTACTGTTAGTCCCTTTACAGTTTATATTATTAAAATTTCACATCATTCCTATTGTTCCAAGGTTATCTAGCTCTTTTGGCGGAATAATCTGATCCTCTTCATAGCCTTCCAGCCGCTCAGCTATGTCATCCACAAATTTCATAAATGCACATCCAGTTCTTACCTCAATATCACTGATGCATGTTTTAAATAGAATGGACCCCAGGACCAATCCCTGAAGTCCACCACTAGCACAGTCTCTCCAATCAGGAAACTCCTTTTCAACAGAGTGATCCACGCTATGTTTATAGAATTAATCCCCATTTTCTCCAGTTTAGCTAATAATGTCCCATGAAGCACAATGTCAAAAACTTTGCTTAAATTCTAGCTACATTAGGTTCACTGCATTTCCTTACCAACTGTCATGTCATACAAAGAAAATGAATTGGTTTGATACTGTTGTGATAAATAGAAAACGAAACAAAATGGAGTATGCTTTTATCTTCATACTCTTGTTAAATTATTTCCTTTCATAGCTAAGACCCTGAAAAATATTGCAGTAAAAACCAGAGGACCTGTATTTACATGGCTCACTTTTTGAATACAAACACTCCTTTTGCTACTCTTCATTCACAGGATACCATCCATGAACATATATATAATCCTTGAAATGCATCTATATATTTTTCAAATCACAGAGTTCAGAATATCAGGAAGTCTTTCAAAAAGTAATGTAGATTTAATATACAAGAAAGTTTGACAGTTTGCAAATTCACAGTTGTGGAAAGCAAGAAAAAAACGCTTTACAAAAAGCATTCTTTTCCCCCATCCCAGCAAACATACTGAACCATCTGGTTGATTAGGAATTCACAACACAAAGTAAGCTCTTCTCTAGGATGTTGATCATGCAGAGGCCTCATAGGATCAGAATGAGAGGATTTTGAGGGTTACCTCAGGACATTCAAAGATAAAACTGTATGACAGAGTTATAGATTTAGTTACTGTTTATTCTGTGGTTATGCTACATAGACAGCATTGGTGTGTTTTTATTGCTAGGCAGTATGTTTTCCCGTTCCTTCCCCTTGGACCAGTTAATTACATGCTCTTAGACACCCTCTGGTAGAGACATTAGTAATTTTCTCAGGACTACTCTATGTTTTCTTCTGGTTTTGCCAGGCTCATCAAAAAAGTAAATGAGCCAATTTGATTCTTGCCATGTGGAACTATTGATGAGTGGAATAAGACAAGGATTTTGAATTGCCGCTTCAAAACTGAATGGGGTTTTGGTTTTTGTTGTTTTTCTTTCATTTAAAGGTGTTTGCAGTTTGGAATTCTTATATGTGAAAACACAAGAATCTTTCATTAGCATTAGCAATTTCCTATACCCCAAGTTATGTCTAGTGTTTTTGGCTTGGAATCGAACCAAAAAACACCTTCTTTGCTAGTGCTAGGGACAGAAGTTATACATGAACAAAAGATCAAAAAAGTGACCAAAGAAACAGAACAGAAGCTCAGTGCACACAAACCAGTTTCAAAATGGCTGAAAATGGTTTAAGATAAACCTGGTTCATTGTAGTATCAGACTTAACCGATTTGGGTCAAACCAGTTTATTAACCTTCTGTTCCAAACCCCTCCTTGATTCAAGTTAAATCAGAGTCCCTCAGCAGCCCAGCATGCTCTCCAGCCTTGGGCTGTGCTGTGCTGTCTGCTCCAGAGAGCAGAGCTGAACCCGTCCCTCCACTCCCTAGCTGGAGCAGTGAAGGCTGGCGGACAAGGGGGTGGGAGGTAAGCCCAGCTAGGAATGCAGCCCAAACTACAGAGGGTGGGAAGCAGGAAGACTGTCTGGCTGGGGTCTGGGGCCAGGGAGGGGGGTTAAACACCCCTACCCCCACTCAAACTTACAGCTGGTAGCAACTGTATACTACAAATCCCAGAGGCACCTGGAAGCAGGAAGAGTGATGAGTGACCCTGCAGAGTCCTGCTAATGCAATTCTGGACTGCAAATCCCAGAGACCTCGGGGGCAGCAGGAAGAGAAAGTGAACACAAAGCTAGAGAGACACTCCCCCAGCTTCTAGCCTGAGCCACTGCAGGCATGTGGCTGCATTTCCTGAATCAAAGGTAAATGTCTGTTCATTTCTGTTTCAATATAATTTGTGCAGTTTAGACTAACTTGCAAAGTCTGAATTGATTCATCCTTGGGCTTTTTGACTGTCCATACCTAGCCTAGAAGACCAAGTGTAAACCCATAAGAGCAAGGCATGATCTCCTCTCCATCGGAACTGCTTGACAAATTAGAAATACGTGGCAGAATTCCAGCTGAGATTATCCTACTAAACATAAGGAATGTATAAACTCCTAAAAAAACCTTTGCAAGTGCAAGATGCTGGCCATTATATACTCTGGCAATTTCACAGGTGCTTGGAGGAGCCATGGCCCTGCTTTATCCATTTAGGGGAGAACAGAAGAACTGTTTCCAAATCTTGTGCAAGCACAGAGCAAAACTATTGAGTAGAACTGCACAGCTCTATGTAGACACCAAAATTCTAAACCCATATCTCAGGTTTCTTGGTTGGCAGCTGTGCAATTGGGATCTGATCCCCAATCCCAATAATCCCACATGTAGAATGGCAAGGAGACGCGATTGTTGGGATTGGGTATCAGATCCCATCGCACTATCAAATGAACATCTGCCAGCACCCCTGAGCTACCTCACTAAATGCTAGGTTTGACAGCAGTTGCAGCATAGTCATGTTAACGTAGCACTTTGAGCTAATATACTCTGCTTGTCAGTAGGGCTAATTACTCTGGGCAGAAAACTGCACTAACTCAGCTGTACTTCCAGTACCTATGCTAACTCTGAATGCTGATTACACTAGAGCTCACTGCAACCTTACAGAGGAAAAAGAAAAAGACATCTTTCCAAGAGTTAGTACAGCCAAAGACTCACTCTTTACTTTTATAGGGTCACATACTTTTATAGCTACAATATAGAAGTCACTCCATTCTTTATGCAGAAGCAGAAACTGTTGTCTCCGCTGCTGAAACATGCAATATGGCATCTCAGTGAATCAGCTGACAAAAACAACATGCTGATCCTTAAGCATTCCACTAGTCAGATATTAATCAGATTTAGCAGAAGAAAACTACTGCAGCAGCAAGATTAAAAGTGTAGGGCCTTGATGATCATTCAACACATTTGATGAGGGATTTAGAAGGAAAAAAAAAATCACTGATGCTTTATAGTGTGCAGGATGAATAGGAGATAATAGAAACAAAGTAGGAATTCAGGAAGTACATGCTTTCAATCCAGTTAGAACACAAATGATCCCACAGGCTTTTGTATGCCAAAAAATAAAAGTTAGTAGAAAAGGAGAGAAACTGGAGAGATAAGGGTGGAAGGTGGGAGTGGAGGGGGGCAAGAAAAGACGCACAAAACCTAGGAATCTGAAAGAAACCTATAAACCAGAGAAGAGGTAGGAGGAGAAGGAGTAAGAAAGGCTTGATGTTTTTAAGTCAAGAAGAGAAATCAAAAGGGAACAGGGTCTTAGAATGGAAAATGTAAATCTTTTCTAATTTCAAAATTAAGAGAGGGACATAAATGTATAGCATAAATTATCTGAGTTGCTGGGAACAATGGGAAAGAGGGTAATACCTAATGGAAAGGCTCCTGGTATGAGAAGATCACTCTCACAGGCTGGCCAGTATTGTTTCATCATTTTCTTGTAATCCATCATCTAGTTGCCTTTGACTACCAGTTCCCTCTTCTTAGATCCGGGGTGTTCAAAACATACAGCTCATGGGCGATATGCCACCCACAGAGCCAGCTCACTGTGGGATTCTTCTATGGTGCCCAGCACTGCAACTTGTTCCCACAGAAGAGGCCAAGCACCCAGAATGCTGGGCCTCTTCCTCCTGGGTCCAGACTGGCCAGGACAAGCATCACACATGCTTGACCTGGCATGCTGGTGGAGGGCGGGAGAAACAGGAGCGTCTGTAGGCACAATCTGGCCCCACACCATTCACCTGGCCTGTGGACCACTCCTGCACCATTCGGCCAACTTACTGGACCACGCAAGCTTAATACCCGTCTTAGTCTAAGTTCTTTGGGGCAAGGACTATTTTTCAATGGTGCCTAAGACAACAAGGTCCTGGTCCATGACTAGTATTTGTGAATGCTACCACAACACAAAGCACAACCATTACCACACTTCCATGGTTTTGAATAAAGAGGATGTAAAATAGGAAGTGAAGACATACAGCAAAGTAAACAGATGAACTTTCTATTGTATATATTACATTAAGATTTTAGGGAACTTAAAGAGAGAAGCAGAAAAGAGGGAAATCAGATAATTGTTTAAACAATGTATCTGGTCTTGTGTGGCAAGGTTTCCCAAAATCCCAGGGGAAAGATACAGACAGCTCACAATACTCAAACTTAAGAGACACGAGGAAAGAAAAAAAAACAATAGATTTAGGATAACACTTAATGATTAAAGGTTTTCAAAATCCGTGAAGTATCTTTTAGCTTCTTAATCATGTAGTGTTGAAGGAAATCATGGAAATCATACACTTTGAAATACATGCAGTGTTTTGGATAATATCAGATTAGACATAAAGACCTCAGGGTAAGGAAAAAACTTGCAGACTGCACAGTGGTATCAGATACATTTACTAGCATCTGAGAGAAAGTTTGTTGTGACAGCTGTGGAGTAAGATGTCTTGAAGGTTGGGTGGATTTGCAACATGAGATGAAGATTTCTGTTTTAAAGTCACAGGATTCTTCCATCACATGGAAAGAGAAAACAGCAAGAAGCTTTATCACAAAAATGTGAAGTAGAAAAAAAAAGGTACTTTTCCAGGCCTACTCTTTCAAGATTTGTGAATGAAGAATCTGCCTGCATAACTCCTCAGTTAAAAGTCTTATTGCTCTGAGACTACACAGTCAAATTTATGGTTATGATTTCTTGTACAGAACTTAACATCAGCCTTTGTCTTGGAAATAATGGATGCCAAGGCAAAAAAATAGTCAATTGCGGAGCAATGCTTAGACCATGGCACAGCTGCTATAAACAAAAATAACTACTATCAAAGCAGCCAAAGTTTTTTGATCTTGGAAAGGGAATGTGCCATCCTTTCAGATCAGACACAGAAAACTAAAATGGGAATATAGGGTAAATTTCAGATAAGGGAATAATTGAGTGAAATAAACATTCATTGGGAAAAAGATATCTAAAAAGCAATAATGCAGAAAGAATCTCAGTGTTACAGTGGATACAAGCAAATAGTTACAGTAAATTAAAGTAGATTATCAACTGGGAGTATAGAAATTACACTATAAAAATCCAATGCGGTTTTGGACGATTGCAAAGACACCATGTTACAGGGTCGCAGTGTTACCAGTGTTAGCCATTTTCAGGGGACCTGCCTCAAGCTGCAGAAGCATAGCTAAAGCAGAATGTCCCAAAGCCTATTTCTGAGTGACCACAAAGTTAACTTTGGCAGACCTTACAACTTCCCTAATTAACGAAATACAAAATGACCATGTCCAACAAAAAGATCAAGTGAAACAAAGCAAGACTAGATAGCAATCATACAAGGAGGCCTTAAAATAAACAACTGAAACATTATAGCTTAATCCTAAAAATGTTAAAAGCAGTGATTGATGTAGCCAAATGCATTAAATTAAAGTGTTATAAGAGACGGCTCATTATACAGCTAATGGCACCTCCCAAAGTCTCAATGAAACAAAAGAAAGTAAAGAAATAAAAAATGTTTCTTAGAGTAACTCAGGTATAAATACGGTCCATGACCTTGAGGCAAACTGGAGAACACAGCAAACCCAAGAAGACACACTGTTACTCTGTATGTCATCCTCTTCCTACTTTCAGGTTTTCTGAGATGCTTTAACAACTTTCTAGATTGTTGCTAGTCTGGAGATAAGCATATGCCTTTTACTTGTTCATGAAATTAAATTCAGGTTTGGTTAATATATAAAACCTTTCAAGAAATGCCATTTTCCTCTCCTCATTTGAGTTTTCAAGAACATTTTTGCAGAATACATGCACAATAGCTGCACATGAGCATTTTGTAAAGCTGAGACCACCCCAAACCAGCAACAGAAAACACCACACTAAAAACATCTGAGGCTTGCTGAAGCCAAGGTAGCCAGCTGGTGGGAATGTGGGAATGGTAAGCAAAGATTAAGTTTGTAGAAGGGCCTTGCAGTCTTTTCCATAGCAAGCAAAATTCACTTGTGTAACTTGAAAACATAAAGAGATCTTTACAGATTTCCCCTGCCCTACACATACCCAGATCACATTTTTAAGTTTTTTTCAATAAGAGAGAATGATCTGAGCCAGAAAAAAAGAACAAGGCAGTTGAGAGTGAGAAGCAGCAACAGACTGAAAGTCTGGGGACTCAAAATGGAGAAGAAACCACACTTAAAATGCATTTTTTTTCCTTTCTTCATCACACTAGAACAAAATATCTTGAATGCTGGATTTGTAGGTAAGGATTTACCCCTACAATTCTAATACCAAATATTTTGGTCTCAAAATTTCTAGTCAAAGCCTAACCGAGCAAATCTGGCTGAAGAAATGAAAGTCTCCTTCATGTCAAGACAAAACTGAATGAAAAATAAAGAAAGGAACATTTATCAAGAAACTGATCAACCAATCTCACTGAATAACGCAACTGAATAATGGCTAATGGGTGGAAACAGAAATGGAAGTTCAGCAAATGTCCTTAACAGCAGTCAACATGGAGCTGCTACATTGTCAGTCAGACCTCTACACACGCTGGACTGCCCACCCTGTGGAATTATGAATACAAGCAGGTTGCCAAATCATGCAAGAGTTACAAAGGCATTTCTTGGAACTCCTCCAAGCAACATTCCAGCAACAAGACTGTTCAGTTCTGCTGAAGATATGCAGCACCATTCAACGTATGTATTTTTGCCAGTGAATATTGCTTTAGTCGAAAGGCATTCTTGATCAAATTGCACAATTACTTAAAATGTGGTTTTAAATGTCCTCACTAGTGTCTCTCTTTAAGGTGACAATCCTAGAAGACACTTAGGATGCTTACACAAGTTACCTTTTTTGTGCAATTGGGCTCCTGAAAGTGCTCTACAGCCATGACATAACACCAATGCACAGCTGCAGAGCAATTTTTTTAAGTGGCTGATTGCACGAAAAATTAACTCGGGTTAAATTAGGTAACAGATGAAGGTGCTCTAAAGCACAGCACTTGTGTTCCAATCCAGGTTATTTTTTCCCTGCTTTGCAGGGCTGGGCTGGTGTTTGCACTGGCATTGTCAGGGAGGGAGGGGGGGGGGCAGCATAGAACTGCCAGCAGCTTTGCCTGACCAGGGCTATGGGGGGAGTGAGGGGTGGAAAGGAGCCTCCTTGCCTTGCACAGCTCCCCCCACCCCAGGTACTGGAAGGAGCTGGGCCAGGCCTATGAGGCAAGGGGCCTCCCTTCCACCCAAGCCCTTCACCCCTGCTCCAGCTCTGGCCAGGCAAAGCACCCTGCACCTCTGATCTGTTCCCTCCCTCTCTCCCTACCCCACTGACAGCCCTAGAGTTGCAGAGAGGAGGCAGGGTTGGGGCAAGGGGTGGTTTGGTTACCTCCTCAGAGGCTGCTAGAGCAGCCTCACCTACTGGCCAGGATCAGTGCAGGCAGGCTCCAGCCCACTACAACAGGCAAATGTCTGTGTGAAGCGCCATGACTTAGAACAGGGCTCTTAACATCTGTAGGCATCCGTAAGTACATACTTAAGTTTGCTCTCAAGTGATCGGTTCCACTGCTTTCAATGAGGGGCACAACTCCACGCTGCCACCGGGCAGGCAGGGGGTATCTCACCATAGTGGCACAGAGATCCCAGCAGCAGCATCAAGGCTCCCCACACTGCTCTGCCCTGCCACTCCAGGTCTCACCCACTGGGCCATGGAGGCCCCAGGGGTAGGACAGCAAGGTGGGGATCCCGAGCCCAAAGCAGGCAGCCCACATCTGCCTCCCCATCCCTTCCCTGGGCTCTACTCGGGCTGTGCTGCCCATGAGGAAGGGGGAGCCAGGGTCCACGCTCTGCTCCACCCCAGCATCCACCACCTCCTACGTACAGCAGCCAGAGCTCAGGTGCTGCTGTGAGGGGGCAGGGGGCTGTGGATCCAGATCCTGGCCCCGTACCCTGGAAGCTGGGGTCCCATTCCAGCAGGACTGGGATGTCAGGGGGCTGTGACTGTGGAGTGAGGGGCACAAGCAGCGCCAGAGGGCTGTGGGTAGGGAGTGGGGGGCAATAGTATGGGCTAGGCACTAGCATATCAGGGCTGCTCAGTGCTAGAAAAGAACAGGGAGGTACAGCCGGAGCTAGATCCATGTCCTAATGAGCAAAGGGGCTAGAGGGAGCTCTGATTTTCCATGTTAAAACCCCCAAATTTTAGGTATTTAGAATTTATTTTATTGTGCTGATTGAGGCATTGTTAGGCTTTCAAATTGCTTTAAAATTGTAAATTTATCCATAAAACATTGTTTTCAACTAATACCTATATATAGTGGTGTTTCATTTTAAAAATCACAGAAAAACACAGATTTGGGAGGTTTTAATAAGAGAACTTGTGATTTTTACAAAGAGAAAACCAAGATCCCTGGTGATGATTAGTAACAAATCAGCATGGATTCACCATGGGCAAATCACATCTAACTAACCTGATTGTCTACTATGATGGGTGACTGGCTCTGTGGATGCAGGGAGACCAGTTGATGTGGTATACCTTGATTTTAGCAAGGCTTTTGATATGGTCTCCCACAACATTCCCACAGACAGCTAAGGAAGTATGGGTTGGATGAATGGACTGTAAGGTGGATAGAAGAGGGTAGTACTCAATGGGTCATTGTCTAGTTGGCAGGTGGTATTAAGTGGAGTGCCCCAAGGGTCAGTCCTGGGTCCAGTTCTGTTCAATATCTTGATCAACAACCTGGAAGGTGGGATGGAGTGCACCCTCAACAAGTTTGCAGATGACACTCGGGGGGGAGGGGGGAGTAACAGATACACTGGAGGGCAGGGCTAGAATTCAGAGTGACCTAGACAAATTGGAGGATTGGGCCAAAAGAAATCTCATGAGGTTCAAAAAGGACAAATGCAAAGTCGTGCACTTAGGATGGAACAATCCAATGCACCAGTACAGGCTGGGGGCTGACTTGCTGGGCAGCAGCTCTACAGAAGAGGACCTGGGGGTTACAGTAGACAGTAAGCTGAATGAGACAACAGTATGCCCTTGTAGCCAAGAAGGCTAATGGCATACTGGGCTGCATTGGTAGGACTGCTGTCAGTAGGTCAAGCAAAGCCGTTATTCCCCTGTTGAGCACTGGTGAGGCCATAACTGGAGTACTGTGTTCAGTTTTGGGCACCGCACTACAAGGATGTGGACAAATTGGAGAAAGTCCAGTGTAGGGCAGTGAAAATGATAAGGCCGCTGGAGGACATGACTTCTGAGGAGAGGCTGAGGGAACTGGACTTATTCAGTCCAGAGTAGTGAAGACTAAGAGGAGATTTAATAGCAGCCTTCAACTACATGAAGGTGGGTTTGAAAGAGGATGGAGTTAAACTGTTCTCAGTGGTGGCAGATGACAGAACAAGGAGCAATGGTCTCAAATTGCAGCAAGGGAAGTTTGGGTTAGATATTAGGAAGAACTGTACTTGGAGTACAGTTTATATCAGGTTCATACTTCCAGCTTCTTTTAACCTGTTTTCCAATGCATAAGATTTTCAATGCACTTGAAACCATGAAGTACTGAAGCATTCCTTATAGATTTTTCAAACAAATAATCTTTCAAAATATTTAAAATTGGTATAAAAATACTGCTTTTTAATTAAATGTTATTATTATAGATAATTGCTTTAACTTACTGTTTACCAACAAGAGTATTTTTTAAACATATGCACACAAGTACCAACAACAGCTGTTCCTTCAATGAAAGGGCTTTTCCGGAATTCCAAAACCATTTGAGAAGCCCATTAATTTAGTAAGCTAAAAACAATCTTCTCATGATAGAATCATTCATTGAATCTCATAGTATTTAAAAAAAAATAGTCCTTGTTCTCAAGTTGCTTGTCATATCTGTGTCTGCCATTTTTCTCAAATGCTGTTCTTGAATTTAACAATACAAAGGCTGGTACTGCATTCAAGTCATAAACAAACAGGAAAGATACTACATTTGACAAGTAAAGGCTGACTGGAATGACACGTGACTTCTTACAGAACAGGAGACATCATAGGAAATTAGGGTTGGAAGGGACCTCAGGAGGTCATCTGGTCCAACCCCTGCTCAAAGCAGGACCACCCCCTACTGTAGATCATTCCAGCCACTTTGAGCCAGTCCTTAAGAAGCTCAAAAGATGGAGATTCAACCACCTCTCTAGGTAACCTGTTCCAGTGCTTTACTACCCTCCTAGTGAGAAAGTTTTTCCTAATATCCAACCTAAGCCTTGCTGCAATTTGAGACCACTGCTCCTTGTTCTGTCATCTGTCACTACCAGGAACAGCTTAGCTCCATCCTCTTTGAAACCCCCCTGCACGTAGTTAAAGGCTGTTATTGAATCCCCTCTTAGTTTTCCCTTCTGCAGACTAAATAAACCCAGTCCCTTCAGCCTCTCCTCAGAAGTCAGGACCCCCAGCCTCCTCACCATTTTCACTGTCCCCCACTGGACTCTCTCCAACTTGTCCACATCCTTTCTATAGTGGTGGGACACAAAACTGGACACAGTACTCCAAATGTAGTCTCCCCAGTGCAGAATAGAGCAGCATAATTATTTCCCTTGATCTGCTGGCAACACTCCTACAAATGCATCCCAGTATACTGTTGGCAGCAAGGGCACCCTGCTTACTCATATCCATCTTATTGTCCACTGGAGCCTCCCAGTCTTTTCTGCAGAGTTGCTGCTTAGGCAGTCAGTCCTCAGGTACTGGTACTGTGGTTATGAAAATTAGTCCTAGAATACAGACACCCTCACATTAATTTAGAAATCTCTAAAGAATACATAAGAGTCATTTTCCATTGAGCTCTCCTCTGTAACTATTAAGAGCCAGTACAGAGCATGGAGGATCTCGCTGGTCAAGTTAACAGTGCATTACTTCCATTCTCTGACAACACTGACTTCCTATTTGACTAATTGTACAATGCCAACTGGCAACAGGGATCCAGAAATACCTACAGAGAACAAATCACATCTACTCTAGATCACCTTGCCCAGAATTAACTGAACACAGTTTCCATGTGTGAACATCTGGATGCCAAGCAGTCTCAACAGGGTGCTACCATCTCTAAAGTTCACCTTCCCTACTTAGCTCCAGGACTACCTTTTTTTAGGCAATTATCTTTTCCTGCTAATGAGTACAGCTGAGCAAGCATTGACTCTGGTTGTATGTGACAACACTTGTAACTGCACCTATTGCTAGAAAAAAAACATTTGTCACTAGATAGTGGTCATACAATAGAAAATGCTAAAAGTTAGCTGACTTGTATGCTGGCTCAGCATTGTGTGAGATGATAAGAGATCACAGTGGACAATGTTCTATTTTATGGTAGAGTTAAAGTAATAGATATGTGCCCACACTAATTTAATATTACATTTGTGTAGTCCCTGTTTCACTTGATTTTAAATAGTATAAAAAATAATCATCATTCTTTCATGGCAGCTTTTCCACACTTCAATTTAAGTTTGCATGCTGGTGTTAACCATACTCTCAATTTAAAAAAAACAAAACAAAACAGTCAATTTAATATTAGTAAGAGAGCACTTAAGAAAGTAGCAACAGAAAGCGTCAGTTGTCCCAGCACTGCAAGAATGAAGAAAAGACTATGCTTATTTCAAGGAAGACAGAGTGGAGCATGAAAAGGTAAACAACAGTTCAAAGTACTAAGTATTTCTCTACAAAACATTAATCTTAGGTGAAGCTGGCAGCAACACCTCTTAAGGCTGCCGAACACTTCCTGTGTAAGACCATATTCTCAACTATAAAACTTAGTCTAATGTATATCATTTGGGTTGAAATTTTCCAAGCCATTCCTCAGCTTCAGGCTGAATTGTTCTGAAAAAATTCCAGCAGTTTCCATGAATAAACTAGAGCAAAGCTGTCCAGTTCATCTGGCCCTGTGAGCTGGATGAGGGACGCAGGGCTGATCTGAGACTGGGCTCACAGACTGGACCCACACACAGAGCTGGTGTGTGGGTCCTCATGTAGTGCAGGGTGTTTATAAAATCCTTGTGCAACTTTAAACTTTAAGAATTTTGGATGTACACATGATAGAAGCAAACTGTAAACGGTGAATGAAAGCATAATTCATTAACTTCTAACACAATGCAGCTCAAATTTCTAGACTTCAACATAACCACCATCATTCATGATACATCATTCAGTCTGATTTTCCAACTCATAGCAAACATTTTCCAGTTGCTGCTGAGTGATTTCATGAATTGCATTTTTGATCCTTACCCTATGCATAGCTTATATTATGCTAAAAATGTAATGAATTATGCTTTCAATTGCCATTTACAGTTTGCTTCTATCATGTGTATATGCAAAGTTATTAAAGTTTAGAGTTGCACAAGGACTTTATAAACACCCTGTACATGCCCTGGAACAGTTCTGCACACTGTAAGCAGCACATGCTGGCTCCAGTCCAGGGCTCACACACAAAGACAGCATGGTGTACGTGCTGTATGAGGTGCCTGGATTGGCCCCGTATGCTGGCTCCAATGCATCTGGCCAGTCTGTGGATCAAATTCAGACCAGTCCTGTAGCCAGTGCTCAGGGCCAGTCCAGCAGGGTGCTGCATGTAGCTGGTAACCCGCGCAGCGCACACAGCACCAGATCTAGCACTGTATGCTGCATGTAGTGCATGCCAGACCCACAGACCAAATCATACAGCTCCACAGGCCAGATCCAGCCCACAGGCTGCATCTTTGGCACGCCTCAATTAGAGAAGGGCATATAAAATAACACAAACACATCAAATAAAAGTTTCTGGAGACCTTCTCAATAGAGTCCCACTAAAGCTACACATTTCCCAAGAGTTCTGTCCACAGTGAGCAAATTAAAAAAAAAAGATTATGACATGGAGGGAAAGTGAAGGGGACAGGAGACTAGGCATCTGTGGGAAGATGGACATTATACAAGATAAGAAACCAGAGAAGACTAACAAGAGTGTGGGCACTAGAGAAGGGTGAAGGCTGGGTGGATTGGGGATAAGAAAGTAGACTGACAGATCAAGGGAGATGGTACAAGAAATGATACTGAGGAAAAAATCTGTATCCACCGAGTACACTCCCTTCCAGAAACTGGAAAGAACCACAGGAGTCCTAAGTCTCACTATTTCTCTGCCATCAGTAGATATCTGAAGAACCACAGACTTTAAAAAACACCACGTAGAAGATAAGTATGAATTTTTCTTCATAGAGCTATTCCCTTCTCACTAAACAGCTCTTAATTCCTGAATCCTACTGTTTTAACCTCAGGATCAAATGAATTCACTTGGAACATTTGTTCTTAATCCTTCTACTTTGAATAAAATTTGCCATCTGATCTGGATCAAAGAATACAGGATTTGCCATTATAAATGATAAGATAGCTCTTCAAACAAGAGCTTAGGTTCTTTCAGTCTCAAAGCGTAACTCAGAAACCATTTTTCTACTATTCATAAGAATCCAAGCAGTATTGGGAAGGAAGACCCTCAACATTTTCTAAATGTCAGGCTATATGAAGTATGCAATCTTGTTCACTTAAACACACAAAATTAACCGACTGAATCAATGCAACAGAAGGAATATCTGTATTCAATACCAATACAAATGCTGTATCATTCTCTGACAAAAATGAATTTACCTTGAGCAACAAAAGGCATATTGCCAGTCAAAATAACATTACTGGTCCTAGGAGAAAATTATTTTCCCCTGAAGAACAAAAAAAATAGTTCTCTCGGACATATTTTTTTAACCTAGCTAAAACTGTTTTGTGATGAATATAGTCAGATAAAAAATGTTTAAAAAACCCCTCAAACTTAAGATTTAGACCTCGCTGGCTGCATGCCTTCCCCCCCACCCCAACCAAGCTCTCCCCAGTCCTGATTCCTAAAGGCACTCTTCTTCCTGTTCTTAAGTGTCTCCTAAAGACTTCTTCCACAATGTTCATAAGAGAACCAAAATGAACAAATAACCAAAAATCACTCTCTCAATCTGTCTCTACACTTTCTAGGGCATTTCATCTTCAGTGGTTCTATGAAGACTGTAAACTTTGAGAAGATGATTCTTTCTTCACTTTACAGCTTGTATAACACTGAACATGTTTGCTGTCATTAATAATATTCTCTCTCTGAATCGAGATTTCTTAAGATTAATATTTATCTATTCAAATAAATTATTAATCTTAAAGAAATCAGGAGCTTCCATTTCTTTGTTTTCAACCTGGCAAAGAATACGTCACGTTTTCAACCTGAAAGTCTATGAAGTATAGTCTAAATGGGATATTTTGCTCTCCAGAAACAAATTGCAGCAAAACACAGGTATACAAGGAGCTGTGATTCAGGGTTGTCAGAAGAGCCAGCATCAGGAATGGGTCAATCAAGGCCTGCTGGCAAAGCAAAAGGAACAGGTTCAGAGATCTGCTCTGCACTATGGTCCAAACTAGCTATCAAGGAATGAAGGACTTGCATGGACTATTGATTAAATAGGGGTTGGCTTAGGCCATAAGGTCCCAAGATAGCATGATTTTTTAGGCCTATTTTCACATGTGTAATATTTCAGAAAAGCCTTAACAGAGCTGCTTGGGTCACTGAATTATTTAAAAACCATTTCTCCTATATAAAAGGACAGTCAGCAGCCTGCCCAAACACTTCCAAAAATGTAACAATAAAGCGAACAAGTATATACAGAAAATAAGGCTGCAAAAATAAATACATAAAAATCCCTTCCTCTTTTTTATTTGAGTGAGCTAAC
>NW_005842282.1:309232-313567 GCF_000455745.1 Alligator sinensis | reverse complement strand
GGGAAAGATCAGGCATTATAACTAACAAATGCAACAAAATAACAAACAGAGGAAATAAAATGATAGGAAAAATAGAACTGTTCACTCACATCAGTATCAGAATAGCAGCTAGAAAGGTGGCAACAGTTCTTAATCACAGAGAATGCTAAATCATGCTCACATCAGGTCAAAGTGCAGCCTTTTGGGCAGATCATCATCTGGTACTAACTGTTATTACTTCAGTGACATTGGGAAACCCTGTGTTATACCTTGCTATACACATTTAGCTAGTTGCATTTATCCAGACAACTTCTTTGGTCTCAGGCTAAACTGAACTCGTTTACTGTCCTTCACCAACAACGCTCCTAAGGGCATTTCTACATTTTCTCATGATGGGAAAAAAATATCCATTTTAAAGCTCTTTCTCAAATTGCCTTTTATAGTCTCTTTAACTATATATGTGTGCATGCAAAAGCAGCAGTGAAGGGCCTGGGTAACTTAAGTACCTAAGGTGAAACACCTGGATGGGAACCTGATTTCCAGAAAATTCTGAACACCTGCCCTCTGTTTTTTTAACATGCACACATGCACCATAAACTCAAGCTCATTTCAAGGTTGAACACTCAAAGTCATTTGTCAGTCTAGCAAATGTTAGCCTACGCTCTTTATTCAAATGACTTGCAACTTCCTCCCCACCCCGCTTCTTGTAAAGCTAAAACAAAAGAATGGAATATATTGTCCCAAAATCATCATAAATGCAAGACTTGAGAAGATTTCCTTAGTCAAGTAATTAACGTTTGGAAAGTTACACATCAGACTTAAAACTTCATTCTCCCCATTTGAGGGGAAACATAACTGATTTCTGTTTTAATGTAACATTTTGAGATTGTTCTTTTTGTATAGAAACAAATACCTGAAATTGCCAAAGTGCAAACAAGCCTTCATGCTGAGGCAGTGCAGTGCTTTCTATTACTTTTCTGTGCCACAAGACTACAGCCCCTTGGTATATTTCTACATACAATATATTTAAGCAAGATTTTTCTCCCCTGCAGCTGCTACCCCATAGATGGCATTGCCATCTTGCTCCTTCATCCACCCATGACTGGAGAGGAAAAGTAACAAAACCTAGTTTTCAAACTTCAAAGTAAGTAAATAAATAGTTTTTTCACTGAAGCAGAATAAAACCCCCATATAACCCCCCTATGCATACAGCAATTTATAAAATTCTAAAAATACAGTAAGTTCTGTTTTAAGAGCATAGCCACAGGGCTGAAAAACAGCTGCCCAATTACCAAGGCTGCACCTATCCAACTTAATGTAAGCAATGTTAACTGAGTACAGGGTGCTGTTGCATTAACAAGCCTAAAACTAATTAATCCCCCTCATTTTCAAAGCTTCTAGAAGCAGTTTTCTGACAGCTGCTTTCTCTTCACTGTTTCTCTGACAATTAAAGGAAGTACAATTAGTTATAGAGTAAAAGTCACAGTTAATATGCAGGTAGCAGGAGTACAAGTTACAAAGTAGACAGTGGGGGCTGAAAGATGCTATGCTCTTGTCTTAAGCAGGTTATGCACTTGACTGATATGCAGGTAACTGATGATTAGTTACATTGTAAGCAATGGATGAACTGGGAGTGACACTGTGTTATGCACTTTAGCTAATTATGCACTTCAGTAGATATACAAATGGAGCTCGCTATGGCAAGAAAAGCCTTGTAAAGCATTCCTCTGTTGCTTCCTTTATTGATTCTTTCAGTGACTTGGTATTAAAGACATGTAACCTGTGCACATCCACATTATAAATGGAGTCATATGAGCCTTTAATGATACGTGTCTCTGAACAGAGATTAAATGTTAGGCTGTTCTCTCCAACCCACACTAGCAATCTCTCCTTACCCGATTTGGTACTTTACTGCTCTGCTTTTAAGTCTTCCAAATCCAGTGGAGCCAGTCATAGCACTTTAAAAATTACGATGAATCTGTGACCTTTTGCTGGCCAAGACTTTAGTCTATTTGTATTGGTATAAACCCCTAACAAAACTGCACTCAGACGAAAGTCATGGCTATTTTAGTCGGAAGTCAGTCAGAGAGCAGGCTAAATATGCACCTTGTAGACTAACTAAATAAGATAAATAAAGAAGGTACACAAGCTTTTGTGAACCCAAGTTCATTTCATCAGATGATGTGAAAGGATATGCAGAAAACAGAGTATAAGGAGAGATGCTCATATTCTGCTTCCTACATGTCCTTGTAAAGCATCTGATGAAATGAACTTGTGTTCATGAAAGTTTGTGCTCACTATATATAATAATATTTAGTTAATATATAAGTTGCGTATAAACTGCACCTTCTGATCTGCCATCTAAACCACATTGCAAACAACATTCAAAGAAATTTGTTTAAATTTTACAAGGGTCCAACAGACTAGAGGTATAAAACATTAACTTTATGGACAGGACGCTTTTGTTTTTCATTCAATAGAATATCAAGCAAGAGCGACTAGTGTTCCTGAAGAATAGAAAGCAAGAGAGAAGCATGCGAATGACTTCAAAGCAACAGTCTTTAATCCTTACAGGATAATGCCAAAGCAAAATTGAAGCTAACCCTTCTCATTCTACCTTCAACATTTATGAATTCAGCTCATGGCCAAAGCAAAGAGAACTCCATTCTGGGTAAGAAAGAATGTAGTTCTAGCATATAATAGCAGAACCTTCTCTGTTCTAGTACAATGTCAGGCTTATTTACGTTCCTACAACAAATAGCACATTATAGCTCTTGTATACCATGTAAAATATTCCAGAAATGATCTTTGTAAAGCTACAGATCTCAGTATGTTAAAAAAAAAAATTGTCTTCTCTTAGACAACCAAAATCCCTTCTCCAGCCCATACTCTCTCTTTTGCAAAGAACTCAAAACGAAAATCTTTAAATGCCATGTTACTTTCTGTTAAACCAACCTAGCCCATCTTTTAGATCACGTGCAAAGCCTTCTGTCGAGAAGTGTGCATCTACCAGGCAGACACGTGAGTTTTTTAAATGCAAAGTGTGCCATAAAAATGAAATCGAATACGTAAGTGATCCACTTGACATGGGCTTGTTTTCTAAGGAATGTTCTGATTGGTAACCTTTAATCCGCCCTGCTTTTAGACAATTCTTTACAACATCTATCTATATCTATATAACTTAAATCTCTTATTCCGGAGGCCAGATCACGGGGATTGGTAGGTCACCCATGTCAAAAATTTTAGTCTACAAGAGAAGAAAACAGATGGAAATGATGGTCTGAAAGCTTTTGAATTTGGAACAGGCAATGATGCATAAACCATAAAGTCAAGATGATGATGATTATGACAAAAGGTTATGACAAATTTAAAAAATCAAATTAATCTTCCGCAGCGAAGCATGGGTTCAGCTAGTATGGAATCAAACGTTGATCATCCCAGGCTTCTTAAAATATAAGTAAGCATATGAGGACTAACCACAGGACACAGCTTTGATAAGAAACAATTCTTAAGAAGTGCAAAACGTAGGAGCCATAGGCCCCCAGCTATGAACTGACATTCCAGATGTGAGGATATTTACCTCCTTGAAAGTCAGAGCCAGTGCCTTGCCTTTTTCCCTCTTCCCAGTCTTCCAACAGCCAACAGTCCTCTTAAGCCCTGGAAGGGTGAAATATGAGGCTAAAAACAGTTGACTGGTTTATCCCAAAACTGGACAGAGTACTCTAGATGTGGCCTCACCCGTGCCTAGTAGAGAGGAAGGGATTCTTCCCTTCTATCGAGCACTGGTGAGGCTACACGTGGAGTAGTGTGTCCAATCCCCCCCAAAAGGATATGGACAAATTGGGAAGAGTACAGTGAAGGACAACAAAAATGATGAGGGGGCGGGGGCACATGATTTCTGAGGAGAGGCTGAGGGAACTGGAGAAGAGAAGAGGGCGGGCAGGATTTAATAGCAGCCTTCAACCACAGAAGGGTAGTTATAAAGAGGCAGCAGATGACAGGACACAGCCCAATGGTCTCAAGTTGCAGCAAGGAAAGTTTAGGTTGGATATTAGGGCAAACCCACTCATGAGGAGGGTAGTAAAGCCCCGGGACAGGCTACCCAGGGAGACGGGGAATCTCCATCCTTGACGGTTTTCAAGCCCCCACTACACAAAGCCCTGGCTGGGATGATCTAGCTGGAGCTGGGCCTGCTCGGAGCAGGGGTGACTGATGGCCTCCTGAGGTCCCTTCCCACCTTCACTTTCTACCACCCTGTGATCTCCCGGCTCATCGCCCAGGGCTTTGACTCCCACCAAAAGCAGCGGGGATGCCAGCTGGCTCCGTCTCATTGCCCCGGGGCACAAACAGACGAGC
>NW_005842282.1:304273-309051 GCF_000455745.1 Alligator sinensis | reverse complement strand
AGCGCAGCACGCACCTTCGCGCGGGCCCCAGACGCGGCTTCCGCGGGGCGGAGCGAGGCGCGCTTCAGCCCAGCTCGGGACGCGCCCCCGGAAGGCCGCGGCAGCAGCCAGCCCCGCTTGCGCCTGCTCGGCTCTTCCAGCCCGGCCTCTGCTTCCTCCCTGCGCCCCCCGCCTGCCCGAGGCCTCTAGGGCTCCCGTGGATCCTAAAGACCTGCGGTGCAATCCCCACGGTGCAAAGAATTCCCTGGACGCCGCGGGAACGGCCCATCCCGCCGCGGGGAGCTTGGCGCCTGCAGCGAGCCCCAGCCCTGCATTCACCCCGTGCCCGGCCGAGCGCTAAGGGGCCTCTCGGCAGGGCCCGAAGCAGGCGCACCGCTCCGCACTGAAACTGGCACCGCTTCTTATCTGTGGCCCTGGCCCTGCCTGCCTGCCTGCTTCCTGCCCTTCCTTCCTTGTCATCCTTGCCACCGGTGGCAGCGGCGATCCCTCAGGCTTGTGGATGATCGCTCCCATGGGCCAGGTAGCGGGTTGTAGATGTGTCCCTTGATGGCTAAGAAGGCTGCTCCTAGAGACCGACACCACAGGTGGTGGTTAAAGGGAGGGTCAGGCCACAGATTTCTTTGTCTTGTTTCTTTTCCTTCCATTTGTGTCATTTTTCTGCCTGCAGGGCAAGATGGTTTCCTCAAAGTAAGATAGATGTACCTTCTCTCACAAGGTGTCTCCATGTACCCATGTCCTAGGTTAGTTTTTCCCAATTTGTTATGTTAGTGCCACATCTTAATGTTTGTCTTGAGGGCGTTTTTGAAGCATTTCCTCTAGCCCACACGTGTTCTTTGTCCTTGGCCGAGTTGGGAGTATAGCAGTTGTGGTAAACATGCATCAGGCATGCACGCGCAATGCCCCGTCCACTGCAGCCGATGCTGAATAGTCAATGCTTCCATGCCAGCGGTGTTAGCATTGGTAAGAACGCTGGCATTTGTGTGATAATCCTCCCACTTGATGCCAAGGATCTTTTGGAGGTAGTGCTGGTGAAGGCATTTCAGGTTCTTCAGGTGGTCCCTGTAGGTCACCCAAGCCTCACAGCCATAGAGAACAGTTGGGATTATCACAGCCTTATACAATAGGAGCTTTGTTTTGAGTCCTGATGTCATGATCACTGAACACACAGCGATACAGTCTTCCAAAGGCAGAGCTGGCACATCGGATCCTATACTGGATGTCCTGGTCGATGTTGGCCTTTGAGAGATGGCTGCTGAGGTATGCAAAGTGTTCAACGTTCTCCAGCTCCTGTCCGTCGATGAGGATCTTTATCAGGGAAGTTAACTCTCTTGTCCTAGGCTGTTGAAGCACCTTTGTTTTCCAGATGTTAAGGGTCGGTCCCAACCACTGCTATACTTGAGAGAAGCAGTTAAGGGTCGTCATACCTCCTCAGTATGTGCAACAACAGTACAATCATCAGCATACTAAAGTTCAACAATTGAGCCCGATGTGACTTGGGTTTTGGCATGGAGGCGGGAAAGATTGAAACGGTTCCCATCCATCCTGTACTCAGCACTGATGCCATGTAACAGGATCACAGATGAGCACCTTGATGACCATAAGAAAGATGGAAAGTAGAATTGGTGCAGCCCTGCTTGACAGCAGTTTGAATGGCAAAGGGCTCCACTGTATAGGATGGAAGCAGTCATCTGGTCATGAATGAATCTTAGGATGGTGATAAATTTCCCTGGGCAACCAAGCTTCAATAAGATCTTCCATAGAACCTCACAGTTAACAGAGTCAAAGGCTTTGGTCAAATTGATAAAAGCCATATACAGTTCCTGGTGGTGTTCTCAGCATTTTTCCTGGATCTGTCAGGAAAAATTATGTGGATCTGCCACAAAAAATTATGTCATTTGTGCCTCTTGATGGTCCACACTGAGACTCGGAATGGATTTCCTCAGCAAGAGGTCGGTTCAGCGGAATTTCCCATGACATGTGACTCTGGGCAACTTTTGTAGGCCTCAATGTGGTTAGTGCTTAGTTTTTACACACTGGACCAGAGTTGAACTAATGTTCTTAAAGTTGTGATTATGCGTCAGTCTCTTCAGGATTCGTATAATTAAACTATCACTGAGGTCAAGAACTTCAAAAGATTCAAAAAGGGTTTGGACATTTGTATGGATGTCAAGAATAAGAGTGGATATATACGTATGTTATGACAGCTCAGAGTGTGTGTGTGTGTGTGTGTGTGTGTGTGTGTGTGTGTGTGTGTGTGTGTGTATTATACACACACATGCACACACAGAGTGAGAAGGAGATTCTTAATTAACTGAACTTTAAGATTTTATTTCCCTCTTTTAGCCTTTGCGGTTTCAATGTTCCCAAGAAGTCCTGGCATTCAGCTGCTTCTTGAAAAACAAATGCCAGTGTTTGACTTCTGTATGCCTAGGGCCCTGTGCTAACTTCACTTCATGCAAGCCAGTAGGGAACACACATCCTTATTGTGTACAGTAAAGCAGGGGAAAACCACAAAAATAACAATTATATGTTAGTGTCTGCCCATCCACACAACTATTTCTAGCCTCTTTGCAGCTATAAGAGGGGAATTTGTTTTCCGCTATCCAAAGGGGATGTTGCTAGGGAGTAGGATTTATGGAATCAACCACTCAATGGGAGATGTTTGCTTGAGAGTCATTTTAAGAGAAGCCTGTTCTCCACTACAAACCTTTCTGATAGACCTTGCCTTTTGCACCACACATCTGTTGCAAGCCACTGACACCCAGCCTTTCTGCTGCCTAAAGAAAACGACCTTCCTGTGCCACACAAGCTGACATGCAGCTCCAGCAAAATGCTGGTATAGACATGCTCCAGCAATACAATGGTGGTAACTGTAAGCATTGGGCTACTACCCCATGGGAGCTGTGTCTTTGACAACCTCTCAAAATGAAGAGGCATAGCATGTATGAAATCAAACTAGCATACACGCATTTCAGAGACGTAGCAATGTGACCTAACAAAAGCAATAAATATGGCTTGATAGTGTGATTCCATAATAGATTACTGCAGCTCAGAGTGTCAGTAACTCCCCATTTCTGTATTTTTGGAAAGTAAGGGTCTGAGCGCACAAAGGAAGAGGTGTGTCACTGGCTTCATATAGACTGGGTATGGGACCTCATGTATAATCTGAATCTCCCCAGTGAATTTCTATAGATCTCCAGTCTCCTAGCCTGGAACTCCAGGCTACTAGAAAATCTGGTTCTCATTCCCAAGTAGCTGCCAGTTCAGCCACCAGCATTCCCTCTAAGCTGTGTGGTATGCGTGGCTGCCAGGCCACAGTTTAGAGGAAACGCTATCAGACACACCCAATGGAGGTTCATCCACCCTATGTTCTCAATCTATATCAAGACTGAAGTTTACTATAATCTCTGAATTTAAACTAAATAATATTCAAGTAGTCAATGTTTCTATCAAAGTTTTTTTTTAAATGCCAAACCACTGAGCTGGGAGAAGTCATTGACTAAGCACCCAGAGCTGGAGTTTATTAAAGGAAACCAAATGAAAACCAGTTTTTCAAGGCTGCGGCCTCTTCTGCAAGTGCAGAGAAGTCTTCTTCATTTCAGTTTATTCAGTTTAGTTTATTTCAATGAACTAGTTAATTCAAGTTAGAAATCTGACTGAAATTGAAAAAGTACAAAAGATTGGTTTTCCTCTTCTAATTTGTGTACACGAAGCCCCTCATTTGTGAGAGATTAAGATCTACTAGTTCTAAAATCTTAACATTGTGATACAGTAAATTCCATTTGCTAAGAGATAATTAAATTTTTGTTTAAAAAGCACTTAATTTTAAAGACAAAACCATGCTTTGATAAACATTCTACCTAACTATCTAGCACATCTAACATTTTTTTTTATTTAACATTTAAATATCCTTAAAATGCTGTTTTGTCTGCATTTTAATTGAATGATAAGCTATAAACCAAAACCACAAATCATAAGTTAAAAGTAATCTTCTAAATAAATGTTATTTATCATTTTCTAGCATAATAAAATGCAAAAATTAGTACTCTGAATACATTTATTTTAAGATATTTAATTGTTTAAATATGTATATGGTGCTTTTTCCTGATTAACAAAAATAAGCACCAAGTTTAGTGTAAAAAATATATTTAGGTGCAAATCAAAAGGTATGAATAGCTACCAACCAGTGAGGAACAACCTTTCTTTAGGAAAATAAATAAAGCACAAATGCAAAACAAGATTAAAAGTAATTATTTAAATCAAGGGTTATTGCTTGATTATTTAAATTACAATTAACCTATGGTTTAAATCTCTCCCATTTAAATCAGTTCACTCAGATCAGAGGCTCCACAGAAGGCAGATGAGGATCTGGTAGAAATATGAGCTGCATGACAAGTGGTGAACCCTAATAGAAGAGAAGATGGTTCAGAAAGACCTGAGAGAGCGCTGTGAACCTGGGAGTGAGGAACTGGATGAAAGGAGAGCAGTCTTTTATTCAACTTTTTACTTTAGTCAAAAAGCTAAACAATCCCACAAGCTGGTAGAGACTGGATCACAGAAGCAATTGTGTCACAGTTGGCTTTTTGTTTGCTTGCCTTTTTTTAAATCAACACCAAGCTACTGTCATTGTGTCATTAGTACTGGCTGTGACTTCAGTGAGACCTACTTCCCCCTCCCCCCTTGCCCCGGTCCACCTTGAAGAAAGTCTGGTCCTAGTTCTCCTTAATCTTTCCAGACTTCAGTCCACTGTGAGAGGATAACCAGGAAGTAGAACTTTT
>NW_005842282.1:295149-304242 GCF_000455745.1 Alligator sinensis | reverse complement strand
TCCCTACAGTAAACTCAATTTCCCACCATTAGGGAAGCCTTAAATTGCTGTTGAGGTACAGCTGTTGCCTAGCAAAAATTATTGCTCTGTATGCTTCTGTTACATACACTTTATTTTTAAAAATAAGAACCTTCCTCTGTACTCAGCAAAGTAACAGAAGATCCATGAGAAGAAAATAGCAGAACGCCCACAGAAAAAAATTTAAAGGATTAAAGTCCCCCGTATAGCAAACTTAGGTTCTGTTTATTTTAAACAAACAATTATGCTTGGGATTATGTTCCTGCATGCTTTTCACAGACACTCCTGTCATTCAGTTTTAGAACTGAACTGTCAGAACTAGGGAGGCCATCACAATTAATGCAACTTGACCTTCAGTCATGAGACATGGCAGGGTTCAGTACTAATCCAATCACACCATAGTTCTCAAGCCAGTACCTGCTTTCACATTAATTCAAAATTCCATGAGCTTTCCATAAACAGATTTTATTTCAGAAGAGTCAAGTCAAAGCTGCTTAAGCCTGACATTCTGCACCTAATACAGATCCACATAGTAAGAAAATGGTAAATTATAGAGCATCTCTCAATATCCCATATCAGGTTTCCACTGAAAATGAAGTACTACAGCATCGCAGGCAATTTCCTTTTCCAGTGGATAAGGAGACACACAACCCCAGGAAATCTCCCTCAAAGTACAATGGGAAACCTTAGGTACATCCTTGTTCTTTCTCTCCACTCCTCCCGCAGTCTTCCTGCATGCATCATAAATAGCAAAGACGAGAAGGATGGACCTCCTGTTTCACAGCATGTCCCGTTCTAGAAAACTAGGTCAATTTCTGTGCACATCTGGCAGGGAGAGTGGCCTGCAGAAGCTGCGACAGTTTCTATAATGTACAGTATGAATCACTACTCTTTGATGTAGCAATCACTTGACAAGACTTCTTCCTGGTGTGTAACATTGACATCCACCCACCCTGCTGCATACATACTGGGTGCATCTACATGAGACATTTACTGCGGAGTAGGCTAATTAGCTCAACAGTAAAGTCTCAGCATCTACACATGTGGCCCTATTAGAGCATAGGAAACTAACCAAATCCACTGTAGGTTAGTGTTTGTAAACACAGGAACTATCCTTTGGTGGCATTATTTAGTGCACAGCAACAAGCATGTGGATGCCGATGGGAAAAGCTAGGGCATGAGAGTGCTTCCGTATAGGGACAACCTTCCAGCTAGCCCCATACTGGGGTACCCTCATGCTCCAGCCAGCCCCTCTACAGCATGTTGAGCTGGGTTAAAGCAGCCCTGGGCTGGCAGGCTGACCCCCCAGGCTCCTGCCAGCCAGGGCTGCTCCAGCCTGGCTCAAGGTGCTGTGGTCCCAGGTGTACGTGTAAATGCATTGCCTGGGAGCAATAAATTCCAGCATGAAACGTACTGGAGTTTATTGTGTTGCATTAATTTATTAATTTCATGTGTAGATGCACCTATTGTTTCCATAAAGTAGAAGTGCCAGGGAGGGGATGTTGCTGGTATTTGAAGGTAACAAAAGACCGTTTTTCTCCCACCATTTTTTTCTTCCCACACACCTCAAATTCCCTTTTTGTGGTCATCCGTGCCCCAACCCAAAAATTAAGCTCAAGCATAAAAAATACACAGCTGTGTGGTTGTATGCTACCCCAGACTTTCTTCCATATGCTTCTAACATGTCACGTATTCACTCCCACATCTATGAAGTGCCCTTTCACACACATACTTTCTCCTTTCCTGCATAGAAAGGGAGACAGTTCAGGTATGAAGTGTTAAGTTGCACTTTTCTTCCATCTCTTTAGATTCAATGAAGAATTTTCTAGTGGCCTGGATTCATGCTGAAGGACAGGGTGACAACTGGGTGAGTTGGGCAGGAAAATGGGCTATGCCGTCATTCCAGCTCTGCAGATTATTGGCCAAATAATTAATAATCTGAGCCTGTGCCATTGTTTCTGGCAAGGAAACCTCACCTGGCATTCTGTTCCACTGGAGTGGTTGGAACAGGATTTCCATTCCCTCTTGCATCTTTCACCCATGGAATTTAACCCAGAACTTTTCACCCTCAGCTCTGATGATCAATAAGAAAGTGGATGTCTCTGCTTAAGCACATGGAGCTCCTTGAAATTATTGCACGGGCTGATCCCGGGTTCAGCTCACAGGTAGAACAAGAGAACCTGCCAGATTTATTTTGTGTGTACCATTCTTTATACCAAAGTAACACTTCTTGTGGCAAACAAGAATTAGAGAAAGAAAATGCTATAGTAACACAGATTCTAAAGTTTGAATCCATGGTTTACCATTCATTATTTTCAATCAGTTGTCTGTTGTAATGCATGGGTGAACCTTAAATGTAACAGAAGGCAATTTAACAAATTGCATTAAAATGGACAACCAAGCTGTAAAGCATGATTAACTTCAAGTTTTGGATCCACAGTACTGTTTAATGAGAGCAGAAAAGTTAGGTTTAGTAACAAGTTTTAATTAAGTCAATTTGGTGAAGTACCAGGTGCCCGGTATAACTGACCATAGGTTTAAGAAAATGAGCTATTTGCTCATTTCTCCTTACACATCTCTGATATAGCATTGAAGAATTGCTAGTTAGAACAAAACATCTTCTAAATGCTAAAGTAAACTTTCTACTCCATACATCCTGGGGCTTTAAGTAAAACAAATTTTTAAAAATAGATTCTGTTTAAATAGAACTCCTTATTCATTTCAATGGACAGTTTTGCAGAAAAAGAATAACCCCCCTCCAAAAACAACACATTATTGGCAAGGTATAGCCAATATCATGAATCAAATATCCATCTATAAATAGGGACCTCATTACAGGTTACACTGAGGTGCTCAAATGTTGATCGGTGTTAGTGCTAGGTGGAATTTGGAGCAGTGACATGTTCAGGCCAGCCGGCAGCCTGAAAGATTGAAAAGTAAGAATCCAAGGGCAGGTTTACCCTTCCCTGCCAGATCCCCCAGAATAGACAGCGAGAGCAGCCACAACCAAGCACAGGGAGGGGTAGGAGAGGCAGCGAGCAGAGATCTGGGGTGCTGGGGACAGCCTGATCTGAGCCAGCAGGGAAGGTGTGGGGGAGGCACCTTTACACTAACATGCAGTCTATAGTAACACAAGCTGGATACCACAGATCAGAGATAAGCCTAGGCTGGAGTGCCATAACTTTAAGCTTCCTAAAGAGCATTTAAAACTAGGTTCAGACGTTAAGGTGAGGACAGTCCAGGGGTTAAGACAGGGATGGACAAAGTCCGGCCTACGGGCTGGATCTGGCCAGCAGCTGGACCCCATTTCTCATCCACCCCTGCCCGCATGGCTGTGGATAATCTCCATGAGACCCCAGCTGCACCTACACTGTGATAGTGCAAGGCTGGGGTTGCCATGGAGACCAGGCTCAGCCGCACTGGCAAGGTGCACAGCAGAGCAGGGGGCTGCTCCAGAGCTGCTGGGATCCTGCGATGGGGCCAGCTTGCTCCAGAGCCAGATCAGAGCTCCAATCTGCAGCCTGCACGCTGTGGGCAGGGGTGCACAGGCAAAGGTAGCAGCTCTGACCCAACTCCTTACAGCGGTGACAGCCTGCTCTGGAGCAGGGGCAAAGTTGCAATCCCTGCCTGCGCACTCCTGCCCAGAGCGAGCAGGCTGCAGGTCGGGGCTCTCACCTGGCTCTGGAGCAAGCTGCCCCATCACAAGATCCCAGTGGCTCCGGAGCAGCCCCCTGCTCTGCCATGCACCCTGCCAGTGTGGCTGAGGCTGGTCTCTATGGCAACCCCAGCCTTGAGCTTTCACAGTGCAGGTGCCATGGAGACTGGCCACAGCCATGCAGGCAGGGGTGGCTGGGACATGGAGTCCAGATGCTGGCTAGATCCGCCATTTTTCCCACCCCTGGGTTAAGAGCTCCAGGAGCTGCTTAAAATTAATGTACAACAAGGCCCTAAGTTTGTCTTCTTATAACACCAAAGCACATTACATGTTCTTGTTTATCCAATTACACTAAAATTTAATGATTTCTTCTAAAAGAAGAAAAAGATGCAAAGAACTGTAATATGCTACAACTAATTTGTGACGTGGAGAAGCAGAACTCAAATATCAAGAGTCTTCCATGAAAGATGAACACGCAAGATATTTTGAATATGGACTTCAGTTTTTACATGCATTTAATTTGCAAAATATAAAGGCAAAGTATCTGTTTATAATCAAGAATGAATCAAATTAAAAAACTGTATTTAAGACAAGTATAACTTATAAGTTTCAAAGCAATGGCATATCAGAATCTAAGGAGTTTTGCAGTTGCTGGAACAGTATCAATGGAGATCAGCCAAGAAGCTTTAGAAACAGCCAACCCACACAGATATAGATGCCACTGCTGGACAGGGAGGTGGGGAGGGGAAAGCATTCCATGGCTTGGCATTTGAATCTAGCAGCTGCCAAGGAACATGTATTTGTAGTCAGAGTGCTGCCTCCAAGGCTAGAACACTTTCAAGAAGATGAGAACACAAAGGGCAGCAAACTGAAGACCAAGTACAGCTAGGAAATTTCAGTGCAAGGAAAGAATGAAATGATATATAGCTACCAATTTTCCTTTTAACAGCACTGCTAGAAAACAGATGCCTGCAGAAGCCTAAGCTGTAGACTGAATGAAAACTGAAGTGATGTTTGTAAATTAAGATGGTAGCTTTATTATTAAAATTTTGTTTCAATAGTATTCTGTTAGATGCTTTCACTGGAAAGGAAAACAAGTCAAAATGTGAGTAACAGCAGTAAATGTTGTTACTTTCATTTGTACAGATTAATTCCAAATTTCAGGGGCAGGGAGGGTTTGGAAGATTGGGGTGGGGAAGAATCAATAAAGAGTATCAAATTCCTCTACATATTATAGGTGATATGAGAAGTGGCAAATGTCTAAAAGAAAGGAAATAGCTCAAAGAAGACCATAAACATAATTGTTGCTGCTATTAGTAAACAAATTCAGTAAATAACATACATAATAATGAATAGTTGGTGTAAAGTAATTATCAAATATGTTTTTATTTGTTACTAAAGTATTATGTTTGTTAATAAAGCATTATGTAGCAATTGTAAGTAAAGGGCCTGAAAAAATCAGAAGCGAAAAGGTCATTTAAAAGCACTTTAATGTTGATCTGTTTATGAAAAAAAGTAGACAACTTGTCCTATGTCTAATGTTTATAGCTATAACTACAGTAGTATTTATTGCACCTTGAAGAAAACTCCATCTACCATAAGTAACATGGGCTTCAAGAAGACTGGATGTCAGACTTTACAAATGAAATATTAGTTTAGGCATGGTAGACTTTATTTTGGCACTTTAACAAATGCTTTATTTTACAGCAGTGGCACAGCATTTGCCAGCAATATTCCTTTCTTGGCACAGTTATTCCAAGCAGTTATTTTACTAATTGAATTTCACTAAATATTGCACAATAACATAGACCTGCTAAACTCTTACCCTGTTTTTAACTGTTGAACATGTATTGCTTTGAAAAAAAATGCCAATACAAGTAAATAATGAAAAAGCAATATATTAAAATATCATGGCACAGGATACCTTTAATTTTTCCTAAATGACCACTGAATTCGGGGCAACAACAGATACAGGTTATGCTGTTTTTCTTTTCTTTTTTTTGAACTGGGAGTTTTATTTAAAACCAATTGATACATATCTATGAGAAATAGTATAATTAAATCTTCTCCCTGAACTATTTTGGAACTTAAGAAATTGGAAAAGAGGAAATTAATAGTCCTGAAGACAAAGCTGCTTGTTTGTTAAAAGCATAACTTAGGCAGGCATACCACTTTAGTCTCCACAAGCTATCTGAATTGTAACCCAAAGGCAACTACAATTCTCTTCTAGTTGGAATATTTCTGCCTTCTCTTATAAAAATATTCCATTATCCCAAGGCAGACAAGGTTCTTTGGATGAATCTGATCTCTTTTATTAGACCAACTTAAATAGTTGGAAAAAATGTTCTTAGCAAGCTTTTAGGTTTAAAAACCCTTCATCAGGGTTTATCTCAATTCTTGCTGGTGTCATAGTAGAATCAAAACAAGTTTCTCCAAAAGTTATAGTAAAACAATGAATAAAGAACCGATATACATAATAAATGAAATTGTGCACTCCTCTAAATTTTACAGTACTGAAAGTAACTTTTGCATAAAGTACATGTCTGTGTCAATACCGCCGTTAAGTATAATACAAAGGTTGAAACACTCATAATTCATACGCCAGATGCTAAGCTTGCTCCCAGACAATAAAATATTACGGGTTTCCCTGTCACTTTTGCAATAAAACTGTTCCAAGCATCAGCCTCATCAATAAGCTTTTTTTGGTCTTTGGGTCCCAACAGTATTTTCCAAGATCTAAGGAATCATAATTTGTGACATTAAACATAACCAAAAAGACATAAAATGAAAAACATACAAAAGTATATCACAATGAAATTTTCAGTATTAGGCCACATGATTTATTCAGTAGTGTTTATGTTCCCAAATTACAATTTATGTCTATCCATGTAAGACTACAAAAGTTACCATTAGAATTGTCTGTGCTTATAAAATACCAACATTTTCTTTTACTGTTATATACTCATTAACACCAGTCTGCGACAAGTTACATATAATCATAGGCACTTCAAAGGCTTTAAAGGACGTTTACAACTTAAATGCATTTTTAAGAACAAAAATTTAAACCCCTACTTGTACCTTCAATTGCAAGAAATTAACAAATACAGTGGCCATAGAAATCTGCAGCAATTTCTCAGAATACTGTTAAGAGTCTTTGGGTTTGCTTAGATTTGTCAGTAGCTTACTCCAAATCTTCCTTAAAGAAGATTTGTTTAGTAAGGATACGACTAAACAGTTTGTAATTATATTCCAATTTTACACATTAATTTGCTGTTACAAATCTCACAGAAGCTACAGGTACATTGAGAAACAATGCAAAGTGTAAAATTGATATTCTGACACTTAAATTTATACAAAGTGGAGGTTAAAGTTTACTTAGCTGAAAAATTACACTTACACTATAAGGTACCGTTATCTGAATTATCTGAAGACAAATTGCACCATAACAACTACAAAAAGGCATATTTTTTTGGAAACAGATAAATTAACGAAATAAAAACTAACTTGTAAGATCAATCCGAGACATGCTGACAAAAATTAAACAACTTTCATTGAGCCATAGGATAAAACAATCATTTTCATCATCTTATATTTATGCATAAAGTTTTAAAAATGATTCAGTGAACATCAATGGTTTTATAAAGTAATGCTTTGCCACTGTTATTCACAGAACACTGCAAATGTTAAGTCTTAACTTTGCATTTTTAAAGGAATACATGAAAAGTTTTAAATACAATGGGATTTTTATCATAAAGGTGCCATAATGGCTCTTTAATGAAAAAGATCTTCATTATTCTATGCAAAAGCTTTATTTAAAAAAGTTCAGTGATCTCATAAATAGAGACACTAAATAGGAATTTTATGCATAAAATTCCTTAGTAGGTGCCTTTTGATAGGCAGCACTGGATGGTTTACGTTCACCGAGGTCGTAGCTGCCTTCATCCTTCTTCCTCATGCGGTATACCAACAGCAAGATGAGGAAGATTGCAAAGAGAAACCCAATAACTCCACCAGCAATAACAGCTGAAACAAAATGAACAACAGTTCACAATATGCCAAAATAAGATGAATAGCTCCAATTTACTTTCCATTGCTGAAAATAAATTATTTACTATTTATTTATAATTAAAACAAAATTACTCAAATTAAGAAAATTAAATAAGTTCCTAAAATAGACCTGTTTAAATGATCTGACTGTCAGCATGACAATATGGTCCATAGTTCTAAAGATACTAAGTAGCATAACTCTTTTAAATTAATAATGCCCTTAGAACAATCACAAAGGTGTTTGTATATAAACATTAAAACCTCAGGTGCTTTCACATTTCCATTTAAAAGAGGAATGTAATCTTTTCTACATTAAAAATTGCTATTCAGTTTCACCAAGGAGAATACAGATTACAGTGAGCCTCATAAGGACACTTCAGGATAAGAAATTCTAATAGTTTGTCCCAGGACAGTGCAAAATGTATTTGAATGGCTGTCTCATTGCATAAATGGCAGAAAAGTGGCAATGCATTTAGCTGTCCACTAAACCCCAACTGAAAGGACAATGTATACATACACCAATCCCGGCACTTTTGTGTTGCAGGACAAATGCAGGCACCATTTGTCCCAGGACAAATGCAATATCTGTTCCTAGCCCTTGAGTCTATTGATCTATGATGCAAAACTAAAATTATTTTATGGCTTGAACAAATGTCTGTGGTTCAAATGTGGTTCAGATGCCCTCCACCCAAGGGTGTTGAGGGAGCTGGCAGGGGTCATCGCAGAGCCCTTGGCCCGGCTGTATGAGCATTCGTGGTCATCTGGCCAGGTGCCGGAGGATTGGAAACTGGCTAATGTGGTCCCCATTTTCAAGAAAGGGAAGAAGGAGGACCCAAGTAACTAAAGGCCTGTAAGCCTCACCTCAGTGCTCAGGAAGATCTTGGAGAGAATCATCAAGGAGCATATCCATGGGGGGCCTGCAGGGGAGATCATGCTCAGGGGCAATCAGCATGGGTTCATCAAAGGCAGGTCCTGCCTGACCAACCTGATTGCCTTTTATGACCAAGTAACTAAATCCTTGGATGATGGTGTTGCCAGGGACATAGTCTTTCTAGACTTTAAGGCCTTTGACACTGTCTCTCACCCCATCCTCATCAATAAATTAAGCAACTGTGGCAATGATGCCTACACAGTTGGATGGGTAAAAAAATTGGCTGATGGGGCGCAACCAGACAGTAGCGGTGGACGGGTTGTACTCAACCTGGTGAGATGTGAGCAGTGGGGTACCCCAGGGCTCAGTCCTCGGGCCCGCACTATTTAACATCTTCATCAGCGACTTGGACGAGGGGGTGGAAAGCACGCTGTCCAAGTTTGCTGATGACACTAAGATGTGGGGCAAGGTGGACACACTTGAAGGGAGAGAGAGGCTGCAA
>NW_005842282.1:290040-294580 GCF_000455745.1 Alligator sinensis | reverse complement strand
GCAGGGGGTCAGGCTAGATGATCTGTTCAGGTCCCTCCTGACCCTAGCTACTATGAAACTATGAAATGCCAACACCCTTTTTTGTGGCATGGAGTATAAATAATCGCAATTCTAGGCCCACTTTATATGCCATGCGTCAATCAGTTGGAGGTTACCATTATCAGAAGACACAAACAACTAGAGACATTCTACTGTGTGCATTAGTGTGGTAAGTGCAATTCCATTCAATCCCACTTGAATCCCTGAGTAAAACATTAATACAAGCAAAGGTGCGTGGATCTTGCTCCAGTTCACTGCTTTTTGTGACTTAATCCTAAGGCTAAGGTGGAAGCATGTTATAAACCTAGAGGTGATTACACCTTTTCCAAGATGCCAGGAGGATGGAATATGATTTTACTTAGGCATCTAGCATGGGGAACAAGAATTAGCTCAAGGTTTATTACCACACATGGAGCTAACAAGCTATTAAACAAACAGCCCCCCTGCAGTGCAAGTTGCAACTTTCTTTATGGCAATATTTCCCTTTGTGCCCCACACAGCATTTCCCAGACTGAGTATGCAAGAAACAGAGATGAAGTAGTATAGATCTTTGTATAGATCTTTGCCCAGCAAGTATCTTGGAGGATCATTTGAAAGCAAGTTTGAATTGCAACTTTCTGACTTTGAGTTTGGGAAGCCAACAATACTCACGAGGCAGTATTCAACTTTAGGAAGACAATACATTGCAAATAAATCAGCAAAAAAAGCTTGGCTCCTGATTAAAGAACTCTGGAATAGTCGCATCTAATTCTCCTCGGGAAACAGTGGCTGTTCTGCAGGTGCTTGTGATGCTCAGGGGGAAATATGAATTTTGACATCTATATTATTCTGCATGTAACGTCTCTATACTGTCTATATGTTTTCCTGTAAACATGTTAAGAATGGGATTGACTTGTTGGCTCCTTACCTGCCAGTACTTCTGTTCTCTGAAAAAGGTTTTCTGAGTGCTTCTCGGTAAATACATCAGTGTCATCACTTAGCTCATCTTTAGTTTTAGATTTCGTCTCAGGCATTTTCTCTTTGTCAGTTTCTTCAGGTGACTATGGTAAGAAAAGAAATTAAAACGTAAAGCTCATATTACACAAGGGAAGTGTGAAATGTCACTCCTTTCATACTGGCATCAGAAAATTGTAATTCAATCTGCATGCGTCATAACACAAAGAATGTAATTTTTTAATAATAGGGATGTGTGGTAAACATACTATAAATCAATACAACTGCATCACGTTGAAGGTAATATAGGCTCATGTCAACACGTGCACACGTTAAAGTGCATTAACACTGTGTGCGTGAACTGATGTGGGAGAGGTAGTCCCATGTGAGTCCATACTCAGCATTAATGTGCTTTAATGTGTCTTCATGTGCTTTAATACCTTTTAGCCATCTGTGCTTTTACAGGCATCAAATTTAGCTATAAATAGCCTACAATTTTCATTTTTAAGGTGCATTAAGGACACAAATGTGTAGACACGCACCTTTAATGCGCCTTAAATTGGAATTTAGCACCTTAAAATCAGAACATGTAGAAACACCCTCTATGTAGTCATTTAAAATGCTACCTCTGTCTGGAGGCCACATCCCTGGAAGGGAGGCACTCTTGATTAGCTTTGATTCAACTCAGATTGCTTTGATTCAACAATAGCCTTCCCCTTACTTACTAGGTTAATCCGACGGAACCAATTTTAAAAAAGCAAACAAGCAGTCATGCTAAGCACACAGTTAGGAAGGATAACTAATCCTAGGAAAGCCAGAATGAAGTCAATGAGGCCTCATTAAGGTGGCTGTGGATTCACCATCATTAGAGATTTTCACTGCAAGATAGGATGAGGCATCCAAGCTGGTTTTACAAAAAGCTAGGCTGAATATTCTGTAGTGCTATGTGAAGAGACGCATTTCACTCAAGAAGGCCTCACTTAAACAGTGTTCTATCAATAACTAATTGGTTGACGCCTGATATTTAGTGGTGCAGCTAACTGTTGCTCCCAGGAACCATCCCCATTTCATTTACTGACAAGGGTGCAAACTAACCTTTCCCTGAGGTTTACCAGCAAGTTTGCTGTTGTTGTGGGATTGCACCTATATGCCTACTATTTTAGGTTAGCTGACTCTCTGTTTTACATTTCTACACTAATTAAGGTATAGTTTAAGTTGTCACCTCCAAGGTCTTTGGAGTTCTGCCTCTTCCCTTCTCTGCTCATCTCATAAAATAGTATTAACACAGGAAGAGGATTATACACAGCAGCAAACAACACAAACTTCATTTTGTGTATAGAAATTTAACTGCTTATTTTGTTGTCTGCCCAAAAGCTTCATGCTTCTGCCAAACACATTAAAACTAGACAGAATAAAAGATAAACATTAACCTATTTAAAATGGTATCAAGTTCAGTACTTTCAAATGCCAGGATTATTTAATAGTAATAACTGATCAGGTTTGCTTTTCTAAAAAGAAACTTCAGCTTCTGCTCACATTTTACTAGACACAGCATACAATATCAACAATAAAAATTCAGCACTCACCCTATTAAAATGGGTCTGTGCACTTGCATTTTTAATACAATTCTATTTGATTTCTATATGAGGAAGTAAAATATAGGGTAATGACGTTTAGTTCTCATGAAAATTCAATGACCTTCACAACTACAATGAAAAATGCTCTAAAGTCACCAGTAACCAACCTGATACACTCTGAAAATGGACCAATTGATGAGGGAAACTGCTTTCCAAAGCAAACTTTTACCATGCATGAGTCAAGGTGGGCATCCAAAAATCACTTATCAAACAACCACAGTTGTTTCTCCAGGCAAAGTAGCAGTATAACACAGGCAGCGGTAGCATACATATCCCCACAATGCCCTGCTGACACGCCTCCAACTTAAGAGGCTTGTAAGTATGAAGGGGAATTCTTGCCATAACCATGCAATCCTTAAATCTATATTTTTAGAAATATAATGAAGGCACACAACCTTGAGTTTTAGCAGAAAGCTTACCCCAGAAACAGAAGAACAAATGGTTAAAACTGTATGTTCTTTATGTTCACCTATACCTATGTGTTACTGAGAAGTCGTGTTCTCTTGTCCTTGATCTTCTTTATCATGAAATCCAAAAGTTAGCATATAAACTGCCTACAGAAAGTTGAAACACCTCAATATCACTTGAGAAATTTTAGTAATTTTTTTTTCAAATGGTGATAAGTTTCTAGCTAGAGCAATCAATTAAGTATATTTTCAAGTCATCATTAAAGTATACAGAATTATATTTTTAGAACCACCTAAAAAGTACTGCTGTGCTGTACTGCTTACAAACTGCTCACAAACCTTTGTTTGTGCAGGTATCTTGGTCTGTGTTTTCAGTGTGGTTGTCTCAGCTTTAGGTGCATCACTAGTTGTTATCTTTGGAAGTGTTCTAGATGTTGTCATCACTGTACTGTCTTCATCTTCAGCTCCTAAAACAAAACAATATTAAGACTTTTTCTTCACAATATCTACCCATATATATTTTATCTCGACTGAAGAAGAGACCTTACCAAAAGTGGAAAAAAAAATTCTTTACCTCTCCCTGTTCATAACAACTTGGTTTTGCCTCCAAACATTTGAAAACAATCCATTGCAATTAACAAAAATGTTTCTGCTACTCTCTCTGTCAGTCACCAGGTCTTTAATCTGTACGGTTAATGCCAGCTCAATTCAAAAAACATTTTTTTTCTTTCAGAAGAATGAATAAAGGGACGCTTCCAACATCCTTTGGAATGAGATATTGGACAGAATTCTAACATTTTTTGTAATGTTAGAAGGAGTGAGACAGATGGCTAATCTTCCCCTACACTCTACTAAGGCAGGAGGGGGGAAAAAACAAAACATTTTTGGACCATCTCACACAATATTCTTAATTGAAGGACACTGTGCTACTCTTGAAGGTTTTCAGGTACTCAGAAATCTACTGGGTAAATACAACAAATACAAATGCACACGAGGAAGTCCCGAGTTACACAACATACAACTTTTGAGGCTCAAAATTGGAAGTTTTTGTTTGTTTTGCTTGTTTTTCAAGGAGGAGGAATAGAAACTGACTGAATAAGAAAGTAATAAAATTTGGAATGCTAGACCTATAACTGCTTGGGTTTGGCATTATATGAAGTAGGTTCACAAAACCCTAACATTAATTTCATAGATTCATAGATGTTAGGGTCGGAGGGGACCTCAATAGATCATCGAGTCCGACCCCCTGCATAAGCAGGAAAAAGTGCTGGGTTCAGATGACCCCCAGCTAGATGCCTATCTAACCTCCTCTTGAAGACCCCCAGGGTAGGGGAGAGCACCACCTCCCTTGGGAGCCCGTTCCAGACCTTGGCCACTCGAACTGTGAAGAAGTTCTTCCTAATGTCCAATCTAAATCTGCTCTCTGCTAGCTTGTGGCCATTATTTCTTGTAACCCCCGGGGGCGCCTTGGCGAGTAAATACTCACCAATTCCCTTCTGTGCCCCCGTGATGAACTTGTAGGCA
>NW_005842282.1:285688-288268 GCF_000455745.1 Alligator sinensis | reverse complement strand
ACCATGTCATCCCCCGTTGCCAATACCAGATCCAGTAAGGCATTCCCCCTAGTGGGACCGTGTACCTCCTGTGTCAGGTGGAGGTCCTGTACACAGGTTAGAAACCTGCGTGAGCGGTGGGACTTTGCTGTCTGTGACTCCCAGCAGATGTCCGGGTAGTTTAGGTCCCCCATGACTACCGCCTCTTTAGCTTTTATGGTCTCCGAGAGTTGCCTCAGGAGCCCCGAATCTCTTTCTTCCCCTTGATGTGGGGGTCTCTAATTTGGAAGAATTAAAAAAAAAAAAAGAACCTTTATTTTTTTAATTCATTACATTTAAATCTACTAGTGTGGAAGAACACTAAGAAACACTTAGAGACACCGTAACTAAGACACAAACAAATCCTCTGGAAAAGATGGCTGATCATGATGTGGATACAGAAGAGACTGCTCAAAGACTTAAAAAAAAAAATCCTATTCAGAAACAGAAGACTAGAATAGTGGCCTTTAGCAAAATGTATCCATGCTTATGTGAAAACCTTTCTTTGAGTAACAAGGTTCATAGATCTGTTACATGTACTTTAACCTGCTTGCAGCTTGGGAGCAGAAACAGACCTGTCAATTACTGACAACACCTGAATTCCCCACCAGAAAAATGTACTACTCTTCTAAATTACAGATTACATTAAATATGTTTTTGGGGGAAGGGAGAGGGGGAGGAATAAGGAAATGTCTTATTGTGAAGTATGGTTAATGCCACATAGCAAGCAGCACAAATCCTTCAGTGTCAACTACCATCTCTATTCTGGTTGATTCAGATCCTTAGGGTAACAGGAAGAAGACTGTATACCTTGTTTATTCAAAGAGAGGGAAATTTTCACAAACACAGATATATTTTCCTGTTCTTCATGCTAGAGGTCCACAAAGCCGAATGCAACCTTTATGGCTGCTCAACATAAGAATTGGATTCATCCTTTAAATACGGGCATCTGTAACAGGGGGCCTCCTTGGGGCCGATCTCCGTGGCCCGCCCACCTGTCCTTGGGCCAACTGCCCGCCACGCCTTGGTGTTAATTGATTCATTAATAGATGTCACTCAAGTAGGAGGCTGCCCATTTTGGTGCCCCGATGCCAGGGGGCGCTCTCTGCAGCTCCTTTCCTCCCCAAATCCGCAGCCCAAGCCTCGCAGATGGCATCTTGCTGTTCATATCCTCACCGGCCCCCATGCTGGGCCCCAGAATCTTCCAAACAGGACCCCTCCACGATCCCTCCAATCAGGCGGCCTCTCCGCCTTCATCCGGGCTACCTAGCCCCCCGAAGCCATTTTCCCCTCTCGGGTGTGGTCCCCCCGGGACCTTCGGCTACTAGCCCTGGCCCACCTCCAGGCCAGTCGGGACCCCAGGCCCCTGGCTCTTGGGCGTCCCTCGCGGTGGGCCCTTGGCCCTTTTGACCCTCCTGGTCCTGGCCCCAGCATGGGCCAGTCGAGGGTACTTCCTCATCCGGGTCGGGTCTTTAGCCCCTCACTCTCTCCCAGGGTCCGCCCTCTGGGCCCCTCAAACAAACACTGGGGTTACCCACCCGGTGGTGGGGGCAAGGGGTTAAGGCGCCCCAACCCGCCTTTCACCGGGGTGGTAACTGGCCTAGCATTTCCTGGGGGCTCCCACGCCACTGAGAGCCCCACCAGGCCACCCACTCCTGGCAGGGTGCAGTTTTAGGTCATGCCCAGAACCAAGGAGCCTCCCTACCATCTCCTACAGCTCCTCCCTTACCTCCAGATTGTTCTCAGCAGCCCTCCGGCCAGGCGATGTTGCTGCCTGGCCTCCAGCAGCCAAACTGCCCTGTTTATATAGGCAGCCCTTGCCTCCAAAATGGCTGCCCTCGTCAGGCACCTGGTGTCTGCCAGCTCCAGGTCCTTAAAGTGGCAGGCACACGCACAGTGCCCTGCCACAGCATCCAAGACAAGGCAAAAGTTTCTTAAGTAGTATGTCTTCCATTTTCTCCTGGGGACTACAATGTGGAGAAGATTTCTGCCAAGGAAAGAGAATAACGCTAGCTAAGGATACTGTCTGCAGAATTTGGTAACTGGCAGCTCACTGACAAAGTAGGAGGTGGAGTCTGACTGGGATATGTCCCATGCCCAGTTCTACTCCATATTTTCATTAACAAGGTGGATGATGGAATGCAGTATGCTTAAAAATCCAACAATGACAACAATCTTGAGGAATTTGCAAACACTATGGAAGACAGGACTACAAATCAAAATGATGTTGATTAATTGGAGGAATGGCCCAAAATCAACAAGATAAGATTAAATAAAGTCAAATGGCAAACTGCTGCCATTAGGAAAGAAAAATAAAATGTATACAAAATAAGTTGCCAAGCAGCAGTAAAGGATCTGGAGGCTATACTGGATCACAAACTAAGTAAGAGCCCAAAATGAAATGCTGCTTCTAAAAGGCAAATTGTATTATGAAATGAATTAACAAGAGTGTTGTATGCAAGGCATGGAAGAGAGAGTCCACTTAGCTCAGTGAGGTCTTGGCTCAAGTCCTCTGCCTAGTTTGGCCATCACACTCTGAGAAAGGGGAGAAACGGGAAAGAG
>NW_005842282.1:279771-285657 GCF_000455745.1 Alligator sinensis | reverse complement strand
AAAGAGTCCAGAGGAGAAGAACAAGGAGTAAGAAGTTTAGAAAACATGACTTATGAATAAAGATTGAAAGACCTGGGTTTGTTTAAACTAGGAGGAAAAAATTACCTCACTTCTTCCAATACATAAAACGTTGTTATAAATTAGAGAGCAGTGATCAATTGTTCTCATCTCCCCCATGGACAAGGAAGAAAATTAATTAGCTTATTTTATACCCAAGAAGATTTAAGCTGGATAGTAAAAAAAAACTGTTTTGTTTTGCTTTTTACAACTATAAGACTAGGGAAATACCCGTGCTGCTCTCCAATTTTGAGTCTAGAAATGGAAAGTGAACAGGTTGTATTTTTCCAAACTGAAGTGGATAGATGATTTCAAACATTCTGTGACCTTTTTCATGGTTGCTGAGTCTGGTAATGGGACAAAGCTGTTCCTGCAATTCTTGCACAGCTCCATCTGCACAATGCCCAGTGACTCCATGTGATCAAAGTTACAAGAAACCTTTGTCCTTCCAAGCTGGGAGTGTCTGATACTACTCAGGGGTATAACTTCAGTTAGGTCTGACTGAGCAGAAGGCAACTAGTGAACCTATAGTTGTTCTAGTTACCACTTGCCAAGAAATATTTTTTCATGTTGCACTGAACAGATAATCTTCTTCCCAACAAGCTTGAAGCCTCAGCTTTCTATAAAGCCTGCTGGTTACTTGCCTTACCATAAATGTGCTTCAAGATGTATTTACCACATAAATTCCACTCTTGGTGTGCATGCGTCCGATGTGCTTCAAATCAGAATATTTTGGCTGGTAGCATGTGGGGACCACACAGAGGCCCTGAACATTCTAGTGCTCCAAACTCGGGCATGAAAGGTGGAGTAGACCCATCCTCTTAATTCCTTTGCTAATGCAGAATTCAATGTTGAAGACTCCATTGAAGTGTGCAGGAAAGACAGGTCACAAGCTATCTAGTCCCATATGAACAGAAAGATCATGGTCTGAGAACATCCAAAATTTGCAGCTTGCCTCCCCAGTGTGTGAGAGACTTGTAAATGAAAACTGGTAAACTGGTATATGAGGATTAATGACAACCTTAGCCAAAAAAATTATCCTATGGGTGACCTTACCTTTTTGGAAAATCATACACGAAGGAGCTCAATTTCCCCAATTATCCTGTCTGATTGTTGGCAACAATGTTTTTATTGATTACCAGTTGTCAAGAATTCAAAGCTATGGGGTGGAAGAAAAGGGTGGCTCCTTAAATCCACCCGATTTACATTAAGGCCTCACTAACTGGGGAAACATATGCACAAAGTGTCTTAAGAATCTGATCACTTTTGGGTGAATGCAGCAAAGAAAAATCTCTCTCTCTGGAGATGGGGTTAGTATGCTAATATAGTTACTGAGTGCACCCAAATGGAACTAAGAACTAGTTCTGAGCTCTTTACCGTCTGCAAGCAATCAGAAATAATTGGGATTTGTGTGTCCATAGGATATAACCAATGTTTTTGCACCCCTCCGGAGAACTTGTTCTACTGGGCAGCCTAATGAAATCCTTCCTACTAAAGATTAAAATGTTTTGAATGTTAAAAATAATAGGACCTTTCTATGTTCATCACCCAGCCATGCAGATCCTACCATAACTGTGGGCAAGTCCTGCCTAGTCCTCTTTGATAACCTTGGGCTGATAGGGGTAAGAAGGTAAGTGTATATCACCCTTGGAAATCCATAGGAATATATCTGATAGAGACTGCACTGGGTTCCCTCTTTTGGAGCAGAATGTGGCTTGTGTTTTGTTCCTGTCTGTCACAAAGCTGTCTGCAAACACAACTGATTTTTTTCTTTTTTTTTTTTTTTTTTTTTTTTTTTTTTTTTTTTATAATGGACACTGATACACTCATGGTCCAGGGGAAAAAAATCTCTTTAGAGTATTTGGAAGAGCAGTGGTGCTCAATCTTTTTGCCCAGTGGGCTGGATGGGCAATGACTGATCCATCCCTGGGCCAGATCTGGTTGGTGGTCCTGATCCAGGGCCCAGGATGGGTGCAGCAGGATCTCATCTGAATGTGCACCCAAATGGAACCGAGTTCAACTAAGGGGATGGGGGAGGGGGAGGGACCTGGCCCCAGTCCAGCCCTACAGGGGGGAATGGGGCTTATCCCATTCCCAACCTGGCCCTGTGGGAGGCACAGGAAGTGTTACCCTGTCCCATGGGGGGGGAAGCATGACCTGGTCCCAACCCAACCATGACAAGGGAAAGGGCTATGGCGTGGGCCCAATGTGGCAGTGCAGAGGGAGGGGGCATAGCCTGGCTCCAACCTGCAGTGAAAGGCTTGGGAATTTGGAAGCAGGGGAGGCTGGTGGTATTAACTGCCACTATTCCTCTCCCATCAAATTTCCTGACCTATGAAAAGCCCTGTTGGGCTGGATGCCATAGCTCCACAGGCCATATTTGGCAGATGGGCCAGAGGTTGAGCACCCTTGTGCAAGGGCATTAAGGGGTGCCTATGTAATATTGTTTCATAGTTTCATAGTTGTTAGGGTCAGGAGGGACCTGAACAGATCATCTAGCCTGACCCCCTGCCACAGGCAGGAATGAATGCTGGGTTCGCAAGACCCCAGACATGTGATCATCCAACCTCTTGAATTTACCCAAGGTAGGGGCAAAGACCATGTCCCTGGGAAGTTGGTTCCAGATTTTGGCCACCCTAACTATAAAATATTGCCTTCTGATCTCTAACCTAAACCTATTCTCCATCAGCTTATTACCATTGTTCCTTGTCACCCCAGGTGGTGCTGGGCAACCTGATGTCATATGCACCCGTTCTTGAATGAAATCAGTTCTAAGAACAGGATGGGTGTATCCATGGGAAGGGAAATGAATCAACCCTTCTCTTTCTGTTTGAACAAATTTAAAACTAGTGTTGCCTACCCATGCTCCCCATCTCTGAATCGAGGCATTGGTTACCAGAATCCGTCAGGGAGAACAAGGAGAATGGCACCATTAAGTGGGATCCTTCCATCAATTCAGTGAGGGAAGGGCTGTGGGAGAAAGTTGCATTGATATGCATCCATCTTTGCACTAAAGAGCCCAGAGTTCTCAAATGAAGGAACTTAAGTAACATCTCCAACTCCCTAAGACTGACATCAAAACACTCTTCTCAGTGATGGCAATGACCACTGACTGTGCTATGGTGCAAAAGTACTAAATGTGGTCTACAGTGGTATCCTGGCTATCCCTCAGACATCAAGGATTCAGCTGTTTTTCTGTCTTGCTGCTTGAGACATCTTGTCAGCCCACTCAAATTCTGTGCCAGTTCAGATAGCAGTTCAGATAAAGAACGCTTAGCAGGTAGCAAGCCTTAACTGCAAACCAGTCAAAGAACAACTCTTCATGCCAAACAGATCAAATTAGTTTGGCTCTTCAACTTTTGTCATCATCTTTCTTTGCCGCTGTTCATTTCACTGAGGGGTTGCTGCCATCACAAACAAACCAAGCACGCAATGGAAACACATGTTCAAAGCTAAAGGATAGATCCTGAGGTCTATTACCTGTCCTCTTTGAGGTTTGCCTCAAATCAATATTTGTGTCTGACAGACATTTCTAGATTGCACAATAGGGAGTGCTAGAGAAGTGCTTTTGGGACCTCTTTTGTAACACTTCAGCAGGGGGTTTGTAGGAGCCCATACTGGTCTTAAACCCTCTCTTTGAAATAATGTGCATGAAGCCATTACCTCAACTACAGATGGCAAGGCAAGACAGGGATGATAGTCACCCTCTGGTAATCCTCCATTGAACTCACTTCCATGGATAATTATCTGAATAACAGAAGCCTTTTGTTAGGAAAGAGGGTGAACCAAGAAGAAGAAGACAGTCTAACATGAGGAAAACTACATGGGTTCCAATAGGGCCATAAGGATTTGTTTATATAAAGGAATCTGAAGATCAAGGTAACGGATATCAAGAGGTATACCTATCTCCATGAGCCCCAGCATGAAGCATATAGATGATCCTTGATTCTGTAGCCAATTTTCAGCTTCCATACATCCCTTGTTACGTATGCAGGAGATTGCTTCTCTACCATTATTTTAATAGGATGATAAAAACCCTCCTCATTCAAGTGATTTGCTACTCTTAGTGTCCAAGAAGGCTCTACAATATGGTTTTTAAAATCAACACTAAAGATGAGCTGAGCTTGGTAACATCAATGAACTAGTAACTGCTGTCGCAAATGAATTTTTCAGTACCTTGGACAGCAGCAGTGACTGACTACACTGAAATAATGCTCTGTTGGTACCACCATGATCTTGGCACCAGAACTGTAGAGCTCTTCTTGACAGAAGAACTGTACCAAAGTGTTTTGGGGATTGATGATGCCAATGCTGAGACATGTGGCTCCAAGTGAGATGAAGGTAGCAGAGACTCAGGCAGGTAGGAGGAAGGGTATTCACACGAGCCAGATAAATCTATATTTTCTAGAAGTCTCAGCCTGGGATAGAGTAGGGACTGTTGGATGAAAAAAGGCTGAAGCTGTCAGAGGTGGGAACAGGGTGTGGGGTGGGGGAAGGGAAGTAACTGGGCTTCAGGTTCCCATATCTATTTTGTAAGTGGCAGTGTTTATGTTGTCTGTCCACCTGTGACACATGGAGATGTGAGGAAAAAAGGAGAAGTAGCTAAACTGCACCCAGAAAGCTTGGCAGCTGGGTCAGGCTACAGACATACTATCCTTTTGGAAGACCATCCTGCTGGCTTTCACTTCCTTTGAAAAGATCTCTGTCCAATCCTGCCTGGTTTCTTTCTAGTCAGGACAGAGGGATTGATACAATCCTGCTAGCCTGGGCTGCATCTTCGCCAACAGAGAGAGTTTCTGCAGCTCTGCTGGGGGAGAGGGCCTGAGGCCAACTAGACTGGAAACTGCATCCTTTCTGGAGAGCCAAACTCCCTGCCTACTAGAAGAAAGGAGAAAATATTTTAGCTTCTCTTAAGCCTGCAGGGGCACCAGACACAGGAAACATTACAGCAGGGGAGACAGAGCTGCTGGGACAAAAATGAAAAATATAGCCTTGGGATACAGGTGGGAATTAGACAAAAATAAGTCAACTGAACCATCAGCTTAATTGAAATAAAGTTAGGAATTTATCTCAGATAACTCAGCAACAAGAAGGTCTGGCCACTGGGAAGGCATAGAAAGCCTGGAGGGAACTCCAGCGGGTGGGGTATTCTGCTACTTGCTGCCAGTGACTGACAGGCCCAGTTCTATCCCCAAGATATAAACAGGCTTAAAATAGATTGCAAGGGGTCATTGATCCTTGACAAAAAAAAATCCAAATAAGAATACCCAAACAATTATTGCTTACAGGGAAAAGCAGAAAAGACTCATGCTAATGAAAATTTAAAAAACCCCAAGACAAGCTCCTATATACTATATTTACTCTAATATAAAGATGACCCTGACTATAAGATGACCCCCCAATAGTTAGATTCTATATATGGAAATGTTATTAATTTGTTGTAATTTTTCAGGTATAGAATTTAAGTAGTGGAAGACTGTCTGGATTCTCCCTCCCTACTGCTACAGCAGGGAAAGCAGAGGCTGGGGAGGCAGAGGGGACAGGTGGCCCTCTTACCCTCTGCCCTGCCCACTTCCTCCTTCTGCAGCCTTCTTGCCCCCACCCCGCACCTACAGCCCCCCACCCTCAGATTAATTTGTTGTAATTTTTCAGGTATAGAATTTAAGTAGTGGAAGACTGTCTGGATTCTCCCTCCCTACTGCTACAGCAGGGAAAGCAGAGGCTGGGGAGGCAGAGGGGACAGGTGGCCCTCTTACCCTCTGCCCTGCCCACTTCCTCCTTCTGCAGCCTTCTTGCCCCCACCCCGCACCTACAGCCCCCCACCCTCAG
>NW_005842282.1:277285-279761 GCF_000455745.1 Alligator sinensis | reverse complement strand
CAGTATTTTCCCCTTCCCCCTGCTCCACCCAGTCTCTGTTCTTTCCCCTGCCCTCCTACTAGCAGACACTACTCAGGCTGCTCTGTCTGCACAGGGAAGCTCAGCACATGTAAGCTGAGCCCTTGCCTGACCATACGGTGGTATCCATTAGGGCTGTGAGAAGCTTTGGGTGACAATTCAATTTGAAGGATATTAAGCCCAATTCGGTGGCCAAATCTCCAAATCTGAATTGAATCAGGTGACCAATTAAGAGGTCCAAATCAATTCAAAGCTCTCTAAATTTTTGGAAAAGATTCGGAGAGCTTTGATGATTTGGACAGTCCCTGGTGGCTGCTGCAGGGAGCTGCAGCCGGACTCGGAGCTGGAAATTACTAGGGGCGGGGCAGAGGAGGCTGGGGGAGGGGACCATGGTGGGGACCCCTGCCAGCCCCCAGCCCCAGCCTGGTCCCCCAGCCCTGCCATGGCTGCTTGGCCCTTTAAAGAAAAGCCCTGGTGCTCACTGGGTGCTGCCAGGTGGTGGAGGCAATCCCCACTCCCCCACATTGCCCCACGCAGCGTGGGGGGCTCTGGAAAATAAAATAAAATAAAATTAAAAAATGGAGAAAAGCCCTGGGACTCACCGCTCCTGCAGTGGCCTCAGGAGGTTCATGCAGAGCCCCCCACATGGCATGGGGCAGCAGGGATCGCTCCCCTGCCTGTAAGAGTGGCAAGTGCGGGGTTTTCTAGGGGGGGGTTTCTTAAAGGGCTGGAACCGCAGAGAGCAGGGCAGCCATGGAGGGGGACTGAGGGAGCGGGGGTGGGGGGAGGTCAGGAGCTTAATACAGAGCCCCCACCCACACAGCATGGGGGGCAGCAGGGATCACCCCCACCTGGCAGCACCTGCTGAGTCGGGGCTTTCCCCCCGACTCAGCAAAGCGTGGGGAGCTGGGATGGGCGGGGCAGCTATTGCCAGGCTGGGGGACATGGGCCTGGCTGATTCAGAGATTTGGCCAAATTGATTCGGGACAGTGATTCAAATCACTGAATTGAAACGCTGTCCCCTGAATTGGCCAAATCTGAAGCGAATACTAGCCACTTTGCACAAGCCTAGTGTCCATGTGCTTCATGCCTGAGAGAGACTCCGGCATAAGGTGAAGTTAAGTTGTGCCTGACAATAAAGGGAAGGAAAGGGGGCACCTGAGGGCAGGAGGGGGTGCTATGCGACTCTGGCCCCAACCTGGGCTCACAGCCAGAGTCAGAGCCACAGCAGCCATCTGCTCCCCCATCCACTTCATATGTGAATATAAGGTGAGGGACTTGCCACCCTGCCATGCTGACTGGGGGAAGGGAGGAACCTCACCTTATATTTGAGTAAATATGCTATTACAGAGGCAGCAAAAAGTACTAATGAGAACATGAAATTAAATGACCGTTTAGAAAGTGAGATACTGAATTGTCACATTTCTTCAATAAATCAGAAAAATTAGCAAAAAGGAAAATAAATAGAAAAATGTAATTGGTAACAATTAAATAAAGGAATGACCAGGATCTTTGTAATGTGAACAAGAAGTCTAGTATAGAAGTTACAGGCATACAGTGTTCTCTCTTAGCTGTGTGGTGTGCGCAGCTGTGCAGGCGCACTCATGCCATGCTGCCAGGCATGCCTGCACAGGCACGCACGCCACGCAGCTTAGAGGGAACGCTGAAGGTATACAGAGGTATTTTAGGGGAAATTAACAAAAACATGGATATTAACAGAAACCTGAGAATATTAGTGAAAGGCAAATAATCTCTTTCTCTGGAAAAGAAAAAGAATCAGATAATTATGATCCTGTAAGTCTATATGATCCAACAGATCTTTCAGTTTTATATTTTGTAGTAGTATTTGTTATCTAAGAGTCAGTTGTTTAACCAGGTAAGGAACACAGTTTCTTTAGCCTTCTTAAGTATCCCAGCCTCTTCTAGACCAGAGAAACAGACACCTACCTGGGCATGCACTGGGCTAACGTCTTTACTGGTGTCATTTAAACATTACAAACAGATGATAATCACGTTACTAGTATGATACAGCATTGGAAAGGCATGTTTTATGTAAAATTTCAATGAAATACGGGCCTTTCCAAGATACTGAACTACTATACTTTTCTACTTTAATTTTCTAATTTTCTACCTACCTTCCCTCCTTAACACATGACTCTCAGACTCTTAGACTGCATAGCTGATCATGTGTACTTACCAGAAAGATTTATTTTACATAGGATTTTTCTTCTTTACTTTATATATGGCTTGGATCAAATAGGCTTAAAATGAGCTCCTTGGTTTGTAACTGATTTACTGTCATCAGCAGTCCCTTGATACAAGGATGACAGTCTTCCAGTAAATAGGGAAGCCATTTGTGAGTCTAGAATTTACTTAAGAGGCTGATCAAAGATATCCATGTTTGACTGCAGATATGGCAAACAGTTCCAGGAGGAAGAAGTGAATCCCAGTGATGTCA
>NW_005842282.1:245598-277275 GCF_000455745.1 Alligator sinensis | reverse complement strand
TTTCCCTTGGTCTCTTGTCTATCTGTCTCCATAGTGAAGTGAGTTTGCTCAAAATGACCGATGCCTTGTTTTACACATCACTGTGGTACTGGGGACAATTCAGTGCCCGAGTCTCACTGGTACTGACATTAATATCACATTTCTTCAGATTGGCCATTAAGGTGTTCTTACATTTCTTATTTTGCCCACTTCTAAAGCAGCAGCCATGGCAAGCTGGAAGTATAGGATGAGGGCAGATTTGATTTAAATCAAATAGATTTAAGTCATGATTTAAAAATCACTGATCAGGAAACCTTGATCACTGTTTTCTACAAAAAGTGCATTCTTGTTGTTTGATATAACCTTCATTAAAATATTGACAGGGTGAAACAGGATATCTTTCACAGCCTGGCAAACCTGCTGCCATGACAGGTTTCCCCTTGTACCATACCATTCCCTCACTAGATCTTAAAATTAATACAGAGGCTATACTTAGAAACGTCTTTCTCAAGACTTCTGGAATAGTCTGCTCAAAATGTTTCTCTTTTGTTTCTACCCCTCCTTGCATTTATCTCCAAACTCCTCGCATTTATCTCCAAACTCCTCCTCTTTGCCCAGATCTACTCCACCCCCAACAATCCTCTATTCATAGTTTCTTAGTTGGTAGGGTCGGAAGGGTCCTGAGCAGTTCATCAAGTCCAACCCCCTGCCATGGCAGGAAAGAGTACTGGGGTCAAACGACCCTGGCAAGATGTTCATCCAGTATTCATTTAACATCTTGAAAGTTTGCACTTTTAGAGAGAAGTAAGGGCTTGACTCTCTGTACACAAACTTGCAGAAAGACAGGGCTCAAGATAGGTAATCAGGTCGGTTATCTCTCATCTCCATATACTGCTAACAAGGATGTTATCTCTGTTATCTCAATCCACAGTTGAAAACTGAAACTAAGCATCACAGAGATGCTTAATGGGATCTTCTAGATTGAGCACCGAGTTCCATTGGGTTGACTGGTTTTCTTTAATCTTTACTAACCTATAGAGAAGCCTCTGGAAATCCTGTAAGATTGGGTCCTTAATATAGTCCATGGCCTGTATAAAACTTTTCTAAAAAGGTTACATGAATATATTGCCTCCAATAGTATATAATTAGAAATTATAATCCCTATTCCATGATGATATCTTTGAGCTCTAATATTTCTTAAATTAAAACCATCTTTACATAGGTTGTTTTTTTTTTTTTAAAGCATCTTAAAAATAAACAAAAATCTGATTCAATCAAAAAATGAAGATCCTTATCCTCATTCCCCTCAACTGACTCCCTTTGTCAAAGAGATTTTCCCCAAATCTGAACATGGTTTCAGGCCACTCGGAGGTATGGTAGACATGATCTTCTTTGCTAGACAGCGGCAGAAGCGCTGCAAGCAACACTGAGATCTCTACATGGCCTTCATTGACCTGACTAAGGCCGGTCCAGAGAGGTGATACTCCCCTTCAATGCGACACTGGTCAGGCCGCAGTTGGAGTACTGCATCTGCTACTGGGCACCGCACTTCAAAAGGGATGTGGCCAGCCTGGAAAGGGTTCAGAGGAGGGCCACCCGCTTGGTGAGAAGGCAGCAGGACAGGCCCTACAAGGAGAGACTGAGGGACCTGAACCTGTTCAGCCTCAGCAAGAGGAGGCTGAGGGGGGACCTAGTTGCTGCCTACAAGCTCATCAGGGGAGATCAACAGCAAATAGGCAGAGCCCTTTTCTCCCCAGCACCACCTGGGGTGACAAAGAACAATGGTAATAAGCTGATGGAGAACAGGTTTAGGTTAGAGATCAGAAGGCAATATTTTACACTTAGGGTGGCTAAAATCTGGAACCAACTTCCCAGGGAAGTGGTCCTCGCCCCTACCTTGGGCAAATTCAAGAGGAGGTTGGATGATCACCTGTCTGGGGTCTTGTGAACCCAGCATTCATTCCTGCCCGTGGCAGGGGGTCAGGCTAGATGATCCGTTCAGGCCCCTCCTGACCCTAGCTACTATGAAACTATGATCTTCCCAGCTATGGACAGAAGCGTAATGCCACAGTAATTGCCAAAATCCAATCCATCTCCTTTCTTGTATATGGTTACAATTCTGGCATGCAAAGTCACTGGGAATCTGTGTCCAGATTTTCAGGAGAAGGACACATAGTGAGAGAGCATTTTTCCACCATGCTTATACATTTCAGCAGATGTTCTGTTATAGGCCACGTGCTTTGTTGTTCTTCATCTGCTCAATGATTTTCAAGGCCTCTTGATAGGTTGGTGAATCTGCAAGGTAGTCCTTAATGGGATGTTGCAGTATAGCTTCAATGGCCAAACAGGCCGAAATAAGCTCCTTAGTTTGTAACTGATTTATACACAAAAATCCACTAACAAATTAATTGTAGATGGTTAGCTCAAACAAAAATCTACATTTCCTTTTTGTATTCAATAACTTGCATTTGTAGAACTGGAGCAAAAAGAAGTAGCTGATGTTAATATTGGTATGTGTGTTCACACATGTCAAAGCATATGCTGAACAAAATTAAATGTATAAATAATTTGCTTTTTCTAACAAACGAGAAGTACAAACACCAAAGAAATGAGCTGTGAACACTTCAAGTCAATACAGCCCAAGCTTGGATGTCTTCTGGTAGCACTGCAAGACTTTTTTTTGTTTGGGAAGGTCTTCAAGTAGACAAAGTTAAGCTTGGGGGAACTACCTAAGAAGTTTGTTCTATTACATATTATTTTATTTTAATAACTTATTTGTCTCTACAGTTTATCTGCTTTCTACTGTAAGAAATCCTGGGTCTCTTTTGGGAAGGGCAGAATATAAATCTAATAAATAAATTCAGCAGGTTATTGTAGTACTACACTCACTGGCACATGTTCAGTAGCAAGTAGGCATTAAAAAAAATTAGGTCTCCTTACAGTTGAGCTTGGCTTATGTACAAGTGTAAACACATCCAATCACTGGTTGGGCCCTGCCATGTTAGAATCAAGCAGTGGGGAAATATACTACTGTATAATCTCAGGAAGAGACAGAAGGCAAGAATCAAGAGATTTGGTCCCAACCTCAAGTCAAAGTTTAATGCAGATCTAGCAACATTAGGGGTGTATCCAGACAAGTGGGAATGCTTGTTTCCCCGGGGACAAGTAGCAGCAGCATACCTTGTGCTGCTGCTACTTGTGCCCAGGGAACATCTGTGCCATGCACACTGGTGCACTGAAGGTTACCCTAGGTGGGGTAAGGGAGGCTGAAGGCAGCTACTCTGCTGGCCTCAGCAGCCTTACCTGGGGCCTGGGGTCCTTGGGGAGCTGCAGCCACAGCACTCCTGCAGCAGGGAGCCTGGCCAGTGGCTAGGACATGGCTCTGGCCAGCCAGGCTCCTCCAGTTTTGGGCAGCACATGCTGCTGCCATGTGCACTGCCCTGCTTTTTTCTGGTCCCTTCCCCATGCACTGCAAGGTAGCAGTATGGGGAACACCTGAATGCGCGGTGCGTGGTGCTGCAGACAGGTCTGCGGCACCACATACCACACATCCGTGCTTGTCTGGACATGACCTAGGAGTTCAACTGAATCAGAAATATAACATGTAGGTTTGTTTTAGTCTGAAACCAAGACTCTTTGCCACCTCATCATCTCTTCCTACCCTACCCCCTCAAAAGTCCTGAACCATATCTCAGCTACAGCTTTAGACAAAGTCCCTTGAACAGTGAAGGAATTGTTCTGAGCCACTGCTTGTTAAGTCTGAGTTCTGTCTATAAAGCTGCAACTAGGAAGAAAACTCACTATGGGATCCATATACCTTACTCTACTAAATGATCCAAATAAAATGGGTCCCCAATACAGATATCTAGGGTATTGTCAAGTGACACAATTCCCACTTGGATAATTGTTCCTTTCCTCATCACTCAATTCATAAAGCTGACACCTACCCAGCTTACAATCTAATGATGCATCACTGCAGACAGGTCACATTAAATATCACTAGGTTTATTTTCTTTTATCTGTAAATTGATGTGACTACATCAAAGTAAGTTATCAGTTCTATCCAACAAAACCTAGATTCTACAGAAGAGATTAAATGTATATTTAAGAGTATTTATTTGAATGAGCATCTACAAAAAAATACCCCAAACAAACCCTCCAAAATAAATGAAACCTCAGAACTTTCATAAAGATATTACTAACATTAGAATTCAAATTTACTGTGGGAAAAGAAAGCCTGTCCAAAAACCTATTTCCAAACTCCAGACAGCACTGCCAGAACTGGAGAGACAAATACAGGGAACTGAGGCCACATAAAGGCATTCTACCATTCTCCCAGTAGAAACTATGAGCATACAAGTGTTCATTCAATTTTTCTGAGGGGAAACATGCCACTTCCAGGAGAAAGATCTTCCAGGTGTCAATTTGGAAGATCTCCCTTGCAAGACAAAATCTCTCTCCTTCCCTTCAGGGAGGGGAGTGAAGCAGCAGAGCCATGTTCCCTGTTCTTGTGCAGCCTGGAGACTGTCTGATCAGGGGAATGGGTGCAGGTGAGAGGGTAGGAGTGGGGAATATTACTCTGCTGCTCCGGTCCCCTGGACCAGGCCAGAAGGGGACTGAAACAGCAATTCAAAGCCCCCTACCCACTCCCCCAACTGGGGTCCTTGAGTTGAGATGTGGGTGAGGGACTTTGTCACACTGCTCCCTGCCTCCTTCTCCAGCCAGGCACTGCTTGGCTTGAGGAACAGGTTGGAGGCTTTAGTTTGCTGTACCCATCTCCTCCAGAGCAGTGCAGAGGAGAGGGGAAAAGCCACCATTGGTCCCTGCCTCTACCCCAAACTGGGCATTGCCCCCAGTTTGGGCAAGGCATGAGGAGTTTTTCCCCACTGCTCCACTCCCCCTGTGTAACAGGAGGACTAGAGCATCCACTGCTCCTCCTGCCTTCTCCAGACTGAAATTAAGCTGGTCTGGTGAAGGTGCAGAGAGCAGGGGAGAGGAACCAGCTGCAGGCAGAATCCCCATAGAATTCCTCTCCCAGAAAGATTTCCACAAGTGGAATTTTCTCATAAATTTCCACCTGTTGAAATGAACATCTGCTCATGTTCTGAGTAGGGAAGTAAAAGCATGAGATCAAAACATAAGGACAAGATCTGGAAAGATACAGAGGACTCCACATATACAGAGCCAAATGCCTGAGACTTCCACTGAAGCACTGTTTTCTAGTACAAGGCCTTATTCTTGTACATATGGAATAATACTAAATATCTTTCTCCATATTTTTATTAACTGATAAAATGCCTTACCTGAGCCTGACCCAGAAGAATAATCATCATCATCAATAGGATAGACTCCCGAGGCTTCTTCAACAGAGCTGTTGTCAAGGTATAGGTCTTTATCAGAGGCCAACTCTGCTTTCTAGAAAATAAATAATGAACCATGAAAAAGGAAGCTATTGGTATAATCCAAAGTCTTGTTTAATTTTATTCCCTCTTCAAAAGCTGACACTGGTATACCAAGCACTGCTTATGGTTAGTTTGTAGAGCACACTTCTCTAAGATGCTCTAGACTTTTACAAAAGCCTGCAAAACATTTACAATACCCAAATCACTATAACTTAAAAAAATAACCAAAACCCTGTCCAATCTGCAAAAACTTATCAACTCACCCCTCAACCTTATTAAAAGCCTGAAAGAACAAATAGGATTTGCAACACACTTTGCAGGATGACAAGGGTTTTCTGAACCAAGGAAGAAGCAAATTCCAGAATTGGAAATCCCTTCCATCAGATACTAGATATACTGTCAAGTCAGTCTCAATTGCAAAGAAACAACAGAATGAAACAAGAGATCATCACTTGGATACACTGAACAATAATAAAAATAAAATTGAAAAGAAAAAGTTTTACAAATTAAAATCACACAGACAAATTAGTATGACAGTGTTATTGTGGCCAGACATGAAAGTGTGCCTACTGAATTATGCCATGGAACAGCACAAATGTCTCCTGAAGCACAATGTCCCAAAGGTTGGTTTTGTCTGAAGAGACCAAAAAGGCACTTCTCTCGAGTTCCATGTTCTATTCCAAGTCTACATAAACTGTTTTCCCCTTCCTCCCAAACTGATCATCCAGGTGAAATGTATTTATTGACAGAACAAAATACTAGCAACTAGCTTTAGGTTGACTGTAAACTTCACAGTTATTTTTATTGTCCTTGCCCAAAGCAACTTGAGCTCCCTCTGATCATTGAGAAGATGTCTGCCATTGCTACCACTTTCATTTCTGTTAAGATATTAAGCATGGGCGACTAGTGCCTCCCAAGTCCCAGTGGGGGGAGGCACTTCCCCACCCCCCACAGCAGCCAGTCAGTGACCAGGGGGGGACGGACGACACCATGGCAGATCACGCTGTTGGCACTTCCACTCTCACCTGTCCCCCCTGCCTGTTCCCTAAGCGGGGAACGCTGGCTGTCAGGGAATGCACCAGCACTCTCAGGGGGTGCACATGCAACCCCATGCACCCTCTGTGTGTCACTACTGATATTAAGTCACAGAGTTGGCCTATAAACTGGCTGTCATTCACTATTTGCATACATGCACACTAGATATTATTGAAACACAAACCACTTAGCTTGATGGTTTGCTCTGTAGAAGCAGACATGCAAACTCTTTGAACAGAGGTCTGCAATCACAGACCATATTCATACACTTAGCTCTACCTGGCATTAATTACATAACTCTAGTGCAACTTTTTGTTTAACTTCATGGTGCTATGAGTATACACTACATAGTATGCTGATAGCTGCAGAAAGCTTAAGTCAATGTGAGCACTACGTTTTTATCCCAATTTTCTCATGCATCATGCAATACTTCTTTCTATTATATTGCCAACTTCACTGCTTGCCATAAATTGATCCAATCTGAATACTGTTAAGATAATGCACTAAGGTAGTGCTCATCCTACCACCACTAATACTTAAGTTCCTTTGCTACTAGATGGCTTAAAGACAAAAACACCAACCGTGCCACCCTACAAAATAAATTCTGTACATTTGAGTTGTGAATATACACAACTGGCTCAGACTGTTCTTGTGTAACAAAGAGATCTCAGTCACATGAAGACAAAAATATCCTATTGATCAGATTGTGAGAGGAATAAATTCATTTTTAACTTTCAGCAGTGCTGTGGCATGAAGTACAAGATCTCTCAACACAGTACAACAAGTAACAACATTCAACTGTGTGAGATGCACAGCCATGAATGAGGTAATGTGAAGCAGCCAGCTCTAATGCACTCCACATCATCATGGGGAAAAAACAGCCAGCCTGTCCTGTCTTCCTGTCAGGGACAGCTTAATTGATAACTTGGTTATCCACAGAAAGAAACCAAAAAAGTGCATGAAACCCATCCCTCAGTCTTAAGAGAAAAATAAAAACATATACTGCCAGAAAAGTGTTAGCTGTTACTTCAAACACTGCTCTAAAGGGGAGGAAAAAAGTGTAAACATTAAGTACAATTATCTTTAATTATATTTAAAATATATTTCAAAATGTGTCTGTTGAAATTTCATCACCTGGCAAATATGGCCCATAGAAATATGCTTATTCTCAAAACAGAAAACACTGGATTTGAGCACAGCACTCAAGAGTGAGAAGAGATTTGGAAAAAATAAGGAACAAACCAAACTTTTGCCAAAAATGTTAATATTAGGAGGAAAAATTGGGGGGGGGGGGGGGGCTAAATAAATGTTGAATGTGGAGGAAAAAAAGGGGGGGGGGGGGGGGTCTAAATTAATTCAGTTCCTGATTTTGGCTGAAATCAAAATCCAAACTAGTTGAACTCTGCAGGAAAGGTTGTTTGTTGCTGTTTCTCGCATCGCCAGAAGTAAAAGATACTGTAAGTCTAACAAGAAAAGTTATTCTTTTGAAAATTCCTTCTTGGTTTTTTTTTCAAACGGTAAAGATTCAAATGCCAGTTTTTGTAATGCATTCAAATAGTTGAGTGCCTTGCCAAAACAAATATGTATCTTGACTGTCTTTCCCACCAAACCTTCTAACTACCATAATGCTTCCTAGCTTCTGAGTTATACAATTTTGTCTACCAAAGGTCTGAAGACCAATACAGCTAAAAACGAAAGTTGGTCCAATGAAAGATATTACTCTAAGAAATCCTTCTCTCTCATATAATCTCTGGACCATCACAACTACAGCATCATTCTTACACTAACATGGTATCTGAAAGTACTAAAGAGAGAAGGTGGTTTGGAAACAAGGTGGTGTGGAACATCAATTTTGACTCCCACTGTATTTTATTCCTCTCATGCCAAGAACACTGTCTAAAGTATATTATTAGTACTTAATACCTTAATATTTAGTATTTGTGGATTAGATTATACACCACAACAAGAAACATTTCTTAAATATTGATCCTATATCAGCAAAGTCAAAGAAAAACTTGATGTTTGTAACAGTACTGTGTGAAAGATCTAGTGTTCAAGTGAATCCCAAGGACATTTAAGTTGGTTACCAAATCCTATCTAACAAATGGGTCTACAACTTCTTTGAAATGGGAAGTGAGGGTGGGGAAGTATAAGAGAGAAAGAGAAAGAAACTTGTTTCAGCCATTGCTTACTATTCAAACAATTCTTTTATTATAGACCTGGCATTTGGGGACAAGATCACAAGATCACCAAGATCACAAGCCAAGAGAAGATAGCACCTTGGAAAAGAAAGTTTATTGTATTTAGGTAACTACAGATACAAATGAATTATAGTTTCCAAAACTGGACTAGCTCTTTGTGAAAAATGGCCTAGATCAAACTATAAAATTTGTTTACCACAGCAAATTGATTTACGTAGTTGTATATACTTACACATTTTATTCATGATTAGAATAAAAATCACTTTGCTAAACATTTTCAGTAAATTCATTTAGAAGTGTGGAGCCACGAAATACAATTAGTGAAATTATAACCAATTCATAAAAGGTAAATTACTTTTTCCAGCAGCAGATGCGCCTCCAATGTTTCTTGTGATCCAACGGAATATCAAACATAGAAGCAGCAGTCTCACAATTTCATGTAAAGATGCCCTTTGTCTGGAAATTTGGATGGATATATTGGTAGTCCTTTAAAAAAAGTTTGGCCTTATTTCTAACTATATCTCTGTTTAATATTAGAACCAATGGGCCTCATGAAGTACAAAATTAATGGTATTATTTTCAGATATATTAAAACAGCAGAGGTTCCAGGCAAGGACGTCTTGTCAGCCCTTTCATCTAGCCCTGAAGCAAAAAAAAGCTCATTACCTCCTGACAGAGATTGCATTTCCATCCATCAATTATTATCCCACTTACGTTTTTATTCCAAGAATATAATACTGCAAAATCCTGTGACCTAAATATTTCACATGCTACAAGCCAATGATCATTGGCTTCATGGTTATTGAATAAATATAAACTTATTGGGTGTACTGTAGATTAGCACCCATTAAGTGCTAGATAAAGGGTATTTACATCTCAAATGCATGCTGAATTTGTAAATCTGAAATCTATTAATTCGTTACAAATCATAAAAAAATATATAATTATTTTACTGAAAACAAATCATGTAAAATTTGTAATAAAAACCTCCCCATTGTCAGTGACACAAAGGAAAAAGGCAAAAGCAGATTTTTATCGATCACTGTTCCTCTTATAGAATCAGCATTTACCCAAATTAGGGTTCTGACAATTTAGTCTGAAACAGCGGGCGGTGGGGGGGTGGAGGGAAGGGGTCCTGGCCCCAGCCTGGAGGAGGGGGGGGGGGGGGGGGGGGTGGGAAGTCACTTCTGACTTGTACAAATAATCACCCTCACTTCTAAAGCAATGTTGTTGCAGGCAGTTTTCCCAATTCTCAAAAACAGGCAAAGGCTCCATTTGATCACTAGTGTCTTATACTAATAGATTTTCTTGGCTACACCCAAACAGCATGAACTTCTTTGGAATGGGTGTGGGAAAAGCAAAGGAAGGATGGGATGGAATTAATGCTGTGTAGCGTACATTGAAAGTTCCTTTGGACTTTGACTGGGGTGGCAATGAGTAATCATGACAGATAGAGGAAAACATTTTTATTACTTACAGATGCACTCAAATTTCCATTTTCTTCCTTTTTTGGTATATGTATGGGATACAGAACTTGAAGTTTCTGACCATGTTATTAATGATATAGTGCCTCTCCTTTTCCCACACTGAACTCCTTTATATACTTTTAGAATGCATACGGCTAGGATTAAAAATAGATTTAATGTTATGTTACATGAATCTCTACGCGAGTAAACTTGATTAAAATGCAGGTATGTAATTTGAATGTTTATCATAACAGTTTAACTATGTATAACTCAAAGAATAACAAGGATAACAAACCTTAGGCCATCTAGGTCTGTCCTGTCCTGTTGTACATGTGTGTGCATAACAATTGGGTTTTTTAAAAATTATTAAAATTCATTTAACTTTATTTTCTTGTACTTGGGGAAAAAACTCCACTTGCATACTTTATTTACTTAACTTTTCCCCTTAAAATTAACTGTTGAAAATTGGGGTGTATATCTCATGAAGGAAGCTGATTCTGAACAGTTTGGTTAAAAGGGGAAAAGTCTGTGTTTCTTCATTCTGCCTTCCCAAAACCAAGTATGTGTCTTATGTGGGGGCATGTGGTACGCAGATAAATAGGGTATTGGAGGGCCCACGACAGTAGAACTTCCAGAAGGGCTGAAAAGGTCCTGGCAACAAGATATTGTGGACAAGCAAACTAATTTCCTTCTGAGGTTGAAGAGAAGAATCGGAGGCATGACCAAAGTGTAGCAAGCCTAAAACTTCATTAAAAAAATATTGCTGACCTCAGAGTTTGTGTGTGACTTGTTAACCCTCTGCCCAATTTCCAGACGCACCCTCCATGTGACAGAGAAATCAGTTCCATGGCCAGACTATCAATCAAACCCTTTAAGAGTTCACTCCTCTTTTGAACCACGATTTTAACAAGTGATCATAGGGAACAGAATTATTCCCCACCCCTTTTCTGCTATATTTGTCAGGGTGTTTTAAAGCCTTCCCAGAGGCACTGGGTGTTGGCTACAGCCAAGGCTGGAGCCCTTGACTGTGGTGTGCTAGGATTTAAACTCAGAGGTTCCTGGCTAGAGGGTCTTTTCCCTCTGTTCAGGGTCAGACTAATCACCATATCTGAGATCAATAAGAATTTTACCCCATAGTCAGATTGGTATGGACTGTGGGGGATTTTGCATTCTTCAGTAGCATGGGGTGTGGCCCTCTACCCAGAACCTCTTGAGAGTATATTCACAATATTTTATACAAGCAGGATATTGGCTGCTTTGATTCCCCTGCTTCACCAGTGGCAGGTTAGGGTGATAAGGTCTATGTTGTGTTAGGATTGACAGTAGACTTAAGTTGAGTTTAGATACTGATCTATGTGGGATGGTTTAGATAGGGATGATCCTGACTCAGGAAAGGGGTGACTAAATGACCTCTGGAGGTCCTTTCCAGACCTGCTTCTCTAGGATAAGATTAGATTTCTGTCTGGAAAAAAAAGCATTTCCCAAGAGAGACATTCAATCTAAAGAGGCTGCTCCCTGACTTTGTACTGCCCTGAATTTCCCATGAGAGGCTTCTGCTGGCTCTAGAACAACAAGCTGACCTTGCATTTTAGAGGAACTTCCCTGAATGACTTGCATGGCTCAGTCCATACCCAATGATTAGCTGCAAGCAACATTTACTCAAGGGAAGGCAGAAAAAAGCTTTGCTTACAAGTCTTAGTTATGTGAAGAATGGTACTTTGATATAAATACATGATTTTGAACCATGAATATGCATTATAAAGTGCTCTTCTTAAAAATAAGATTTTATTTTGATTACAGCAGTCTTTATTTCTTGGACCATTGGTAGGAAAGATAATTGAAAAGGGAATGATCCTCACAGGTCAATCATGGCTACATCCTACAAATTTGTTTGTTCAATCCTACTGGAACCTAAAACATTGACAGAGTATGAGCTCTTCAAGGCAGGGGTGAAAGGTGCTAAGTTCAATAGATTCTGATGGTAAAAGAGAACATCCTTTGGGTTTTTACTGCAAACTAAGCATGTTAACAATTAATAAAATAAATGCAGTCTCTAAACATGCCATTCTGAAGACATGCCTTTTTTATATTGTTTGTGTTCTCTACATAATTCTAACAGCTAATGCCTGCAATAAGACTGCTCTAATCCAGCAGTTTAGATTTTTTTTAATCACAAATATTCTTTTCTTTAGTGGGCCAAATATTTGACCTTTACATGTCTTATAGAAACAGATGCGGCAGTGGTGAGGCCACATCTGGAGTACTGTGTTCAGTTTTGCACCCCCACCGCCTACACACACAGGCTACTAAAATGATGTAGACAAATTGGGAAGACTCCAATGCATGGCAACAAAAATGGTTAGGGGGATTGGGCACATGACTTTTGAGGAGAGGTTGAGGGAGCTGGGCTTATTTAGTCTGCAGAAGAGAAGACAGAGGGGATTTAATAGCAGCCTTCAACTATCTGAATGGTGATTCCAAAGAGAATGGAACTACACTGTTCTCACTGGTGAGAGATGAGAAAACAAGGAGCAATGGGCTCACATTGCAACAAGGGAAGTTTAGGTTAGATATTAGGAAAAGTTCTCTCACTGGGAGGGTAGTAAAGCACTGGAACAGGTTACCCAAGGAGGTTATGGAATCTCTATCCTTGGAGATTTATAAGAACCGGCTAGACAAAGCCTTGGCTGAGATGATATAGTTGGGGCTGGTCCTGCTTTGAGCAGGGGGATGAACTAGTTGGCTTCCTCAGGTCCCTTCCAACCCTAATTTTCTATGATTCTATTAAATCCACCACATTATACAGAAGCATACAGCTGCTCTTACTGTACCCCTGAGTAATATTTGCTGTAGCTGGCAGCAGAGGTGTACTGCTACCCAGCACGTCCACAGGTGGCAAATAGAGAAATGATCTTCATGGAAGGTTAGCTGCAGAATAAACAAGGGTAGTGCTAACAAATAAGTAGTCATGGACCAAGCAGTTGTAGCACCACCAGGATGTTATGGGGACAGCAGATGGCAAATCTTTCCCTCCTGAAAAGCCACAAAAGCTTTTGATAGTTCTGTGATATGGCAAGTACAGGTCACCACTATAATAAACCTGCCCAGCCCCCAGCCATGGGTCTACAAGTCCTCAGCAGCAGAGCGGGTGGAAGATGTTAGAATCTCAATGGATGCAAAGGGAGATGAAGGCTACAGAAGAATGAGATCTCCAATTGTCTTGGCCTCCTTGCCATTGGATTACGGTCCTGTTCGGTCACGAACTGTGCGGCAGCTTCTCCATAATAAAAGAAATCATGCACAGATGTCTTCCATGAAAACAACTTTTCCAGCAATTCTTCAAGACCTTTGGCAACCAGCTGATGATGGGAGCAGGACTGTGAGGTCTGAAGCTCCTAGTCATGAACTGGCATGAAGGCAGCAGTAACAAGAAGGTTATCTAGCACTTGGAGAAGGCAGGAGTGTGATGCAGCAGTTGTAACTGCAAATAAGCAGCCCTATTCAGGATTCCCCCTGTTCACCCTGTCTACCTTCTTCCTTACTTCATAAAAAACTTCATCAAAAATATTGCTAATCTAACCTAACCACACCAGTGAGATCACCTTTGCTGCAGAAGAATTCAAGAAAGATGCACAATCAATTTAGGACCTGGAACATCAGGACCCTCACAGACCGTCCCAATAGTGAAGGCCAGAGTAGAGTGCTGCACCACAATCGTGGCTTGAGAACTTGGGTGACAACACCAATATTGTTGCACTGAGCAAGACCTGGTGAGTGGGAAAGGGGCAACTCAAAGAGCAAGGAGATGGCTACACCTTCTTCTGGAAGGGTAAACAGAAAGGCAAACCCTGACTTCATGCAGTTTCGCCATCAAGAATGAACTCATAAACCAACTCAACAAGTTCCTTATTAAAATTAATGAGCATTTCATGACTCTCCATCTTAAACTGGCAGGGAGCCAATACACCACTGTCATTAGTGCACATGCCCTAAATCTTGACACTGCCGATGAATCCGAAGGAGGAATACTATGTCAATCCTGACCAAGTCCTCTGACGTTCTAGAGGGAGAAACTCATTCTTCTCAGTGATTTCAATTCCAGAGTTGGAAGGGACTCAAACCTCTGGAACAGAATCATCAGCAAGGAAGGAGTAAGAAAAGTCAATTCCAGCAGCATCCTGCTCTCGACCAAATGCACGGAACATGGACTTACTATCGCCAACACCCTATTGTGCTACATAAAGAGGCAACAAGACATCATGGCAACACCCATGATCTGAGCATTGGCACCTGATTCATAGATTTAGAGACATTAGGGCTGGAAGGGACCTTGAAGATCATCAAGTCCAGCCCCCTGCCCCAGGGGCAGGAAGTCAGCTAGGGTCAAAGGATCCCAGCAAGATAAACATCCAAATCTTTCTTGAAAAAGTTGAGAGTAGCTGCCTGCACCACTTCTGGAGGAAGTCTATTCCAGGCCTTGGGGGCTTGGACAGTAACAAAGTTTTTCCTTATGTCCAGCCTAAAAGGGTCACAGAACAGTTTATGACCATTGGTCCTTGTTATCCCTTGGGGCGCTCTGGCGAACAAAACGTTCCCCCAGATCCTGAGGCACACCCCTTACGTACTTATAGGCAGCCACCAGGTCCCCCCGAGCCTGCGCTTTTCCAGACTGAAGAGTCCCATGGCTCTCAGCCTCTCATCATAAGGCCTGTTTTCCTGCCCTCTGATCATGCACATGGCTCTCCTCTGGCCTCAAGCTTCTCTACATCCTTCTTGAATTGTGGAGCCCAGAATTCGATGCAGTACTCCAGCTGTGGCCTCACCAAGGCTGACTACAGTGGGAGGATGACATCCTGGGATTTACTTGAAAAGCATCTACGGATGCAACCCAGAGTTTTGTTTGCTTTACCAGCTGCAACATCACATTGGTGGCTCATGTTCATCTTGTGGTCAGTCATGACCCCCAAGTCTCTTTCAGCAGTGGTGCTAGCAAGCATAGCACTACTGAGCCTATAAGCGTGCTGTGGGTTCTTTTCCTGCCTCCTCCCCCGCCCCCCGAGATGGAGTACCTTGCATTTTTCGGTATTGAACGTCATCAGCTTTATATCCACCCACTTACTAAGCTTATCCAAGTCAGCCTGGATGACTAGCCTGTCCTCAGGTGTGGACGCTATGCCCCAAAGTTTAGTGTCATTGACGAACTTGGCCAGTGCGCTTCTGACACCAATGTCCACATCATTGATAAAGATGCTGAAGAGAACCGGGCCAAGAACAGAGCCTTGGGGGGCACAACTGGTCATGGAGTGCCATAATGATTTGCATCCATCAACTACTACTCTCTGGGTCTGACCTCGGACCCAATTTCCCGGCCATTGAACTGTGATGTAGCCGAGGCCACATTTGGCCAATTTTTGCATAAAGAGATCATGGGACACCAGATCAAAGGCTTTTTTAAAGTTCAGATATATGATGTAAATCTCTTCTCAACTGTCCAGGTGATATGTCATCTGGTCATAGAAGGAGAAGAGATTGGTCAAGCAAGACCTACCCACAACAAACTCATGCTGACTATCCCTCAGGATGTTGCCAACAGCCAGCTTATCAAGAAGGGTTTCTTTGATAGTTTTCTCCAGAATCTTACCGGAAATTGAGGTCAAGCTGATTGGTATGTAATTCCTGGGATCTATTTTCCAGCCTTTCTTGAAGATGGGTACCACATGGGCCTTCTTCCAATCTTCAGGTACTTCACCTGAGTGCCATGAATTTTTTAATATTTTTGCCAATGGCTAGGCTATGACAGCTGCCAGCTCCTTGAGTACTCTAGGGTGTAATCTGTCAGGACCAGCTGACTTGAAGATGTCCAGCCTCTCAAGGTGTCCTTTACAAGGTCTGCACCAATTCTGGGTATAGATACACCCTCACCCTGGTCGTCCCATGTCATGCTAGGCAGGGCAATCCATTTGGACTGATGAAAATGGGTACTTTGCATCAGTTTAAGCAGGTTGGCTTTTTCCTGGGCGTTGGTTATCAATTATCACATTTGGTTGAGCAGGGGTCCAATGTTACCCTTGTCCTTTTTCAGATACGTAGGGAGTCAGAAAAAAAGCTTTTTATTATCCTTGATACGTGAAGCCCGACGGAGTTCAGTTGCAGCCTTGGCTTTCCTGGTCCGCTCCCTGCAGGCACAAATCAGTGCTGAATACTCCTCCTTGGTGGTTATTCCTGCCTTCCATTCTTTATAAGTCTCTCTTTGGAGGTGTAGGAGGTCCTAACATTCCCTGCTGAGTCAAGGGGATTGCTGCGCCTTTTTGCTACCCTTCCTCAGTGATGGGATGGACAACGTTTGTGCCGTCAGGACTGCTCCCTTAAGAAGCAACCACTCCTCTTGGACTCCTCTTCCTGTCAAGTCCTGATCCCTTAGGGCCTTGACAATGAGCCTCCTGAGCTTGTCGAAGACAGCTTTCCTGAAGTCGAGGACTTCTCCATTGCTGACTGACTCGCCAGCTTTGCAATGGATAGTAAAGGTGATCAGCTCATGGTCACTATCACCCAGCCTTCCATCGATTCTTAGGTCACTGACCAGATCATCCCCTTTGGCCAGTACCAGGTCCAGAAACGCTTTACCTCTTGTCAGCCCATAGACTTCTCGAGTCAGGTAGAGCACGTCCACGCACGTGAGGAAGCTTTGCGACCCATCGGATTTGGCCGAGTGCTCTTCCCATGAGATGTCCAGGTAGTTAAAGTCTCCCATGACAACCATGCACCAAGAGTGTGCAGCCTCAGACAGTTCCCTGGTGAATTCCTGGTCTAGCTCATTTCTGGTTAGGAGGTCTGTAGTAGACTCCTACCAGGATTCCCCCTGTGCCACGTTCCCCACATATTGACTATGCCATTGCTCATGCCCAGGATTACAAAGATTCCCAAACATTCCCACCCGAGCAATGCTAGGAGAGAACGACTGCTGGACTGATCACTGGTTCATCTGCTCAGTTATGTCACTTAGACTGAATACCAAGCAATGGCTGCAGCAGAAGCAATGCTGACAAAATAGCAACATCAAAGGACTCAAGGACCCAATCAAGTGAGACCTCTTCCATCAGTGTTTCATTGAAAAACCAGGGAATGCAAGTCAACAACCATGGGAGAATGTCATCAGCACCCGTGAATAGACATTTAGCTTCTCTGCCAGGAAACATCAGGACTGGTTTGATGAGAATGCCCAGGAGATAGAAGAGCTGATTGCCTGCAAACGCAAGGCCTTTTGGGCTTGGCAGAATTACATCAACTCCAAGCAAAAGAAATTGAGCCTCCAATAAACCAAGGCAGAGGTCCAAAGGAGGACCTACTACGTGAAGAATAGATTGTGGGAAGACAAGGTGAAGGAGATTCAACATCTCACTAACATCCACAACGTGCAGTTTTTTCATGCCAAAGCGATCTAGGGCCCAAGCACTTGGGGACCAACCCCCTTGAGACCTAAGGATAGAGGAGACCTGATCAAGGACAGGAGAGCCATCAATGCCCACTGAAAAGAGCATTCTGAAGACCTTCTCAATAGAGGCACTGCTGTTGATGAGAGAGATCTTACCTCCCCCCTGCAACACCCAGTCAGAGATGATCTCAGAATCCCTCCAACCTGAGGCCTGGATGAGCTGAGGAAAGCCATCAAGCCAATGAAGAACAACAAGGCATCTGGAGTGGATGGAATCCTTGCAGAAATCTTCAAGCAGACAGGAAAGGAGCTCACATCACAGCTCCTGCCCTCATCTTAAGGATTTGGAATGAGGAAGAAATCCCAGATGATGACCTCAGGCATGACATGATTGTGGCAACCTTCAAGAAAGGAGACAAGTCCAGCCATGGAAGTTAGAGGGATTGCCTTGCTATCCACCATAGGAAAGATCACAGCAAGAACCCTCCTGAACCGTCTCCTACCACTTGCTGAAGAGGTCCTCCCAGAATCTCCGTGTGGGTTTAGGGCATCAAGAGGCACAACTGACATGATTTTCGCAGCTTGCCAGCAGCATAAAAAATGCTGGGAACAACATAAACCTCTCTACATGGCCTTCTTTGACTTCACAAAAGTCTTTGACTCTGTCAACTGAGAAGCACTGTGGAGGATCCTTCTGAAGTGCAGATGCCCACCAAAATTCAATCACTATTCTTCATCTGCTTCATGATGGTATGCAACCAGTGGTTCTCAGTGACGGATGCGTCACAGATCCCTTTAAGGTTAAGACAAGAGTTAAACAAGGCTGTATCATTGTTCCAACACTCTTCTCAATATTCCTTACCATGATGCTACATCTGACCACCAACAAGCTTCCAGTTAGACTGGAGCTAAACTACAAAATGGATAGTAAACCGTTTAATCTCAGCTGACTCTGAGCCAAAGCCAAGACTATCCCATCCTCAATCAATTGAGCTCTAGTATACTGATGATGCTGTAGCATGTGCTCACGTGTAACCATCTCCTTGCTCTTTGAGGTGAACTTTCAGGCAATCATGAACATCTTTACTGAGGCATACAAGAAAATGCAACTGACACGTAACATTCAGAAGACTAAAGGTCCTCCATTAACAAGCTCTTCATTAGCAGTCTCCACCTCCAGTAATTCAGCTTCACAGTGAGACTCTAGAGAACACTGAGTATTTCCCGTGCCTCAGAAGCCATCTCTCACGGAAAGCTGACATCAATGAACATATCCAAAATCATCTCAAATGTACAACTTTCGGACACCTGAAGAAACAAGTGTTCAAAGATCACAACATGAGATCCAAAACCAAGCTCATGGTTTATCAAGCAATCGTGATTCCCTCTTTACTGTCCAGAGCGGAGACATGGACAATGTAGGGGAGACACCTCAAGCCATTGGAGAAGTACCATCAACACTGCCTGCAGAATATCCTTTAAATCCAGTGGGAAGATAGATGTGCCAATGCCAGTGTCCTATTGCAAGCAAACACCGCAAGCTGATCACCCAACATCAACTTCATTGGGCCAGCCACACCATCTGGATGTCCAACTCCAGACACCTGAAGCCAGTTTTATTCTCTGAGCTCATGCAAGGTGTACACTCAATAGAAAGGCAAAGAAAGTACTTCAAGGACATCCTTAAAGCCAACTTGAAAAAATGCAGCATTAACATCAACTCATGGGGGACTATCACCCAGGATTGGCCCAAATGGAGGAAGAGTCTGCTGCAAGTAGCTCAGTACTTTGAAACCTTACAGTGACAACAGGAGATGGAAAAGTGAGAGTGCCAGAAACAGCATGTCACAGACCAAATCAAGAAACCTGAGCTACCCACCCTATGAGGAAACACGTGCCTGAGCTGCAGCAGAGTCCATCAATCCTGGACCGACCTCATCAGGCATCTTCACACCCACAGATAAAACAAATCATGGAAGATAATCATCCTCAACTTCAAGGGACTGCCAAAGAATATTTGCTGTAGATACTATCTACCAGTCTTACCTAATCAATGCATAATAACTTAAGTATTCTGTAAACTTCCTTGATTTTTCAGTGCTGATTACTTATCTTTAGACAATATGTGAAAAATTTTCTTGTGAGAAAAGCTGCTTATACTGCATTTATTAGACTGCCACTCAGTTTTCCAACAGGATGAAACAAACTAACCACCTTATTTAAAAAGGTCCTTAAAAACACTGGAGAATATTTATCTCTCTTCTTATGTAAGTGTCAAACAGTAAGTCAGCATTTGTATGCGCATAAGTACTACAACTGGAATTTTGCTATTTGCCTATGGCAATGAGAACAGAGCCTCAGCATTGAAAACAAGTGTTGGGACTGAAGCCTTGTTTGGTTATAGTGCAGAGTTACTATAATGTCTAGAGTACATGCCAGAAAAATTATTATGCTCCTTGTATCTAATTGTAGAACTTCCTGATGCTGCACAAAACTATAGCTTCCAGTCCCAAATCTTTCAGTGTACATAAAGAAACACACTGTCTGAGAAAATAAATCATAACTCAAAATAAACAGAATTACTGAAAACTGGTTGCGCTGCAGATGATAAAGGAAAGATCTTTAAAGATACATCAGCCTGCCAGAAGCATAAGGGTTGGATTATCTCTCTAAATCCTCCATGAAGAATCACAAGACACTCAGTAAACTGGTACCCTTCTTAGTATTTAAAGAAACAAAATACACCCACAACAGGTAGAGGTGACCGAGAGCAGATTCAGGCTAGACATCAGGAAGCACTACTTCACAGTCAGGGCAGCTAGAATCTGGAACCAACTTCCAGGGGAAGTGATGCTTGCTTCTACCCTGGGGGTCTTCAAAAGGAGGCTAGATAATCACCTAGCCGGGGTCATTTGACCCCAGCATTCTTTCCTGCCCATGGCAGGGGGTCGGACTTGATGATCTGCTCGGGTCCCTTCCGACCCTACCAACTATGAAACTATGTACATTTGATTACGGCAAAACTCATTAAAAGGGCTGATACCAATAGCCAATTTTTAAGGAGACATACCGGCCAATACTGATCTGATTTCCAATAGAGCTGCATGCAGTTGGCAAGTTTGTTGTGGTAAAGGGTGAGGGGAGAGGGAAGGGGAGCGGGGGGGCAGATCAATGCCCCCCACGGTGAGGGAAGGAGTGGGGTGGGGCTAGGGTAGGCACTCCCTAGCCGTGGTGAGGCAGGCACGGGACAGAGCTGCAGCTTGTCTGGGAGACATGGGGAAGAAGTGGGGGTGGCTCAAACTGCTGCTCATCTGGAAGCGCACCGGGGGGGAGGGGAGGAGGGAGCATGTGCCCCCAGATCTGTGCCGGGCAGGCTGCAATGCTGTGCTCGGTGTGGATAGTGGCAGGCCCGGGGGGGGGGGGTTTTTTTTTGGGGGGGGGGGGGGGCTGCAACCACCCTAAATTTCACTATAGCCCCCCTGTAGCTCCCTCCCAGCGCAGCTGCAGCCTGCCCAGAGTGCAGCACAGCATGGCCCCTAGCCCCAGCCCACACACAGCTGCAACCACCCCACTTCCTTTACATAGGTTCATAAGAGTTCAATGGCAAGGCTTTGGCCTACTCTGGAGGCAGAATTAGATCTAAACTAAGCACAAAGTTGGTCCTCTCTAATCACTCTGGCCTGTCTGAGGTAACTTAAAGCTACTGTCCCTCAAATTAGCTTGTATCTAGCCAGTTTGATTTCTTGTGCATCTGCTAAAGGCAAACAGACAATATCTCACCTGATTAGCATGACCCCTTATTCTAAAACTAACATGCCAAAGGTGTGTGCCATACTACAGGATCTTCCCATTAGAAATGTAGGGTTGGAGATAGAGAGAAGTTTTTCTATTTGTCTGCACATTTCCCAACAGTAGAATCTATCAGCATTGTGACTCCAACCAGAAAATCTTCTAATGGAGAGAGTTGTTCTATTTCCTGTATCTCCTGCTCTCATGGTCTGATGACCTGCCCTTCATGACAGTTCTTCTGTAGGTTCTTTTCTAAGTATTGCTGAAATCTGGGGAGCTGCCTAATGTTTGGAGAATTTGAACAGCTACAGAATATCCTGCCTGGTCTCTGTACCTAACCTGGTACTTGCGTGTGTGAGGCAGTTTTACACAACTACAAACTGGGCTGAGGCCCCGTAGATGGGTATGAGCTTGTGTTACAAAAGGTTCAGGAGGTCTCCATGGACATATTCAGTTACATGGAATTTACAGAAGCCTTCCCATTCCTCTGGGCTTGTCTGTCATTAGCATGTCCCTCCAGGTGCTTCTCTACCTCAATGAAGAGGAGCAAGCAGGGATTCTCTAGGAAGAGCTTCAGGTTTAATCACACAATTAAACAAAAATTCTTGTTAAGATTAAGCCCAAAAAAGGGCTTAATCTGTCTGTCTGTCTATCCCTAATGCTCTTGGAACACTCCGACTGGTTAGTGAAACAACCAATGAGAGTGCAGAGCATCGCCATGATGGCAGGGATGGAAGGGATGTAGGGCTCTGTCCCCACCGTCATGGGGTGCTCCACTGCCTTCGAGGGGGGGGGGGGGGGGGGTTGGGGGGCAGGGATGATGAGGCCAGTGGTGCTGGAGGTGGCAGCAGCAGCGTGAGGTGCTGGCGGAGGGGGACAGAGGGACAAGCTTCCCCCTGCCCCCGCTCCTCACACTTCGCTAGTAATATTAATAATAATACCCATCAGATTGGAATATTCAGGATATCCATTTTTTTAAACAGTTAGAAAATTTTGAATGTTCTTCAGGAAAAATCTTGAAAAGCCTGCATACAGCTAGGAGAGACTAGGTTAAATTGGTTGGCTCTTTTGGAGGCGTGTGTAGGTATTCGTGTTTTGTTCAAGACAGCTAGGCTTGATTTTGTCCATTGATCAGTGGACCTTTCTAACCAAATCATTACTTAATTCATCCCAAAACAATAAAATTACCCATGACTGCTACAAGGATAACACTATTTGATTTATTAATTGAAATAAATCACTTATTTTTTTGTTGCTGATGTTAGATCTGTGGTTGCATATTTTTTCATTCTACTAGTAACTTCGGAACTTACAGAAATTATTTTGATCTCATACAGAGCCTACACTTGAGTATTAAACCTGAAATTTTGTCTCTCTCACCTTGAAAAGTCCAAGCCTGCTTTGAAGTCAAGAGAACTATTATAGCTTCCAATGTAAAAACAAAGATTTAAATATTGTTTCCCCAATAATCTTAGAATTAAACATTCAAAACCCTTGCAGCACTTTCATACAAAGGCATCTATCAGGGTTGAGAAAAAGTTCATTTTTCAATGAGGAACATGAACAGTCAGATTTTAAGAAGCTAGAACAAGGAAACTACTTTAGATAATCTAAATATGTGATTCAGTTTTCAAAAAGTGTTACTCTAGCTTGAATTTTTAAAAAGCAAGTTTCATGCCAAGCTCCATCAGCTGCCAGCCACCCAGACAACAATATGCGTCACAGATTGATTTACCTCAATTAGCATAGCAATTTTCCGCACATTTTCCAAAAAGCACTGATCAACTTCGCCCAAAAATAGAACAAAACTCACCATGCAAATCCTTGTCACAGCTCAGAAATGCTAATCAGTTTTTAAAATGTACATCAGTCCATGTGCAGACAGGTTAAATTGAAGGCACAGGCACGACCTAGACAGTAATTTAATCCCTTTTAAAGTGCTGAATGAAGATGTTAACATATCTTTATATCAACAAGACACCCATTTGAGACCAGTGAGGGGTGTGGCAATTTTCTATATATATAGTTTGGAAATGCACATACCTTTCTTCCCCTAATGCTATGAATCAAATGTGCACCAGTTTTTCCACACTTCCTGCCCTCCTTAAGCTTTAATGACCCCCTTCATATAATTCAGGAGAACTAAACACTTATATTTTCCTTCCTACTCTGGAGAATGTGGCTGAATAAAGCTGCCAAGGTAACCTCTTTGGCATGCATGCCAATAACTCCTCACCTAATAGCCTTTCCTCTGCCTCACTGCCCTGGCCCACTTACGATTACTACAATCCCTTGAGTGGTCAAATTGTAGGGCAGTCCCATGGAAACCTATTTGGGACTGTTCAAGCTCATACCAAAGAATGATGTTTTTAATACAGATTGTTCTTTTTAAAACCTTACAAAAGCAGCTGTAATCAATTGTAGCGGGAACACTGCAAAAATCCACCAGTCTCATAGCCCTGTATTGATTCTTTTCCATTTTGTGGATTTCAAGAAAATAACCCCATGCTAAGAACCCAGAATCAATTTTCCAGGCTCTGCTAATATGAAACAATTTAAATTAAAAAAAATATATTTTTGCAGATAACTAAAAACCCACGTATAAACTACAAAAATCTTATCAGTTACATCTGTGAACAACAATAAGGAAAAAGGTAAATAAAACCCAATATAGCTGAATGTTTTTACTAATTACTAGATACCAACTACATCTTAGTGGTCATTGTAAACACTGAATATATTGATATTAGTTTGTCAAAGGGTATTGCAGCCCTTCAACTGATTGCAGAATTAGACTTGCTGTGCACTGCGGGAGAAAAATCTCCCAGCCCCCAAGTTGCTTACTAATCATGAAAAAAAAATTTCACAGCTAAAATTATTCAATTCTATTTTCTTACATTTCAGTGTGCATTAGTTATAGGTGGAAGAAAAATTCTGTCGGAATGCAAATACAGTTTTCCTTAATTAACCAGGCTAAATCTTAGAATGTCAATGGTGATCTCATCTAGATTATTAGTTTGTCTCCAGGGTTGAACAAATCTGTGTATCTTCTTACTCAAAGAAAGGAGAATTTCAGGCAAGCATATAATAGATCTAAGGCTCTTGGCATGTCTGCATCATGCCAAGAGCCTTAGATCTATTATAACAGGATTTTTATAGCAAAGTGCCTCTAAAGTGAGAAAAATGTTTGTTTTTTTTAAAGGAAAATATCAAGAGGAGGTAATGCATGCTTCCTGTCTTATCTTCTAAATGTTTCAGCCCCACAGATTTTTGCAGAATACTAGGCATCAGTTAAAGAAGGGCAATTAATTAAAATTAATTGTTTAAATAACCTTAGAATTGTTTAAATAACCAGACTAATAGCCATATATGAGCACCTCATCAATTGCTTAAAATGAGGCATGACATCTCTGATCCCAAATGGTCAACAGTCCTACAACCTAGACTGAGGAAATCAATACTACAACAATCATGAGGAGTCTTTGTTTGATTCAAGGACCTGTCTTGAACTTGTCTGGTATTGGATGAAGGATTGATATTTACAGCAGTGGAATATCCTCCTCTGCAAGTCAGGGACAATGGAGTCCAATGTTTTTAAATGAAGCTGAGAATCTTCAGCCATAAAGAAAAATGGCAGCCTTGGTGCTTTCCTTCTACCATGTTCAGCATGACCCTGGGGAACAGAAAAGTTGGGAAAGCAAACAGAAGAGATCACGCAGGAGATCACTTTGCAACCCAGTTCCTAACGCACACAGGGGAAACAGCGTGCTTCATTACTGGTTCCAAATTCAAATAGGAAACGGACTCATACAGTAAGCCTACAATGAGTGAAGTTCTTCGGATAGTTCTGCCTGAAGAATACTGTAGACCATAGTTTCTCAATCTGTGTAATTGATTACTCAACCATGTACCCCTGGGGGTATGCAAGACACAGGCAGGGAATACATGGGTACCCCAACACTTTCTCTCACATGCCCTCTTTTCCTCACTTTCTCTCTCGCCATCTCTTCCTCTCAAAAGTATGGCAAAAAATTTGGTGGGCCGCACACCGTGTGGTGCTTTAAATTCCTCGGTAATAATTTGGCGTGCCACACTTTGCGCTCCACTGGCTTCAGCCCTCCTAGCTTTGGCCAACATCACCTTTAGCTTTGGCCAACATCACCTTTAGGTACTTACTTGAGTTGTGCACTCCTGGTGTAAATGGTGGCAACCCTACCCATACCAGATGAGATGTCTGTCATATCACGGCCTTATATACACAGCCCTTCTTCCAACATATGGCACACATTAGTCTGTAAATATAAAATCCCCTGGAAAATTGAGTGCTGGGGTACTTAAAGTTTTCAGAAGTTAGGGGGCACTTGCTACTTAAAAGGTTGAGAAACACCGCTGTAGACCAGTGATTTTCAACTCATGGTTCACAAACCCCTGGGGATCTGTAGAGCACATCAAGGGGGTCTGCAATAGGTGGCTGTAAAGATGGCAGCCCTGCCCACAGAAGAAGCATTGTTGGTGCTGCTGCTGCTCCAACTTCCCTGCTGGCCAGAGGCAACCCAAGCACCAGTAGCAGGCAGTACAGCACGAGCAGGCAAAACATGGCTGGGAAGCCCCATGTCATCCTGCTGCTGCCACTTCCTGTGGGACCCAGTGATGCTGTAGCCCCACAGCCTCTCTGCTCACCCAGTGATATCAATCTACAAACTGGAACAGGGATGTATGACAGACAGAGAGCACATACCAGTTCGGATGAAATTTCTATTGGGAAAATTGGCAGAGTCTTGAGGCATTTATGGAAAGCTTTATTTGGAACAATAAGAACTGTACATATTTATACTAGAAAGTAAGGTCCCTGTTGGGAGGCCACTAGGGAAAGTCTGGTGAGGTATAAGGACTAGCTCAGTCTGCACTCCAAATTTTCATCTTCACAGCACGTGTAATACATGTAAAAGCATGAGGGTTTGATGCGGCAATATGGGAGAATCCCTGGGTGAATGGTTGCCTGTGTATGCAAGAGACTGTACCTGATGGCTTTCATCAAGATGTGTCAACTCTGGGTTTCTTAAGTAAGAGAAAACCACATTTGACACATTCAAAACCCTTCACAGCTTTTTGGCTGAAAATGAGTTGATACGGGACAGTGAGTGATGTGAATAGTGAAACTGAAGAACACTTTCTGGCACTCAAAATCTCAGTTTTGCCAGTGCTTTCCTGAAATTTGCAACAAAAATGAGTGGACACACAAACCCTTTGTAGCTGACTACTACTCTATGTCCTGTCTAACAGCTAAAGAAGAGCAGTTACTTGAGTTATGCTGTGACTGGGGACTAAAACTTGAATTCAGGCAGAATCTCTTGTCCAATTCTGGTTAAAAATTAGACTACCCTGATCTGACAGATAAGGCCATTAAAGTCTTGATGCTGTTCACTACCACATACTTACGTGAAAGTGGGTTTTCAGCCTCAGTAGCAATAAAAACAAAATCCTGAAACAAATTGGACGTTGAAGGAGATCTAAGACCGAAACTGTCATGTATCCTGCCAAACTTCAATGTGCTTTCTGCCCAGAAGCAAGCTCAATTATCTCATTAGAACTACCAACAAAATGGTGAGTTCACAAAATTGTATTACTGTTGATATTTTTATTTTAAAAAAACAATTTCTCAGTAATTATCTACTCACTTTTGCTATATATATATATATATATATATACACACACACACACACACACAATAGATCTCCAAAGGGGTCTGCTTTTCCATTCAAAATTTTTTAGGGATCCACAAATAAAAAAAAGGGTGAAAACCACTGCTGTAGACTGGAGTAGGCTCCAAGATCACCATGGAATTATGGTATAGCATTTGCTTGACCAAAGTCCGGATGGCAGAAGAGGAGAAAAGGAAATTAAAAGGTGTGGAAACATCTGAGGTGAGGAGAGTTTTAAAAAATTCAAGAAAGACAGGTCAAAAGAAGCAGGCTAAAGGTGGCTTAAAGTACATTTAGTGGTTTTATGCCAGTTAGATCTGATTTAAGATAAATTATAGTCTAATAGAAGAAAAACTAGACTAATGGGTATTAAATAAAGTAAAACTTATTAGAAACATTAAAAAAAAATGTTTGGGCCTTGTTTAGTAAGCTTTCTGAAATTGAGCCAGGCAATAGAGTATTAAAATCCAGGTTCACGTCAGAGTCTTTGCTCTTCAGCCTTGAACTATGGTTTCTTGCTGAACAGCCTTTCTACAGATTAACCAAGGTAAGTTCATCTTTTAAAACTTAATTTGAGACCTAGGTAAGAAGTCATTTTCCTAAAAGGCTGGCCAGCTGTTAGAGACTTCTGAAGATTTTAGGACTGAAGAAATTAATCTTGAATTATTCAAATACAGGCAACCCTCGCCATTCGCGGGGGATATGTTCTTGTATCCCCGTAAATGGCAAAATCCGCGAATAAGGCACTGTGTTCATGAACGCAGTGCCCTCGGCAGGTGGGGGTGGGGCACGGCTCCGGTGGCGATGGCGGGAGCGCGATGGCAGTGGCAGGAGCCCGGCAGCAGCGGCAGCAAGCACAAAGCTCCTGAGAAGTTCCTGTAAGTGCATAGTGTATTTAAAATGCGGGTTCGGCATTTGCGAATATTTGAAACTGTGAATGCTGAACCCGCAAATAGCGGGGGTTTCCTGTATTAATAAAAGTGTTATTTCTTTAGATAAATGCACATTTTACCAATATTAGTCATTTGCTTGATATGCCTTACCTGTACTGTTTGGTCCTTTATATTTCATCTGTATTTCAATATAACATTTTCTATTAAAATGTATTTACATTTATGTTTATGAATACTTAATTTTTACTGAAACTGTCTCTTCAAACCTTTCTCATTTTCCTGAATGACTCTGGAGGTCAACAATACACTTTACTTGGCTGCGTTTCTGCCATGTAAGTCTTGGTGTTTGTTGTCACTTTTTTAGGCAGCCTATGTAGAAATGGGAAACTGCTATCTGGACAGATGTTAAATTTCTGTCTTGGGTCAGGCTGATCTGGAAAATCAGAACCACAGAACATGTGTTACCTATGAAGGAAAAGTGATCCAAGTTGTCACTAAATCAGTGTTCTCTCTCCTTCAATTAGATAGGAACCTGAATAAGCTCTCTCCTTTATTTCCTGCTACCATCAAATATAAGAACAACTGTAGCCACTTCACTCCTTTCCACTGTACATACTTAACAGATAGGACTGGTTTTCCTTGGAAGTTTTAGCATAGGGTCTTCTGATAAGAACAGCATAGCGCAATCACAGGTGTAGCTGCTGGCTGGAGGCCAGTATGTATGCAGAATTGATCTTTCATTTGATGTGGTGCATCTTTGGCATCACTCTGTTCATGGAGTAAGGGAGGAGGGTGCTATTCAACTGTGAAGCAATTACTGTCATTCTACCCAACACCTTTTCAGTCACGCTTATCCTCTCTAGATTGGCCTTAAAATGCATCCTGCACACAGAGCCTGCAATATCAGTCACTGGGCACATCTACACAATACTAAATGCGCAGTAGACCAATTGCACTGCGCATTAGCATGTCATGGCAAAAGTCATGCTATTGTGCTCACACACAGTAGAATCAGTCTCCAGCACATTAGCATCACTTAAAAGGCATGTGCAGTAGTGCAGGTTACTACACATTTAGTTAGTACCTGTTATTATAGGTACTGAACTTAATGCACAGTAACCACGGCACATTAGTGCACGTGTAGACGTGCCCACTGTTAACGCCTCAGAAGAGGATTATTTCCTCACAGATTGGAAGTGATATTTTCCTCAAAGATAAATGTTGCCCTGGGACATGGCTGGGAATGAGAAGGACAACTGCCAATGAGAAATTTGAACTAAAAATTGTAATTCCTCTCAGAAAAGCTATGAAACAGCGAAGAAAGAGTAAGCCATTGGCCACTGGAAGCAAGAAAAAAAAACCTCAACAATTCCAACAACAGGTAATTCTTCTGTTCCTGGTAACTACTGTATCTTGTTCCTTCCTCTAGTCACAAAAAGGCTGAAGCACCCATTATAACCAGCCTTTGGATCTAGGAAGTCCAACACATGTTTTTTCTATTCCTACTCTTAGGGAAAACTATTAAATCTATGTCTGCTCCTACAAATAGGGAGAAAGAATCAAACAAAGGTACTCTAATTTGAGAGAGGTGTTTAAAAAAAAGGATAAATTTGATCTATACAACACAATTCCCACCTATGTCAAAAAGAGTTGTGTGCATGTAGGTCTACAAAATGTGGACCTTAGAAAAGCACTTCCCCAATATGGCTGTCAAATTTAGATAACATTTTAATTAGCATTATATGCAGAGATTGTGAAGTGGCATATTAAAACTAAATTTTGTGAAGCATGGCCAATTATAGTTTGGAATTTAAATTTAAGATTACTAAGACTGGCAATGTCTGCTTATTTCCCAGAGAAGCCACTTCATTTCCTGAATTAAAGAAAACTAGTGATAGCTATACTGTATTTTATGTACTTGTATGATAAGACATGGACTAAGAAATATTAGCCAGGGTAAACAGCAGCCTACTGACAGCACTTTCAACAGTTGTAAATTTGTGTAAATAATAACGTGCAATCTCTGATTGAGTTCCATCAGAAATTCAACAGTCACCATCCCTCCATCCGACTTTCTTTAGAATACTCCAGCACCAACATCTCCTTTTTAGATACAATGATCAGTATCCAGAAGGGTAAAATACAGACCACAGTATACAAGAAACCCACAGACCAACATACGTATCTGCACAGAACCAGCAATCACCCGAAACACCAAAAAAGCTGTGATATACAGCCAAGCCCTCAGATACCACCGCATTTGTACTGAAGAGAACACCTGGGATTGCCACCTCACCAATCTTAAAAAGGCTTTCACCCAGCAAGGACACTCCTCCAGAGAGGTAGATCACACGTTTGAAAGAGCCACTTGGATACCACGTGAAGAACTGCTGCAGTACAGAAGAAAAACACCCACAAATCATACACCGCTGGTCATGACGTATCACCCCTCCCTTGAACCTGTATGGAAAATCCTCAAAAAATTGCAACCCATATTAGGAAGAGATCCTATTCTTAAAAAGATCTTCCCAGAGCCACCCATCCTAGCCTTCAGACAAGCATTGAACCTCGCCAACCTCATCACCAGAAGCAAACTTCAAGCCCAGAACACACCAAAAGGATCCAGACTGTGCCATGACAAGAAATGCAAAACCTGCCCCCACATCTCCACCACCCCCACTATTACTACACCCCACAACAGAGCCATCAGCATCCCAGGATCTTACAGCTGCACCTCCAGAAATGTAATATACCTCATCCAATGCACCAAATGCCCTGATGGAAAATATGTAGGAGAGACCAAACAATAACCGCGTGCCAGAATGAACGCACACCGGAAATCTATCAAAGACAGAAATACCCAATTACCGGTGGGGGCACATTTCTCACAGGAGGGCCACTCTCTCTCCAATCTCTCAGTCCTGATCCTCAAGGGAAACTTACACAACACTTCCCAGAGACGAGCCTATGAGCTCCATTTCATCAACCTCCTCGATACTAGAGATCATGGACTAAACATAGACATTGGATTTTTGATACATTATAATCTGCCTGGCAACTGACTCCCCAGCCCAGCCGCTGGCTTCTTTACTTTTCATTCCATCCAGGAAGAGCACACACCAACTGCTGAAACTTCCTTAGCCTGACGAAGGGTTTTTGAACCTGAAAGCTTGCTTAATAAATATTCTCCAACTATTTGGGTTGGTCTAATAAAAGATATCAAATTCACCCAAGGAACCTTGTCTGTAAATAATAAAGCACTCCAAAAATCTTAATTTTACTCAGTCCCTCTTAACAAAAGTTAGAGAAGCCTACTTTCCCAAGGTTGGGTGCCTATTCAAAGTAGCCATTTCCTGAAAGGGATGAATAATTCACTAGTTACATATCCAACTATAAATTGTCTGCAAACTCTCTGTGCATAAAGTACTGGCTGTGCTGAGACAAGCTCTGTGGACTCTGCACAGCCAATCAAGTAATTGATCAATGGACTACAGCTTTTGAAAGCCCACATGCCTAAAAGCCTCCTGGAGCTGTTACACACTGAGGATTTCACAGCATTATTGACCTGGGTAGGCTCTTTATCCTCAGCAAGTTATTTTTAGCAACTTTCTGCCAGCAAGAAAATCTCTTTGTTAAGCTTTGTCCATATCACTACAAAAGTGCTACTTACAATTCAGCACAAAAATGGATAAGTATAAAGCTTAAGCAAGACTTTTGTAACTACTTTAAAAATTATTCTTTTGTCTCCCTTTCCCCATTCCCCCACCCTTTAAAAAAA
>NW_005842282.1:244034-245567 GCF_000455745.1 Alligator sinensis | reverse complement strand
ATATATGCGCTTCTGATATTCTACAAATCTGGGCAAGATTGCTGTTAGAAATTTGGCTGCCTATCAAAGCTATCTGTCCTAACTGCTGTGGGCTCTCAACATTCTTTGTAAGCAGAATGTGAACACACATTAGAAGGAACTATGTCTGAATCAACGTATTGTCTTCTTGCTCACAGTATTCACTTGCACGTTTTATGTATTGCCTTTTAGGCAATTCTTTGCATTGCAGAAAAGCAACAGCTAGTGATTGCACTGCACGTAAAATAACTAAATTCGCTACCAAAAGGGCAAAAAGGAATGTGCCATACTTCCAACCTAAATCAATTGTTCTATTTTTAAACAAAAAAGGGTAACAAAAAGTCCTTGTTTCAGTACAGAGGGAGCAAGAAGGCAGCGCAGGGTAACATAGGACCACTACAGGATGGACCAGGGCAACTTGTAACAGACAGGATGGACAAAGCTGAACTCTTAAATGATTTCTTTGCATCTGTGTTCCTGGACATGGATACAAACACACCTCCCAATGAGACCTTAGTCTGGCTTGAGAGAGATACCAATCCACCAGCGGTTAGCACTGACCTAGTAAAGGGCACTTGGAGGGGTTGGATGTATTTAAGTCAGCAGGCCCCGATAATCTTCACCCAAGGGTATTAAAGGAATTGGCCGGTGTCATAGTGAAAACACTGGCACAACCGTTTGAGCACTTGTGGTGCTCAGGGCAGGTCCCAGGAGACTGGAAAAGGGCCAACATGGTCCCTATTTTCAAGAAGGGGAGGAAGGAGGACCCAGGTAATTATAGGCCAGTTAGCCTCACGTCTATTCTTGGTAAGACCTTAGAAAAAATCATAAAGGATCACTGGGGGGGGAAAGGTAATATAGTGTTAAAGGTGCCACCAGCATGGGTTTATAGCAGGCAAATCTTGCCTGACTAACCTGGTCTCTTTTTATGACCAGGTCACAAAGTGCTTAGATGCAGTAGAGGTAGATGTCATTCACTTGGATTTTAAAAAGGTTTTCGAGACAGTATCACACCCAATTCTTACAAGTAAACTAAGTAGCTGTGACATGGATTTTTTCACAGTCAGGTGGGTAGAAAACTGGCTTATGGGACACACCCAGAAAGTGGTGGTGAGTGGGTCAGTTTCTACCTGGAGAAATGTGGGCTCTGTCTTTGGACCAGTACTGTTCAATATCTTCATCAGTGATTTGGATGAGGGTGTAGAAAGCACTCTGTCCAAATTCACAGATGACACCAAACTATGGGGTCTAGTAAACACACTAGAGGGTAGGAAGTGAATTCAGGCAGATTTAGATAGACTGGGGAAGGGGGCAGATCAGAATAGGTTGCAATTTAACAAAGGTAAGTGCAAGGTGCTGCACTTAGGGAGAAAGAATCACCAATACACCTGTAAACTGGAAAGTACCATTCTAAGTAGCATAGCAGTAGAAAGAGATCTCGGAGTCATAGTCGATTCAGAAATTAACATAAGACGCCAATGTGACAAGGTAATAAGTAAAGCTAACCACACTCTT
>NW_005842282.1:215723-243875 GCF_000455745.1 Alligator sinensis | reverse complement strand
CATTAGTAGGTGCATCATGAGCAGGTCCAGGAAGGTGATACCTTGCCCTCTATGCAGCATTGGTGAGGTTGCAACTAGAGTACTGCATCTAGTTTTGGATGCCGCACTTCAAGAGAGCTGTGGATAACCTGGAAAGGGTTCAGAGGAGGGCTACTCATATAGTTGAGGGCCTACAGGTAAAAATCCTATGAAGACAGATTGAGGGACCTGAATCTCTTCAGCCTCTGCAACAGAAGGCTGAGAGGTGATTTTGTGGCTGTCTAGAAACTCATCGGGGAGGGTCAGCAGGGAATAGGAAATACTCTGTTTACCAGGGCATCCCTTGGGGTTACTAGAAACAATGGCCATAAACTGAAGGAGAGCAGATTTAGATTGGACATCAGGAAGAAATTCTTTACAGTGAGGGTTGCCAAAAAATACAATGGGCTTCCAAGGGAGGTGGTGCTTTCCCCTACCTTGGAGGTGTTCAAAAGGAGATTAGACAAGCACCTGGTTAGGGTTACTTGACCCCAGCATTCTTTCCTGCCCAGAGCTGGGGGTTGGACTCAATGAGCTAATAGGTTGCTTCTGACCCTAGAAATCTATTAAATCTATAAACACCTTTATCAGATAAGGTCTCCACTTTGAGGAACATGTTTCTATGGCCTGCTATCAAAAACTAACTTGCAGCCAACGCAAATGCCATGACCACCAGTTGTTCAGCAGCAACCTCATGACCTTCCATTGGCTTGAGGAGTTTAGTCACGAAGCAGAAGGCAAGGTGCTAGCATAAGGAATCTAGTCTTGAATTGTTACTGGAAAACGGACACAAACCAAACAACATAATGTAAGGCCTGCAAAACCAGAGGCCCAAAACTGCATATATACATTGTCCATAGTAGCAAGATACTGTCTCTGTTAAAACACTACATGCATTTAAAACACAAAATAGCCAAACAATTTTTGTTAAGGAGCAAAACACACTTATATTGGAAAAAAAGTGAGTATAAAAAAATACACCTGACTTGGTAACAAATGGTATAAACCAGTGATGCTCAACCTTTTTGGCTGGTGGGCCAAATGGGAAGTGCCTAGGTCATCTGTGGGCTGGATCCATCCGGTGGCCCTGATTTGGCAAGGGATGGTCATGGCAGGGCCCCATTCAGCCACCTGTAAGGAAGCAAGGGGCATCCTGGCTCTAACCTGGTCCCGTGGTGGGAGAGAAGGGAGAAAGGAACTAACCCGGTCCCACAAAGGAAAAGGGGCATGGCCCAGCTCTATCCAGCCTGAAGGGAGGGGTGTGACCCAGCTTCATCCAGTCATGGAGGTGGGAGTGAGGGGGTGCGACCCGGCCCCAACCTGCAGGATGGGATTTGGGAATTGGCAGTAGGGGAGGGTGGCCATATTTATTGCTACATCTCTGCTGCCACCAAATTTCCCAATCTTTGGGAGAGCCCCGCGGGCCAGACATCTACAGCTCTGCAGGCTGCATTGGGCCGGTGGGCCAGAGGTTGAGCACACCTGGGATAGACAAACACGTAGCAGTTTCAAAAGCGGAAGAGGAGCTGCTGCTGCTCTGGACCCTAGCAGCTGATACACTGTGAGCATTAAGTTCACAAGAATCTATGGTGATAGAGTGTAGCAAAATTGCTCCAACTTCGACCCTGGATAAAGTAGGGGCCAACATTGGGGTGGCTTTGCTATATTTGTATTGTGCTTATACACATTTAAGAGTTATAGTAAAACAGCTGCCTCATATTCTGGAGCAACAACTTTTCCTTTTTGAAGCCCTTACAAGTATGTTTGTCCACACCTGTAACAGGGAACCTCTAGCCCCTGTTACTTTAAGGAGTGAAAGCAGCATTATGCACCTGCAAGACTGCTGACAGCTGGATTGGTGTCAGCCATGAAGAGACAGGCAGCAGAAAGGAGCTAGGTGGTATAGCTCCAAGAGAATAAGAAGCTGACAGCCACTTACCTGGAGCAAGCAGGAAGAGAACTAGGTGTGGAACTCCAGGCATCTGTTTAAGTGGTGGCTGTGGCATGGCTGCCGGGCTAATTAGAAACTGCTGATGCCACTTAGGGAGCATTGGTCATATGAACAGAAGGGGGTCGAGCCCAGGGCTCTATACACCTGAGCCAGGTTTGGGACACAGGAGAGAGAAGAGCTTTTTGAAACTTGTTGCAGAACTGTCTGGCAGCCTCGGAGGAAGACTTCCTGGGAGTAAGGGGTGACTAAGTGTGCTCCAAAGGGATGTAGGTGGCAGGGCAGCCAGCAAGCAAGGAAGAATGGGGGAGGGGTGCCCTGAATGACTGCTAAGGACACAGCTTGTGAACTAGGCCGAGGGGGAGGTATACCGTAGAGATGACTGGGGGGGCCACAGAACCCCGAGTACTGTGCCAAAAGGGAAAGCACCTAAAGGAGCCACTCCAGTTTAAAAGGAGGCCCCCAAATTCATTGCAGTATTTGAACACCAAAAGGTATGGAGAGTGGGAAGCAGGAGGTACTATAGAGCCTGGAGAACACTGCAGGCAGATCTGACCACAGGCAACGTTAGACTCTGGTTGGAGGCCTGAACATGCTCCAGTGCCCAAAAGTTCTACATAACAACAACAGCCACCAGATTTTTCTATCAGCAGAGAATGCACAGAAACACACGGCTACAGATACAAGGTCAAATTACACCAGCACAGTTTCAGCTATGATGATTCCAAGGTAACAGATCTGCACACACACATTTAACAAAGGGCTGAATCTTCCCTACAAAATCATTGCTATTGACAATAATCTACAATAAAAAAAATGAACAAAAACATTGCTTCCCAGGTTAAAGTTGCAGCATTTCCTGGGGAAATACACTTGCTAAAAATACACTTACTAAAACTGGTAAGTTAAAACAATGAGAATTTCTCGAGGAAATAGTGGTGCTACAACTCTGACACTTTCAATATTCAACTGGACTACTCACATCAGTAGTGCTTAAAAAGTAAGTGCTGAAGAAGGAGTCTCTTAATAGTTGCAAGGTTTCCTATCCATATCATTGGCAAAAATTAGCAATCCTCTTGCCACATTAAAAAAAAAAAGGACTCATGGTATTTTGAGTATTTATACCTTTTCTATCTTCTCTAGATCTGCTTCATACATCTGGCAGGTTATTAGAGAGCCAAGCAAGGTAAATTAAAGAAAGAACAGGTTCTCCTGTGATTTTTTATTATCCTTTTATCCAAAGCAACTGTCACGTACTGCAATATTATCCCTAAATAAATATCAACTAGGAACTTACCTCATAACATTTCAGAGAGACAACAAAAGACATGGTGAATGCACTAGAAAGCTTTTTCGTATCCTGCTGCAGTTGCTTCAGTAACGGGGTCATTTAACTTTCTCAAATGGAATGAACAACAAAGGTTTCACCATCTCTGATATCAAGGATTTAAACTGTTTAATAGACAGAAACACAAAAATACATGCAATAGAGGTAGATCAGGCTCTCTTACAGCCTGGTCTTTGTCTGGTTGGGCTTATGCTTCATCCTTTTGCAACAAGGGAAGTTCAGTGTGATTGGACCATTCAACCCAAATTTCTGATTGGACTAGCCATGAGTGGCAGGGAGCCCCGGTGATACAGACAGCCTGGCGGAGGTTCTCCCCCTCACCGTGATGTGCAGCACTGGCCAGAGCTCGGAGCAACCCTGCCCATTGCTGCACCATGGGAGGGGAGTGGGGGGAGGATCCCCCACCCCCAACCCTCCCTCACACCCTACATCCTGCCCCCACACCCCTCCACATTTACACAACCCCCCTACATACCCTACGCCCCCCCACACACAGAGCAACACACCCTCACAACCCCCCCACACACCCATACCCCACCACATCCCCCACAATATATAAAACTAAGAGTTTATTTTTGAATTGTGCCAGCACCTCTATACACACACCACGGAAGGACAAATCATGCCAAAATATTTTTTGTAATAAAATTAAAATATGTTAAAACATATTATAGTAGGTGAATTTTAGTGTATGATTTGGTTTTCTTCTGTTTCTAAGATGGCAACCCCTAGGAAAGGAGTATTTCTCGGGGGGTAAGGGGAGGGACTTCCAGTGGCAAAAGTCAGGGGTTAGGGGTTGGGACTTCAGGTCCCAAGATGGCAACCAGGGGGCGGGGCAATTGTCATGGTACAGGGCTACCCATGTGGCCCTCGACTGCTCACCAAAACTTAAGCGGCCCTCAACCCAAAATAATTGCTCACCCCTGTATTAGAAGACCACCACAAACTATTTAAAAAAAAAATTATCTTTTGCTAAGCATTCCCAAAACAGTTAAATCAGTAACTTGTTCCAGATGAGGAGTCTGGAAGATGTAGTCTGTAGATATAATACTTCATGATGGGATTTTTTTTTTAGTAACTCTACAATTGATTACTATGTGGATATGGACATTTATTCATCCATCCAACAGTTGGGACAGATGACTGTAGCAATTTCCATCTATACCCTGCCCTGCAAAACAAAGACTACAGAATCATTGCCATATTGCACTTAACACAAAAAGGACAAAAAAACAAAAACAAACAAAACAACACATCTCAAATGAAGACTGCATAATTTCTAGAGCACAATGCAAATAGATCAAGTAAAGTATAATCTGAAAGTAGTATCCATCTGAATAGCTTGGACCTTTTCAAAAAGTCACACAGAGGTTCTTCTGCTTGATTAATATGCAGGATACAAAACAGATTAAACATTTTGAAATGAACTGCATGGTGGCATTTGATAAGCCAACATTATCAAAACAGTTTATTCTTCATAAAATAAAAATGTCTGTTATATTCAACTTATATGATAAATATTTATCTCTTCTGGATTTTAGGATAAAGAGCAGCCCTTGGCTTATAAAAAGAAATGGCCTATCAGGATAAATTGAAGTTCAAGTCAATGCTTCCAAAGCTTGCACTTGTGGAGTAAACTGAAAAGCAGAGCACCATCCCTTCAGCAACATAAATATCCTGGTTCTACTCCTAGTAGCAATTTTCTGTCCTCCATCTATTACATGCGTCTGCTTCTACTGCACTCCCATAGAGAGAAAGTGTGACAGTCTCAAAGCACAGATTACTGGTTTATGGCTCAAACACAGGTTATGCAACTAAAAGACTTAACTAGCTTCTGTCACATCCTGTTAAAATTAGCTTACAAGGGAAAAATGGTATGACCCCTATGAAAAATGACAGTCAAAAGCAATGGAAATTCAAGAATGATGCAGCTGAGAACAAGCTGCAGTACCTTGATAACAAAGTAGTCGAGCAAGACCCACAAGAATCTGTCAGCAGTCCCATCTGCTTAGACTCCACTAAATATCATTGGGTGTTTAAAGACTGCTCCAGGAGGCTGGGGGTGGAGGGGCACTTTAATTAGTGCAGCTCCGAGAGCTGTGCTAATTAAAGCGCCTGGGGCATCACATGCATCAGCATTCCCTGGCACCAGGGTGCTTTGAACTAAAGCTTGTTGAACAAGCTTTAGTTTAATGAGCCCCACAGCCATTTTTCAATGCGGGGACGCTAATACAGATGACACTGGAGGCTGGCGGAGCGCAGTAATTACCATGCTCCAGCAGACTCAATTCATCGAGTCTGCTCTAACGCACTGTAACTACAGCATGCCAGAGCAGCCTCCCTGCATGTGTATAGGAGCCCATTTCTGGCAGGAAATTATTTCCCTAAGTTTATTTTATGAGAGAGAGTAAAATGTTCTTAAAGTGTAATACTCTTCACAGCTTGGAATCTGCTATGAATACCATTCTGGCTTCCAACATATCTGCAAAGCAATAGGAAAGAGGATGCATATACTCAGTTTCCAATGGAATCCAATGCAACAGGAGCCACCTGTTATGCTAAGAAAGCAACTGGTGAGAGACTGACACTTAGTAATGCTCAGCAGATAGCATCTCTCTACAAATGCACTAAGATGGCAGTGGGATGCTCAAAGGATGTTACCAGGAAGCCAGTGACTGCCTGTTAGATAAGGACAAACGGTTCTTTTTCCACATTTGTTTAAAGTTGTACATTACAATATAGTCACACATGTCATTAGAAAAGCTGATGAAAATTTTCCAGACATTTACTATTGAGGCCATTCAAAAGCTTCTGCTAACCAATATACAGTAGTTCTGGACCAGAAAGTCCTACTTAAGAAATTGAATAGATCCAATTTTGCATGTTCTTGTCAGTGTAGAGATGAAAGAAAGCAAGAATGACAGTCCTTATCTCCGTATTGCAGCTATAATTCAGACAAAGAAAGTACAAATGAAAATCAATTTCAGCTGGGAACAGCTGGCTAAAGAATGCTGTCCATTCAAATCTACACAAGGGGCATCATATTTCTTCAAGGCTGCATTTTCTACTTATGGCTCTGTGTTACTCCACACACTGTGACAGCAAGAGGATGGACATAATGCAGACTTTATCAATGTGTGTTCTTGGGAAGAAATGCTACCCTCCAACAGACAAATGTTTACAAAATACCAGATCAAAACATTTTGCAAGATGGTATTTTTTGCCACAAGGTAGAAAGTTTCCTCTCATTCACAACTGCTGTTCTACTTTAGAAATTAAACAGTTTGAAATTAGAAAGTAAATTGCAGTGACTTCTTATAAGAAAAATCAAGTAAACTACAGACTACATCAAATGTAAGTCCACATGACTGAGATAACATAAGTTATGTTTTCCCAGCTCCTTAAGCATTCGACTTACCTTCACAGCAAGGTACCAACGCATGCCACATTGCCTAGGAATTTGGTCAACTCCATTTGTATTATTTACATTACTTATTTAAGGGGACAACACTGAGCAGCACAGCTGGAAAAGCAGCGTTATCTTTCACTCCATACACTTTTAAAGTAGGCAATCCCTTTGCATCCCTTTCTCATAGATGCTGCATGGCTGAAAACGCAAGTCAACTTAAACTCCTTTGCCAGACATGACTAGCATCATCTTACATCTCTAACTTGGCTTAAATAATTGAACTGGCCCAACTTCACCAGATGGGTTCAGTGAGAGCTGGCAGTAGTATTCGGGTCTGATTCATGTTCATGTTTACTATACTAGAGACCACACTGGCCGGAGGTCTAGGTCTTCCTGAAATGGGATGTCATGACACTACAAAGCAGTGAGGGAGCAAAATGGAGACATTATGTACAATTGCATTTCTAGTCTGTTATAGAAATGATTTAATATCAAATAGTGTTTAGTATGTAAACTGCCTGTAATTGCTGCTTTATAGCCAAATAATATTCTATCTATCTAAATGCTGAATTTCCTCTACTGCTTCTATGAAAAACACATGACGAAGTTTTAAAGGAATCTCTTTTTGTGCGTCCTTTGCACTACTTAGTGAAAATAGGAAAAGTAGTTCTTGTTTATATTAAGGCTGACACATCAACCCTTGGAGTTCAATGTTCAAAAACAGAAGACATTTTTAAAACACTCATTTATATGTACAATTGTTCAAATGCACAGTTTATTGCCAACTGCTTAGGTCCATAATGATTCAGATTCATACGTGCATTTGCAAAGAGTTCAGCATATTCACATTCCTAGAGATGGCCTGTTCATCCTGGTTTCAAAATGAAACTCTAAAAAGATAACTTGGAATACAGTTTGGGAATTTAATTGTGCATGAAATTGAAACTTTTAACTTGAAACACCACTATGCAACATATGGACCTTAAAATCTTCAGACCACCTGACTGATATTTAATAACTCTGGGATTAAGACTGTCACGTTCCAGATCAAGGAAAATAGGTTATTATTCCTTTTATTTTGACAAACCGATCTTTGCCAACACATTTTCTTAAAATATAAGCATCTTCTGGCTCTGCAATGTACAAGTCTTTTCCAGTCATAGTTCATTCCTGGAAAAAAACAGTTACTTACCCTTACCCATACCACTGAGCAAAATAAAAGCACTTTTGCTTTAAACTGGTTGAGACCAAGAAGCAGATATGAGTGTATGAGCAAATCATGGGACTCGTGTTGGGAGTATGCCAGAGTTAAGAACAGATAAGAAATCAGACCCACATTAACCAATTTTTGGCAACTAACCTCCGATGTAGCATAGGACCCAGCCAGCTGCCCGCCAACAAAGATGGGTTCCACAGCAGATTAAATAAACGATGTTACAAGGCACAGTTTAAATTTACATGGATTGTTATGCTGCATTCAGCAACAGGGTATATAAAGCAGCACAACCTACATGTGTTTGTTCTCTCTTCTCCTCAGACAAAGGAGTCAATGTAGCTGGGTGTCTATTTTGGGAGGTTCTTTTGTACTGGGCAGGGTCAGGTTATCATTTACAGATTATTTTCCTTTTGTGTCAGATAAGGTAAAGCCAAAAGAAAGACACCTTGCATTTCACATGGAAGATAGTACAGTGTGTAGGGGCCTGTAGTTCCCAGAGGCCTTCATTCCACCGTCTTGAACTATCCTAGAAAAGAGCTGCCTCCTGCTCAGACAAGCCTTAGCTCATAATGACCAGTGCCGTTGTACCAGAACTCTTCTGATTCCAGTCTTCAGCTCTGAACTTGAGGCAGTCTTTTAGATACCTTGGGCCCAAGCCCAATTCAAGACTTTGCACCTTTTCAGTGAAGTAGAATGAGCACTGTTCACAGCCACCATTGGTGCTTGCTCCTGTGCCTAGTTGCAGGCACCTGATTAAGGATAGTTCCTTGGACAGGACTGGGTAGCTTCAAATGGAGGCTGACCAGAGTTTCTTGGCCTGTTGTACAGCTTCAGCATAGGCTTTGAGGAATTCACTGTTTCACTCAGTCTCATTCAGCCTTCATTTTCCATCCCTTCCCTTCATCCAATATAGCATATCAGAAAAACAAATGAGATCTTTCCTGTCACCTATAAAGATGTGGCAGTTCAGGAAACAGGGTGCTCATGCAAGGTACAAGAACCAAAATGGTTGCCAGATTCCTTGCCCTAGGGGTTAGAGTAGTGGTGTCCTTTAACAAGTTCTGGAATCTTAGACTGTTGAGAGACATTCATTCAAAAGTTTTGATGGGATCTGGTCCCCAATCCTAACTGGTTGTCCTGCCATTCTACATGTGGGATCAGGAAGAGATCTAAATCATACTCTACTTGCCAGCACACTTATGAGCAATGTATACAAAACTTTCCATAAAACAGAGCTAGAGCACAGTCCTACAGAAAAATCAACATCAAAAACTCCCACTTGGTATGGCTGGTATTAGGCTCTTAAAATGAAAAACATTAACAACTCAGCTAAAAGACTTGTGAAAAATCTAGTTTTGATGCTTCTAGAGCTGCTTACACTACAGAAAATTTACCATTCAGCAGAAAGCATTATAAAACAAATATACATTTTACTGCTGTCAGCAGCTTTCAGTTTCAACTATACAATATTGGTACAGAGAAATAAGATGATCCAATTACAGTAAAGCCCTAACAATACTAGTATTACCCCCACATTTTCCTCCCTGTTTATGTGTTAATCCCAAAACAGTTGTTCACAACAGATTCTGGTCAGGTATTAATGTCTTTTCTAATATAAGTTATAATTTCATATCTAAGATCAATCTAAAGGCATATAGAGAAACTTATGCTGATGTCTTGTGAAAGACTGGTCCAGTCAATGCATAGTGGTCACCAGCCTACTATTTGATCAGTATATGGGATATGGACCATGAAGGTAAAAAACAAAATTTACAAACAAAATAAAAGAACCCCCAACATAACATGCTTTCTTTTCAATATCAGCACATCAGCATGATCAGAAGTATAAATATCTTTCACTGATCTATCCAGACCTACAGGCCCTTGGTCATCTGGCACTGAGCTTGTACAGACAAACATCACCAATCAGAATGAAAAAAAATGCTCTACTGCCTAGAAAATCCAAGTTCTCTCGAGTGTTTAATATATTTAAAAAGTCTTTCATAATATTACAGAAGGAAAGTACCTGCCCTGATTGTGTCTCATGACTGACACACTGGAATGGTCTCCTCGCCCACTGAATATTCATTCCATTAAATTTTAAAGCAAAAGGATCAAGGATTCAAAGTCGGATTCTGCCAGAGGGGCAAAATACAGCCTGCGTCCAGCACACCAAGTGAATGGATTCCACCTGTGCAAGGTGCCTGACCTTTGGTTGGATCCCATCCACAGCTGCCCCTGTGCTGCTCTGCATGGGGCCAAGCCCTGCCAGGGGCAGCTAGCACTGTGTTTCTTCCCGTGCCAGGTCAGCATACCGCTTCTGGCAGGGCTGGACCCAATGCAGCTGCAGCCACCCAGACGCTAATCAGCTCCCCTCACCTCCAACAGTGAGTCCTTGTCTTGCTCCTGCTGTGCCATTCCAGCCACAGAGGAAGCTTCATCAAGGCAGCTCTTGCCCTAGTGTTAAGGGCTCCGGCTCCAACTCCCAGCTGCTTTCCACCCACTCCACCTGCTTGGCAGCCAGACCAGGAGCAGCCCCGCTAGTAAACTGCTGGCTGGGGCTGGCCCAGTGGGCACAGGCATGGTGCAGGCTAACCTGGGGGGAGCGGGTAAGGCTCAGCCCCATGCAGAGTGCCACAGGGGTAGCTGCAGACTGCACTACCTGGTCCAGCTCTGCTGCATGTGGCCCCTGCCCCCTCCCTTGCTCCCCACCCCTCCAGCTGGCTCCTGGAACCTAGCACTTAGGCAGCCACCCTCCCCCACCAACACAGCAGGGGCATGCAGGGAGTGGATCATTGCTCTGCCCTGGGCTCCAGCCCTGCACTGTCACTGCCCCACGACCCAGCCCCATGTTCCCAGCCTCAACCACCACACACTGCTCCCCACACATCCACAGCCCCATCCCACACAGGGAGTTTAGGCAAGTTGTTGAAATGGGGGGGGGGGGGGGGGGGGGGGGAGTGTTCTGCCATGACCTGCAATGACTCAAACTCCCTATGTGGCCCCTAGGCCAAAATAATTATGCTGACTCAAATGAAAGCTTTATATTCCAAAGGTTCTGAACAAGGATTTAAATAAGATAGATGCACACATGGGCAGGTCTAGGATTTTGAAGAGTGGGGTGCAGATCATGTGGTACATCATAGCATATAATACATTACATATTTTTCCTCCAGGTAAGAAGAAACTGGAAGCTTTACTAACGTGCTAGGGGCCTTAGCTAACATTACTTAGTTTAAGATCAAAGCAAAAACAAGTAACTTTATTGGAATGCACATTATTTTGCTATATCACACACTTTACATTAAAAAAAAACTAAGCAAAAATAATCAAAATATATTGTTTCTTCAGTAGTCATCTGAGTTAAATGGTCATCTCTTTTTAGAAAAACCAAGCCTTCTCGAGCATCTCGACAGTACATCCAATGCTTTATTGAAAGTTATTTCCACACCTGAGTTAATGTTATTAGTTGGAGTTTAAAATAGACTGCAGGGCTGTGAAATAGGAGCTACATTACCAGAAGGAGCTAACAGACAACAGAACTGCAGAATAAAAAATAGCTTGATTAAGGAAACAATACCATTCAAAAGCAGAGAGGGTTGTTAACACCTGTGGAATGAAGAATTTAGAAAGAATCAGGTAGATTATAATGAAGTAAAGTGACTACTTTACTGCTGCCTAAATATAAATGTTTTAAACTTTGGATGGACCAGGAATCAAGAGGAGAGGGGCAGGGGGGAAGTCCAATTCCACCACTGTACCCTGCCCACCCCCAGTATCCATCCCTGGTTATACACGTAACAGGTTTAGCCAAGTTTCTGATTTCTGACAGGGAACAATTACTGTTTCACTAGTACAGCTACAGAACTGGAAAATAAATCTCAGTTTTTCAGTGCTGACATAAGCTGTACTAAAAAAGACTTCAGAATGCAGACTTGTACTTAGGTAATTGATGGTCACACTAACCAATCGCTGTTTATCTGTAATGACATGGTACAACCAAACTGTAGGTGGATCCTTGCTTGGAGAGTGCCAGTCATTTTTCTGGCAGGTTTTTAAGTAGAAAAGATGTAGTTACAATATAATTCTTAGCTATGTAGTACCTTCACAAACAGAAGGGAGTAATGTTTGTGGTTGGCTGCTCACATAAACAACTGTGATCAACCCAGCTCCACAGTACACAGGCACAGATACCATTTGCAATTTAAGTACTTACAAAATAAGGCCCAATCCAATCTACTAGTTAGTGGTAAAGGACTATCTGAAAAGGTTCAATATACATAGCACACCAAAAGCTTTTTAATCTGTCACTTTGCTGCTTATAGCCACAATCAAGAGAATATAAAAGTTAGTTAACTAGATACAACTTTCTAAGCATGTACAACATACCCTTAAATTGCTAAAGCCATTGTCCCCCTATAATGAATGGCCATCATATATCAAATCCTTTTCAAATACTACTAGGTGCATGCTCAAGAATGTTCCAAACAAATCATTTTAGGAAGGTCAAAATGTGGTCACCTGAAATAACATTCTTTACATACGGTTTTAAATAAAATAAAGGTAGGTCAAAGGTGGGCAAAGACAGGAACAGGGGTATTATAAAGACTATGTTGTAGTTTAACTATATAAAAATTCACTCATGCAAAGCTATTTAGATTTACACTAACTAGAAAAGGATGTAATATTATGCAACCCCCAGGGACTGTAAGCAAGTTTTCTATTTTTAATAGACAGAGAGCAAGAAATGTAATTTACTAAGGATTAAATTTAGAACAATCCACTTCTCTCATGCAATGAACCACAGACCAGTCAATCAATCATTCAAAATCTGCCTCTCTTTTCTATGGAAATCTTGCCTCATTTCAAAGTCAATAAAGGTAATAAGTTTGATCTGTAAATATGAGTTAGACAACCTCTTGAAATTGTGGAATGCTACTTGTATCAGAAATCTCCCACATGTGAAATGAGAAACCAGTGAAGTTTACTGGTGGTCAGAAAAGTCAAACCCAATTTGTACTACAGGAATCCACCACAATTGATTTTACTGCTTATTATTTTAGAGCTGTTACTACCTATACAATCCCACATGGGCCATAAATATATGGAATCCTCTTTGGTAAGAGCATTATGTACATATCAATTACAGGATAACAAAGGAACTGATCTAAGGCTAGCTCCTTAGAGTAAAGTATGTTTGCTTTTTTAAGTGCTCAAAGTTTCCAATACTTGTATGCTTTGCTTGTTCTTCCACCTACAGACCACGATAAACTTCTCCCAAACATAAGGAGAACTTCTTGATTGCTATTCTCTTCCCACATTATTCTTTCTTTACAAAAATCTGAGTGTTTATCAGATACAGAGAGATTGTATATAATTTAGAAACATTAACATGTAGCAAACTATTACATTTGTTCTAGCCGTTTTAAGATATGAGGTGGAGCCAGCCTGCAGGCCAATAACAGAGTACACCACCAGTTGTTTGGTTTTTGTTTTTACTTTTTATTTATTTTTACCATTTTGGGTACAAAAATTTTGCTAAGAATGAAGAAAGAATGACAGAGCAGAGAACATTAGCAAAAGTAATAATGATGCAGATGATAACATGAGTAGGGGATAATCCAGTTCATTGGATATAATTATTTTATCGATCTCCATGAATGTAAATGAATAAAACGTGGTTCCCTCACTATTAGTTAACTGCCAGAATTCCACTAGGATGCTGTCCGCTCAATATTTTTCTAACACCTAAAGGCCCTCACTATTTGCAAGTCACCTGAACCTTGTTGTGCTAACACAGCATAGAACCATCTATGCAACACCAGCAGCAAGACAAGAAATGCACATGTTCTTACAAATTTCAAAATATTGACTATGGGAAGTCACCGCATTGTATGTGAACAAACTAAGACTGTCTTTAATTGTGGACTGTCAGCGCTAAACAAAAAGAATCTGTGGAATTAGAGAATCTTCTGCCCTTAGTATCCAGCAGGTTGATGAAATGGAGCTCATAGGCTCGTCTCTGGGAAGTGTTGTGTAAATTTCCCTTGAGGATCAGGACTGAGAGATTGGAGAGAGAGTGGCCCTCCTGTGAGAAATGTGCCCCCACCAGTAATTGTGTGTTTCTGTCTTTGATGGATTTCCGGTGTGTGTTCATTCTGGTGCGCAGATGTTGTTTGGTCTCTCCTACATATTTTCCATCAGGGCATTTGGTGCATTGGATGAGGTATATTACATTTCTGGAGGTGCAGCTGTAAGATCCTGGGATGCTGATGGCTCTGTTGTGGGGTGTAGTAATAGTGGGAGTGGTGGAGATGTGTTGGCAGGTTTTGCATTTCTTGTCCTGGCACGGTCTGGATCCTTTTGGTGTGTTCTGGGGTTGAGGAAGTTTGCTTCTGGTGATGAGGTTGGCGAGGTTCGGTGCTTGTCTGAAGGCTAGGATGGGTGGCTCTGGGAAGATCTTTTTAAGAATAGGGTCTTTTTCTAATATGGGTTGCAATTTTTTGAGGATTTTCCATACAGGTTCAAGGGATGGGTGATAGGTCATAACCAGCGGTGTGCAATTTGTGGGTGTTTTTCTTCTGTACTGCAGCAGTTCTTCACGTGGTATCCAGGTGGCTCTTTCAAACGTGCGATCTACCTCTCTGGAGGAGTGTCCTTGCTGGGTGAAAGCCTTTTTAAGATTGGTGAGGTGGCAATCCCGGGTGTTCTCTTCAGTACAGAAGCGATGGTATCTGAGGGCTTGGCTGTATATCACTGCTTTTTTGGTGTGTTTCGGGTGATTGCTGGTTCTGTGCAGATATGTATGTTGGTCTGTGCAATCACCCGAAACACACCAAAAAAGCAGTGATATACAGCCAAGCCCTCAGATACCACCGCATCTGTACTGAAGAGAACACCCAGGATTGCCACCTCACCAATCTTAAAAAGGCTTTCACCCAGCAAGGACACTCCTCCAGAGAGGTAGATCGCACGTTTGAAAGAGCCACCTGGATACCACGTGAAGAACTGCTGCAGTACAGAAGAAAAACACCCACAAATCGCACACCGCTGGTTATGACCTATCACCCATCCCTTGAACCTGTACAGAAAATCCTCAAAAAATTGTCCATGGTGGCTAGGAGTGTGTTGCTGGGAAGGTGGTCTATGTTTTTAAGTTTCCGTAGAAAGTCTGTGGTGTCTTGGACAAAACTTGTTCTGTGGGTGACAAGCGGTTTTAGGATGGATTCAACAAAACCTGATATTTCCTCAGTTAGGGTCCCATGGTTGGATATGATAGGTCTGCCAGGGTTCCCTTGTTTGTGGATTTTAGGGAGCATGTAAAAAGTCCCTGGGTTAGGTAGCGGGGGGATCAAGGTCTGTAGTTTTTCTTGTAATCTTGGTGGAAATGATTTGATGGTATTGTTGAGTTTTTTGGTGAAAAGGGGAGTAGGATCTTCTTGTAGTTCTTTGTAGTAGGTGGTGTCAGAGAGCTGTCTGTTGGCTTCCTTTATGTAATCCTCACGGTTTAGGATGACTATGGCTCCTCCTTTATCTGCTGGTTTTATTACTATTTGGTGGTTAGAACTTAGAGATTCTATGGCCTCTCTCTCTGGTAGAGAGAGGTTGTTGTGGTGGCGTGTGTTGCTGATTATTTCATTGTTCATTCTTTCCCTGAAGCAGTCAACGTAGCGGTCAAGGTTAGGGTTTCGTCCATTGCGATGTGTCCAATCTGATGTTTTTGGAGGCTTTTTGGCACTGATCCTTTCCTGAATGTTGTCAGAAGATGCGTTGTTTTTGGGAGTGGGTTCAGTTTGGTCGTGGAAATATTCTTTGAGGCGCAGGCGCCTTTTAAAGTCAGGCACACTTAAGCCTAAAACAAAACAGAACACTGGGCCTTCCTTATGAAAACATTTCAACCTTTGCTTCTTGAGAATGTGCCAGCTTACCCCATGCTCGTTGATGCAGTTCATGCATCCAGTGTAGATTAGAGAGAATGGGAGACATTTTCCTTCTCCATCCTCAGAGCCTCATGGGGAATCTGTTAGAAAATTCACAAAGCCTGACACCAAGTTGCTTGCTGACCATTCTGGGTTGCCAAAATCCCTCTCTTCCCTGCTTCTTTGAATATATGCATGTTGTTGGAGAGGGTAAGGAAGTATGGAATACCAAAGACAACTACTGATGGGCACATTTTTGGCAACACAACTGGAACAAATATCTACTGAATCCCTAAAAAAATAAAAAATAAAAAAAAATTAAAAAAAAAAAAATCAGGCAGCTCAAGGTTTCATGGCTCAATCCTACTCATTCAACTAGGGATAGGCAGATCCCCTGAAAATTAATGAAAATGTAATTAGTGGGAAAGAGAATTGAGCGGTGCTTGCTGATCATTTACAGGATGGGCACAACATGTGGTGCAGTCTGGCCGGAGCAGCAACAATGCTGCACACAGGGGCTGCCCCAGAGGGACTAGGATGCACACTGCCCCTGTTCTAGTTGGTCCAGGACCCACACTACATTCAGTACTCACAGGCACCATGTGCAGTACACGTCCCAGGCTAGCTGGAGCAAGCACTACATGTGGTGCTATGATGGGCACCAGATGCAGTGCAGTGCAGTTTTGGCCACTCCGCACCAGGTCACGCATTCTGGGGGAGAGGGAGGGGAAAGAGGTTTGGGGAGTTAATCTGGCCCATGGACCAGCCCCATATAACTCATCTGGCCTGTAGGGACACATGAGTTAGACACCCCTGACCTAATGACTACCCAATGAATTCAGAGATGAACAAACAAAAAAGGTATCAGTTTTCATGAACTGATGCGTGCTCCCAGTGGCTGTGGGGGCACGGCGGCAGTGGAAGCATGGCGGCGGTGGTGGGAGAGCGGCAGCAATAAGGGGGTGTCGGGGAGCAAGAGTGGCAAGCACTGACCAGGGGTTGGCAACCACCTGCAGACGCCGCCGGTGGTGTCAGTGGCGGGGTGGTGAGCAGCGGCCGCCCATAGGTGCTGCCAACACTGTCGGCAGTACCTTTTTGTAGGGGGTGCACCGCCATGCCCAGGGGGTGTACGTCACCCATCAGTTTTAGAATAAATTTTACAATTATCCAGTGCAAACTTATTACCTGCAAAAAAGCTAGATAGATAGATATATTTCTCTTAAAGATCTGATAGAAATATTGCATCCATTCCACCGCTGAACACCACTGTGATGGACTATGTAGCAACCATTAAGAACCTGGACTGGGAAGTGAGTTCAAGTTCCCATTTGTGTCCTTGATTTTCAGTGCAAGCTTGGGCAAGTCACTTAAGCACAAAAAAATTAACTCCCAACTTTCAGCTTCTCTACTGTATCCTCTCCTCCTCACACTATGTCTAATCTCTCTGTTCTATTTAGTTTGCAAACCCCAAGTTAAGAACTATTTCTTATTATACATTTTGTATAACAAAGGGCCAGAGTGTTGATTGGAACCTGCAGGCACTCCCACAACACAAAACAACCGTCTCTAGTAAGATTATGATATACTTGGAAAAAGAATGCCTGATATTTTACATTTTAAAATAATAATAATAATAATAATGTCAACCTGAAACATACCAAAGAAGGTAGACTCACACTGGGCATAGCAAGTGCTCCTGGCCATGGCATGGGGCCTGTCTACAGGTCAGGTCAGGCCCACAGATCCTCCCCCCCACATATGCCCGACCTGGCTGTAGACACTATTTTCTAATCTGAGGGTGTTCACCTTGCAATTTTACCATTTTCAGCATGTAGGAGAGATCAGTGACATGGCACCCTGGTCACTCATGTTAAGTTGAGCCTGTTCTGTGAAAGGCTGAAATCTTGGCCTGAAATTTTGAACTTGACTCCATAACAAGCAGGATGACAATGAAGACAGCAAGGTTCTCTGTGGCATGTGTTGTGAACCAACTGCTGAGGAGTTTTGTATCAAGTACAAATAATTTAAATCAGGCCTGGATGTCACATCAATAGGGTGCAGAATATCTAAGATGCTGGAGATCAGAGACAAGCCTAAGTTAATTTTCTGTATGCTTCATTAATTAAAAATGAGGAGGCAGATACAGAAAGGTAGTTAGAAAATGTGAACACACTGAGCAATTTCTTAAAATACTGATCTGATTAGACTATGCTTTGATGGTGGGGCAGGGGATTTGGTAGTAGATTTCCTTCCTCAAACGAGGTGATGATGATCTTAGTAACTTCCAAAACAAATTCTACTCTGACATTTTTAGGGTGGGAGTGCATTCCAAGGCTCTCAGAATTTACAACAGGGTTTTTGTTCTCAAGTTGCAGGCCAGGCATTTCAGGGTCTGACTGCCTTAAAACCCAACAGAAAAGGTTATTGAGTTCCTTCCTTTCCAAACTCTTCCAAACACCTAAAAAAGATATTTTTCCTTAAACATAAATCACATAATCAATTAACCTGCTGCACTGTGATATACAGAATAAAGATTTGCAGAACTAGTGTAAAAGCTGTTCTATGTGTGGAGTGCTGCGTGCATTATTCACTTCTTTAAAACAGATAAAATACTACTACTAATAGGCAGACAAGGTTCTGCCTATGTCCTTAAACCAACACAGCTACAACCTACACCCCGTAACTACTACTAATAGTAATACATAAAATAACTTTGCTATACTGAAATCAGAAAAAAAAAGGCTAGGACAACAGGAAGATATTTTAAAACAAGTAACATTTTATTCACAGTTCAATAAGCAAACATGAAATTCAAACAACATACTAGAAAAAATACTCATATCCCAGACTATTAATCCTATGTCCTCTTGAAAGGTACAATTAAATTAAATAAGATCACTTATTTTTATTTTGTTTTTCAATTATCAGCAATACACAAGTTTTATCTGATCTGGAACTGGAGGTGACAGCAGCTCGGGGTCCTGGTGGAGGGGAATGGAGGGAATGGCAGGGCAAGCTTCCTCCCCACCCCACTCCTGGGAGGCGGTGGGTGGCGGCACTTCATCCCTGTCTACCCCCCACCATTCTTGACGAGCAATTGGTTAGTGCCTTATAAGCACATATGAGTACCCGAAGTGCTTTGTCCTTTAAAGACAAGGACCACTTTTTCTAAGTTGCATCTTGTTTTTTAGAAATCCCACTGAAAAAAGGAAGAATTTAATTCCATAAAATATGTAGACATAAATGTTGAATCCTTACAAATGTTTCAATTGGTTAGAATATAGCCATATACACTCATACACAGCTGCCAGATAATTGAGGTTTTTTAAAAAAGAAAACCAGAAGAAGTATCTGGGTACATATTCAAGAAAGGACAGGGTAAACACTCTGTTGCTGCCTATGCTTGTTAAACAACCCAAGCAGTCATGTCTAACAATTACCTTACATGGATTAAATAAAAACTGAATCCATAGCTCAAGGGAATCTTTATTTAAAAATTAAATATCAGTAAAATAAAGTGCAATAGGCCCTCCCAATTTATAATTAATATTCTGAAGGACAGTAATAAAACAAAAAATAACCTATGGTATAATTGTTTTTGGTAAGTGAAGATAAACTTTTAGACTATCAAAGGTATTACTAGTGTATGCAGTGACTCCTGCCAACAGCACACTGTTTCCTAGACAAGATAGGAGCTGATACAACTTTTTCTATCTGTACAACCTCCCATTAACAATAACACTTCCTAAAAGAAATACATTGAAGTTATACAACTATTTGCAACATTACCAAGATTCTTTATATGGAATCAAACGAGGATTGCTTTTTCTAAAACAAAAAAATGGCATCTCTAGCAGTATTATTCGAATGAGAATCAGTTTATGCTACTTAATAAGTAGTTTCAAAATGAACTTGAAGAATACCATGGAATTCCCAAAAGGTGCTTTGTTTTGTTTTTTTTAAAAGGAGCTGATAAAATTATTATCCAATTTTTAATGCCTGCAATAATCTCAGGTAATTCCCTTTTTAAATATTGCTATTTTACTACTACTATTTTTTTTTTTTTTGAAAGAGAAAGGTCAGACCTTTACTTTTTTTGCCCCTGCCGCCTCTCCCCTGCAAAATCTGTATTTTTTTTTTTTTAAGACACTCAAGTTTTAACAAAACCCACATAGCACTGAGCTCTCAGTAGTCATGTTTCTTGCAACTCCAATTACTGGAGGAGGGGAAGAGGGGGTGATGGGAGTCCCCCCTCATTAGTCCTTTATTATGAAATAGCTATTCACAGATTCCCAAAATACCTACAATTCTTTTCATTCAGTACCAAGAAACTCTTATAAAGCTTAATGAATTGAAGAAACGTGATACCTTAACAAAGGCACGATGCTTCAAGAAACAAGAGGAATTTTCATTCAATATCTCATTGAAAAAAAAAAAATCACAGAGAAAATTGTAATATATTAAGAAAATATACATAAAAAGGACAAGGTAAGTATTCTTTACCACATTCCAGAAGTGTAATGAAGAATGTGGGTCAAATGTTACCCTTGATAACTACTGTAATTTCCCACAACATATTTTATGCTCTCATGGAGGTAAGGAAAACAGTCTTTGTAAGGGCTGTTACAGGAGGATTTTAAAAGCAGAGCAAAATTACATGCAGGTGGACACTGTATTTTACATGACAACATTTTGTTCTTTAAATAGGCTTCAGAGAAGGTATTGTTTGAACTACTTTTACATTTCTGAAAAGAGGGAAGCATCAGGTGAAACTTCAGTTGCAACAATACCCTGCTTTTTCAAAAAAGCTATACAAGTGTATGTTGTACCCTACCTCCTTACCTGGTATTACCATAGATACTACATTGATATTACCTGAAAATTAGGTTTCCTAGACTTATGGGGCATGAACTCAAGACTGAAATCCTACCCGACTAAAATTCCAGCAGTGACATTTGGTTTGGGGAGGGAAGGGATATAAAAGGAAATCAAATTCTGTCGACTTAAAATTTTGCAGACTAACTCCTCAACTCCATCACCCTCTGTTTGTTTCTGCTTCTAACACTATCACTTTCTTTACTACTGAAGGCACTTTCAGAAGTGAGCCACAGCTACAATATCAAGTGGGTTGTACTCAGTGGGAAGCATGTACAGTAGTGAAAACTTTGCTGGATATAGGGCAAGTTCAATATATCATATAAATGAGTATTTATCACTTACTGAAGTGAAAGCTAGCAAGTTACAAACTGTCAGAAAGGCATCTCAACAGAGAGTAGAAGAGGTCTCTTCACTTTAGCTTTGAAACTGGACTGAAGCAGAGAATGGGGAGAAAAAGCTCATATTAGAAAATATACAATGGGAAGCAATCCTCTAATCCATTCCTGAGCAATAGGTGACCTAATAGGGCTTTAAACACAGCTTTTAAAATAGCAATAGTAATTTATTAGCAAAAAGGAGTGGACCAGATCACTGCTAAACCCAACCCCTCCCCCCCGAATTGTACAAAGAAGGTATTTCACAGATAATACCAGATAAATTATGGTGAAAGTCTTACTACATGGAAAGTCAGCCACCTGGAGGTTCAAGCTGTTAGCCAGACCTATTTTTATCACATTCATCTGCCAGACCTTGAAGCAGAGAGGAAAGGAATTGACAAAGTCCGAATTCTTTTTGCAAATTCTTTGGAAGACATACATTTATTACTGGCATCAAAAGGTACAACCTTATTATATTTAAAGAAAATATATTTTAAAATCTGTCTGCCCTCCAGTTTTGGTACATAACAGAAAGACTGATGAAAAAGGAATTCTGCAACTTAGGTGGCTCAAAGCATAAAAAAGACCATTAGGTTTAAGCCCCTGCTGTAATCCAGCAGACTAGAACAGCAGCTACACTATTCAAACCAACCGCAGAGATGAACAGACCCCGCTCTGTCTTGAAATGTTACTGAACCCATCCCTCCCCCAACACTAAACACAGTGACACTCAATACAATACCAGTCCATCCACGAGTTTGTTATTCACCAATATATTAGAGCAAACTTAATAATTAGAGGTGAATTAGAACAGAAGCATCAAGATAAAAACCAAGAAAATTCACAAGTTTTGCTAACATGCTGTTTTCAAAAATGTTTTCAACAGCCGCCCTAGGCAGATCAAAGTAAAACAAACTTTCTATTCATCTTTTAAACTGGAGGGGGCCAGATCATAACACGAGAAGGACAGACCAAGGCGCACTGTTGGTTTCTTAATTCAGATGCACACATTATGCCAGGATTTACTTTTCAAATCTTGTTAATAACACTGCAAAACAAATACAGAGCTCAGAGTTATAGAGAATAGGACTAGAAGGGACCTCGGGGCTAAATGACAAAAGTTACACGTAAACCGGTTTAAGTGATCAGAAACTGGTTTAAACTTGTAACAGAACATAAATTCAGTGCACATAAACCAGTTTCAAAATGGCCAAAACCGGTTTGAGATGCATCTGGTTGAATGTAGTATCAGAGCTAACCGATTGAGGTCAAACCAGTTTATGCAACTTCTGTCCCAAACCCCTTCCTTGTTTAAGTTAAATCAGAGCCCTCCAGTATCCCAGCATTCTCTGCAGCCCTGGGCTGGGCTGGGCTGGGCTGTCTGTTCCAGCCAAGCAGGGTTGGCCCAGTGCCTCTCCTCCCTAGCCAGAGTACTATCCCTGCACTAGCTGGCTGAGAAAGGGGCAGGAATGGGTGGGAAGCCCTGCTCTGGAGTGCAGTGCAGGCACCGATAGGCTCTGCATGCACCTGAGGCCATGGTGGCTAGACGCCACCAGAATTGGCTGCGGGGAGGGGGGAGCCAAGGCTATTTATGGAACCCGGCTCACTACTGCCTCCCGCTGCAGCAGCACAGCTGCTGGGCCGGCCCCAGGGGATAGGGGTCAGCACCTACCACCTCCACCTCCTGCCTCCAGTCCCACGTGGGGACCACAGTTTGCAGGCTGGCTGCAACTGCAGCACGGCTCCCTGCACCCCTCTCTCTCCCAGTAGAAGTGGCGGTGGAGCAAACTTATTGCAGCAGCAGGAGATGAAACACCTGTCACCCACTGCCTGTTCACAGCAGCACCAGGTGCTTGAGGTAGACTGCTGCAGGCCATGGGAATGGGCAGCGGTGGAGGCAGGCAATGGACTGCTGCAGCCAGGTCCGGCCTCACCCTGCAGCCCAGGGGTGTAGGCAGCAACTGTCCCATGGCAACCCACCCCTCCCTCTTCTGGTGGCAGTGGACTGAACTATCATGCAAGGTGGAGTTGAGACACCTGTCTCCTGCTTGTGGCAGCACCGAGTGCTTGGGATGGGCTTCTTGGACCAGTCACTGCCTACGCCGCTGAACCATAGGACTGGGCCAAACCAGACTACACACCTGGGCTGCAGAGCCAGGCCAGACAGGGCTGTGGGGGACCACTGCCTCCCCACACCACTGCCTATGCCCCTGGCACTCAGCAGACTGCCCCAAGTGCCCAGCACTGCTGCAAGCAGGTGACAGGTGCTTCACCTCCACTCACGACAATAAGTTTACTCTGCTGCTGCTGATGGGAGAGGGAGCGGAGTGGGGTGCCAAGCTGGAGCTGCAGCCTTCCTACAAGCTATAGTCCCCATATGGGGTGGGAGACCGTGGGCACTGACCCCCACCTCCTGGGGTTGCTCCATCCTGGGCTGCACTGCCATAACTAGCCTTGGCTCCCCTCCACCCATGCACCCAGGTCACAATCCCACTCCCTCTTCCCTCCCAGTGGCCAGCTGGCTGCTTCTCAGAAGGACTTGGCCCAGAGTGCTGTATCTGTGCCCCCCACCCTGCTGCCTGCAATGGGGGGATTAATCCCACCCCCTTACCCTGAGGCTACTGGCATCTGACTGCCGTAGCCCCAGGTGCACAGCCCTGGGTGCACGAGCAGAGCCTATTGGTGCCTGCACTGTCCCCACCTCTCTTCAATGTGGGGATTAAGTCTCTACTTCCCCTCAGGCTAGAGGGGTCTGGCCCCACCCCCGCTCCTGCTGCCAGCCAGTGAATGAGTGGGGGCTGGGCAGGCTTAGGATCCCTGACAGGAGGTACTTCCCTCTCCCCCTCCAGGCAGACCCTCCCCAATCATATTCAGCCCTGCCTGGGCCTGGCCACACCCCTTCCCTCAACTTAGTTTCTCTCCAGCCAAGGGCTTGCTCAGGCCTGGCTTATGGCCTGAGCCACTGCATGCATGTGCCTGCATTTCCAGTGTCAAAAGTGAACATCTATTCACTTGCAAATTGGTTCTATCTACACAGGTTAGACCAGGGGTGGGCAATATACAGCCCGTGGGCTGGATGCGGCCTGCCAGGCCATTCTATCCGGCCTGTGGGGCCCCTAAAAAAATTTAGAAAATTAATATTAATCTGCTCCTGGTTGCCTGTCATGCGGCCCTCGATGGCTTGCCAAAACTGAGTAAGCGTCCCTCCGCCCAAAATAATTGCCCACCCCTGTGTTAAACTAACCTGCAAAGATGTAATCAATTCAGGCTCCAGCTTTCTGAATGTTTGTCCCTAGCCCAGAGGTCAGCTATTCTAACCCCTTGTCTGAGGCAGGATCATCCCAACCCAAACCATCCTATATAACCATAATCTAAACTCTATAAGTCTACCCTCAACTGTGACACAACAAAGATCTAACACCCTAACCTGCCACACAAAGCAGAAGAACCACTGGAGTCAATGGCCTGTTTCTATAAAATGTTGGCAATATATGCACAAGAGATTCTGGGTAGAGAGCCATGGCCCCTGCTACAGAAAAAAGCAACCCCCCACCCCTCCAGTCCATATCAATCTGACTATGGGGTAAAATTCCTTCCTGACCCCAAACATGGTGATCAGTCTGACCCTAAGCAGAAAGGCAAGACTACCCAGGAACCTCCATTTTTCTTCATAGCAGGAGAATTGGCACGCCCCAGTTGAAATCCCTAACTCTGGCTGTAGCCAAACACCCAATACCCCTGGGGAGGCTTAAAAAAATACCCTGACATGTATAGCAGGTGGAAAAAAGGGAAGGCAGGAGGGGCAGAAGCAACCAGCAAAGCTCAGAAGTCTGGGAAATACCCATGACAGAAAATAGGCATAGCTACACTTAAATCATCCCTGACCTGTGGCTATTCAACCTCTTCTGGAACACCTCCAATGATAGACAGTCCACAGCTTCCCTAGGCAGTCTATTGCACTGCCTCACTGGTTGCTTACAGACATGAAAAAAACCAACAACAAACAAAACTAGTGCTTTACTTTCAGCTCAGCACCCTTCCCTTTCTCCCTCCCCCCCACACTGAGCACAGCGCATCCCCAGAAGAAGCACTGCATCAGTTTGACCGAGCTCACCCAATGTCTGCATAGATTGCATGCTTCAGCGGGGCTTTTTGGCGCTTTTAAAAACCCCTTTGAAGTGTGAGATCTAAGCAGACGTTGGACAAGTCAAGTCAAACTGACATGCTTCCTCTTCTGATAAAGCTCTGTTTTGTTTTTTTCAAATTTATCAGTAGCCACTATTTTCACAGAGAAGCTTTTCCTGATGTCAAATCTAAATTATTTTGCTGCAGCTTCAAGCCATTGGTCCACATCCTCCTCTCTGCAGCAAGAAAGAAAAGCTACTTTCCCACTTCTTTATGGCAGCCCTTCAAGCATTTGAAGGCAGCTATCATGTTCCCATCTTAAGTGCCTTTTCCACAAGCTGAACATGCCTAGCTCCTTCAGCTTCTTCTCATTTACTTACCTTCCAAGTTCTTCATCATCTTTGTTGCCTAACTCTGGACCATCTTTAACTTCTCCACATCCTTTTTAAAATGTGGAGCCCAGAACTGCACAGTACTCCAAATGAGTACTGCCTAACCAGTGCTGAGTAGAGAGGCACCATTCCCGCCACTTTTGCACCAAATGTTTCTATTGATGCAGCCCAAAACCTCATTAGCCTTTTGTGCAGATGCAATATACTGCAGACTCCTATTGAGCCTCTGGTCTACCAAGACTCCCAAATCCTCTTCCATAGAGCTGCCATCCAGCCAGGTGTCCCCCATTTTGTATTTGTGTTTTTGATTATTCCTCCCAAGGTGAAGCACCTTGCACCTGCCCTCACTGAACTTCATTCTGTTAGCTCTAGCCCAACTTTCCAATCTGTCAAGACCCTTCTGAATTACATTTGCATCCTCCAACATGTTCAGGAGTCCTTCCCAGTTTCATGTCACCTGCACAACGTTGACACACAAAAAGTTTTCTATGCCAGCATCCAATTATTAACAAACACATTGAAAAGCACCGGGCCCCGGACAGAACACTGTGGGACTCCACTCAAAACCTCTTGCCATTCTGACATGGATCCAATAATAATTGCCCTTTGCTTATGGCTATTGAGCCAGTTATCTATCCATCTTGTAGTAATTTCATCCAGCTCACATTTCTCCAATGTGTTTATTAGAAGGTGCAGGACCTTGTCAAAAGCCTTGCTGAACTCCAGATACGCTATACCCACAGCATTCCCTTTATCCACCCAAGTAATTACTTTGTCAAAGAAGATCAGGTTTGTTTGACACTATTTGTTTTTCATAAATCCATGCTAGCTGCTTGCAATTAGCTTTTCCTCCTCCAGATGATTACAAATGGCCTTACTTAGGATATGCTCCAGGTACTGAGGTAAGGCTAACCAGTCTGTAGTTCTCTGGGTCCTCCTTCTTGCCTTTTTAAAAAAAAAAAAAAAAAAAGAGGAGCACCATGTTGGACCTTTTCCATTCCTCTAGTACCTGGCTCATCTCCCACAACTTCATGAAGATCATTGCCAAGGGCTCCTAGATCTCCTCTGCGAGTTCCTTCAGGACCTTGGGATGATGCTCATCTGGCCCTGCTGACTGGAGTTCATTCAGACCCAACCAAAGCTCTCTGACCATCTCTTTTGTTATCTCCTCCCTCAGCTTGCCCCCTTCCTTATCCAGGTAATCTCTATAGGTGTCTGGCAGCTTGATATTTTGGGAAGACTGAAGCAAAATAGTTGTTCAGTAGATCTGCTTTCTTTGTACCTTTGGTTAGGAGTTCCCCCCTGGCTTGTTAACAAAGGATCCACAGGTTCTTTGGTCCTTCTTTTCTGGCCAACATACTTACAGAACCTCTTCTGGCTGTTCTTAACCTCCTCTGCCAGATGTAACTTGTTCTTTATCCTTGCCTTGCTTTTTTGTCCCTGCAGGTTCTTGCTATTTCCTGGTATGTGTCCTTGGTGACCTGCCCATTCGTCCATTGCCTATATGCTTTCCTTTCACATTTGAAGCATTTTAGAAGCAATTTGTACATCCACATTGGTCTCTTGCCATTCTTTTTGCGTTTCCATTGTGTAGAAAGTTTCTTGTTGGGCTTCCAATACTGTGGCCCCTTAGAAACTCCCTGCTAGGCACCTTTATCCTTCAACCTATCCTCCCATGACACCATCCCTATTAACTCCCTGAGTCAGATGAAATCCGCCTCTTAAAATCTAACTGACCTCATACTTTCCCCATCTCAGGATCTGGAACTCTAGCATATCAGGATTGCTTTCTCTCAAAGTTACCCATCACCTTCCCATCATCCACTAGTTCTTCCCTGTTGATCAGGCCAAGATCCAAAATAGATGATCCCATAGTTGTACCCTCCACTTCCTGGAAGATGCTGTGCTCCTCACAAGTTAGGAACTGGCTTGACATTTTGTTTGGTTGCATTGTTCTTTCAGCAGATGTCTAGAAAACTGAAGTCTCCCATCAGTACCATCTCATAGCTTTTCCATAGATTTATCAACTGCTTGAAGACTCTCTCATCCACCTCCTCTTAATTTTAGATGGCCTATAATAAATCCCCAACAGTATATCAGTGCCATGTCTTTCACCTTTACCTCAAAGCATTCTGATGTGCTGTCTTTTTGCTCCTGAACCAGGGAAGAAGCATATACCTTTTTGACATACAAAGGCAACACCACTACCTTTTCTCCCAACCCTGTCTTTCCAAAACAGAGTGTAACCCTTGATGTACACATTCCAGTCATGAGAGTTGTCCCACCAGGTCACAGTGATACAGTGGCAATGTGTAGAGGGTGCATGGGGGTGCACATGCACTCCCTGAGCACACTGGTGCACCCCCTGTCAGGCTGAACTCCCTGCTGAGGTGATGGGCAGGGGAGGCAGGCAGGAGCACCAGTGCCCCCCTGCAAGCTCTGGCCAGGGAGTGGGAGCGCCGGATGAAGCACCCGGGATGAAGTGGCACCCCCGGAAGTGAAGTGGGAGCAGAAGTGGTGCT
>NW_005842282.1:196344-215713 GCF_000455745.1 Alligator sinensis | reverse complement strand
CCCCCCCCCCCCCCCCCCCGGGGAAGCAGGAGCGGGGGGGGGGGGGGAGCCTCCCCCGGTTGCTGACTGGTCGCTGTGAGGGTACTTGGCCCCCCTGACTGAGATGGTACCAGTCACCCATGCAGTGATGCCTATTAGATCATAGTTCTTTTCACAGGCTGCAGCTTTCAGCTCATCTTGCTTACTTCACGTAGTTCTTCCATTTGTATACATCCATCAGATTTATTTTGCATGTTGACCTCCTTGCTTCCTTTTTGTGCCACTTGCTGCAGTCCTGTAGCTCTCTGGCCCCTTCCCAGAGTTGAGCTGCTTCTTTGTGTCATTTCCCTGCTGGACAGCATGCTCTGCTGCTGGAGGGTTTTAATCACCATCTCCCATGGAACCTAGTTTAAAGCCCTCCTTCCTGGTTTAGCCAGACAAGGCCCAAAGATGCTCTTTCCCATACTTGTCAGATGGATCCCATCTCTTGACAGCATCCCCCCTTCCAAGAACATCCACCCATTGTCAAAGAAGCTGAAGCCTTCATATCAACACCTCCATCTCAGCCCCACGTTCATTTCCAGGATACAAAGGTCTCTACCTGGACCCCTGCCTTCTATGGGAAGGATCGATGAGAACACCACTTGTGCTCCAAGCTCCTTAATCCTTCTGCCAGGAGCCTCAGTCACCACTGATCTGATCAGTGTCATTCCTGGCAGTATCATTGGTGCCTATGTGGACAAGCAGGAAGGGGTAGTGATCTGAAGGCTGGATGACCATTGGCAGATTCTGTGACGTTCTGAATTTAGGCTCCAGGCATGCAGCCCAACTCCCCAAATCTAGAAGACAAATTGGTGCCTCTGTCCCCAAAAAAGGGAGTCACCAACCACCATCACCAGCTTCTTGATGCAGTGGTCCTGGAGCCCCTGTCCTTGGGGCCTTGTACTTCCCTGCTCTCTAGGCTGCTGCCTCCTTTACCTCATGCCTACAGATGTTCTCTCCTCTACCTCAGCAAATCAAACTCCAGAGTGCTTGAAGGCAATTGTTAACTTCAATCTACTCCTCTTCAATTTTTGCAGCCCTCCTTCTTCAAGTAGTCACATGCTTTGAGTAGTACAGGCTGGATGAATGGACTGTAAGGTGGACAGAAAGCTGGCTGGAGCATTAGGCTCAGAGGCTAATAATCAATGGCTTGATGTCTAGTTGGCAGCCAGTCTCAAGTGGAATGCCCCAAGGGTCAATCCTGGGGCTGGTTTTGTTTAATAGCTTATTCAATGTCCTGGAAGATGGCTTAGAGTATACCCTCAGCAAGTTTGCAGATGACACCAAACTGGGGGAAGTAGTAGATATGCTGAAGGGTAGAGCTAGGATTCAGAGTGACCTAGACAAATGGGAGGATTGGGCCAAAAGAAATCTTATAAGGTTCAACAAAGACAAGTGCAAAGTCCTGCACTTAGAACAGAACAATCCCATGTACCAGTACAGGCTGGGGGCTGACTGGCTGGGCAATATCTCTGCAGAAAAGGACCTGGGGGTTGCAGTGGACAATAAGCTGCATATGAGCCAGCAGTGTGCCCTTGTTGCCAAAAAGGCTAGTGGCATACTGGGCTGCATTGGTAGGTATGTTGCCACTAGGTCCAGGGAAGTGATTATTCCTCTATATTCAGCACTGGTAAAGCCACATCTGGAGTACGGTGCTCAGTTTTGGGCTCCCCACTACAGAAAGGATGTGGACAAATTGGAGAGAGTCCAGCAGAAGGCAACAAAAATGGTGAGCGGATTGGGGGACGTGACTTACGAAGAAAGACGGAGGAAACTGATATTATTTAGTCTACAGAAGAGGAGACAGAGAGGATTAAATAGCAGCCTTCAACTACCTGATGGGGGGGAGGGTTCAAAAGAGGAGGGAGCTAGACTGTTCGCAGTGGTGGCAGATGACAGAACAAAGAGCAATGGTCTCAAACTGCAGCAAAGGAAGTTTAGGTTAGATATAAGGACAGATTTTCTCACTAGGAGGGTGCTAAAAGACTGGAACAGGTTACTCAGAGAGGTGGTGGAAGCTCCATCCTTGGAGATTTTTAAGAACTGGCTAGACAAAGCTTTAGTTGGGGATGGTCCTGCTTTGAGCAGGGGGTGGACTAGATGACCTCCAGAGGTACCTTCCAACCCTAATTTTGTATGATTCTATCCTGCCACTTCTCATTGCCCCTTGGCCCCACCAGTCTCTTGTAATGCTTGTCCAAGTAATCTTTCTGATCACAGATGCAGTGCAGCATGGATACCCTGATCTGTAAATCTTCTCCAGGGCAGACACCAGTTTACACTTGGTACAGATGAAGTGCTCCTGACCCTCTGGGAGGAACATGAACATGGCACATCCCATGCAGGTCATACCAGCTGACCCAGACTCCACTTGTGCCTCCTTTGCTCCCTGGAGCACACCTGAGCTGCTTATCCCATAGCCATTGCTCCTGCTTGCTGCTCAGCCTACCGCCCTCTCTTCCCACCACTGCCTTTGACTATCGTTTCCTCACCAATGATGATGCAGCAGAAAAGCACCACAGCAAATTCTCAAATTTATTCGATCTGATTAGATGAGCACATCTATATTACACATTGTGAAGCATCCTGCAACATCAAGCTGTGTATTCCAGCTCCTGTGAAGACACGCACATGCACAAAAGCAAGCATACTGGTGACACCAGCCATCTGGCTGAACTTAAGGCAAATGCCATGAAGTGAACAGTTTTTGCTGTTTGCGCACCCAAGAGTAAAATCATGCACCAGATTTTGATGTGTATTGGAGCAAAAACAGAGAAGTAATTAGACATGTAAGAGCATGACTAAATGATTAACTATCAAAGAATTTACTGCCAACATTTTTCTGGGCAACAGATGAAGCTAGAGCTTCCCAAATGGTGTGGGAGTTTGCTGGCCAATCTGTGACCCATCCCAAGGAACATACAGGCCTCAAGTTCTCCAGGATTTTTATTTCATTGTTTAAAGTCTTTAACTGCTAAGATTATAAGACAATTCCTGATAACATATACTCGCAGTCATTTCTACCCAAGATGATGGTCTGAAGTATGAATCACCCATTCAATTTAATCTTTTCTGTAGAAATGTCAATGAGAATACAGCACTAACCAATGACTAGAACAGAAAGGAGAAGAAGTATATTTTGAAGATCAATACAATCAACTTGCACCAACTATTCATGTTCAGGATGCTTTGAACACAAAATATGGTAGACTAAAAGGTGGAAAACAAAAGGATTTCATTTTTCCTAGACAATTTGGGAAATGCTAAACTAAACAGTTTGTATTTCTATCAGATACTTAGGAGAGTATTTTAAAGAATTTTATGAAATGTTGCTTACAGAAAGGTGTTAAGTAACTATTTCCACTAATGTTCCCTTCTAATTTCAAGGCCTAGTCACAGCATAACTAGTAGAGGAACAGATGTACATTAAGGGGATGGAAGTTTAGCAGGACACAGTACCTTTTTGTAACATGCTTTCCTTTTTTTCCCCCTTGTAAACAATAGAGATTAAACGATACCATGAATCTACATTTTCAAGATCTGGCATGGCAATAGTCTGTGTGGATTATTTTTATTTCTACAGCCTCAGTTCTGTTTTTCAGTGTTAAGAGAATAATTGAACACACAATTCATGTTAGTACAATTACTTGGCTCCTGATCTTAAGATATTGAGCAGCCTCTGCTTGTGACTGCTGCAAGGCCCAGCATGGAATTAGGATCCTAGCAAAAATGTTCTTCCACATATTAGACAGTATAAAAACCAAAACATACTTTGCTTTAGCTATACTAAGGAATAATACACAACAAATACTACATTATTCAGGCAATGATATTTATTGAGTTACTTTCTTTGTAGATGCAGCACAGGGCACATTCTTTAGCATGGTGAAAATTTGGCAAGAATCACAGATTTTTTTGGATTCTTTATCTAAATCATTAAGAGGCAACCAAGTGAATAAGCAGTGAATAAGCAACTAAGTGAATATGCAAATATAAATCTCTTCTAGATTTAGTCATCTTTTCCAATACAAGAACTTCACAATTATCTGCAGTCTACTTGTTAAAGGTAATCCTGCATTCCTCCATTCAGTTGCATTCATAACTTTAGCTGCCAACAAGAAATTCTAACACAGAATCTGACTTTGGTTTACTGTCCAGCTCAAATCATTTAAAAATAAAGAAATAGGTATCAGTTACTGGGGCAATTGGTATAAATACCAAATGCCATTTCTCCCCTGAAGTCATTTGCTCCTACCACTTATTTGCTACATGGTCCATGTGGAAATTTCAGTGAAATTTCAGGCTATATTAGTTTGGAGTCGCGTACAGGGGACTACTCCAGGCAGTGCGCAATGTGTGGCCTGGATTAGTCCCCCGTACAAGACTCCAAACTAATATAGCCTCAAGGAAATATTAAAAACAAGATTTTTTATGGAGATAGTTATGATTATTATTTGTGTTATAATGATTTTTTTTTCCTGCTCCTTAATTTCCAATATCTGCAGATTTTTGCAGGCATAGAACAAAATGAATAACAACGTTTCCAATATAAAGCAGAGAAGGCAAAAATGTTCTCATCACCAACAGATGTCAGGGACTTTTCAAATGGAGGAAGAGATGCATTCTTCTCTCTTATTCCTTCAACTGTGCAGACTTGGAGACAGCCTACACATTTGGGGGGAGGGAGGTGCTAGGCTCCCATCACAGACACCTTTGACAGGGACTCTCTCTCTGCCTGACAAATGACATTTTTGTCAATTCTTGTTGCAAAGAAAAGTTTTAAATAAAGAAAACATGAGAGGAGTAAACTTCCATGGTTTCTCACAGGGCAAGTGTATCCACACAGGCAATCACTGAACAGTAGATGATGCTCAGTAAAGACCACTTCCTTAATCCTGTGGCAAATTATAGGTGTACTTACTCATGGTACAGCAAAAGCTGCGTTAACCGGCACTTTATTAGCTGGAAAACTCTATTAACCGGCAACCGAGGGATGTGGCAAAAGCAAAACCAGAAGTAACACTTCCAGGTTTCGCTGCCACGAGCAGAGTTTTTCTTTGCCACTCCTTCAGCCCACGGCCCAGGGCAAAGCAGCCTGCGCAGGGCCTCGCTCCCTGTCCCCTGGCGCACTGACACCGGGAGTGCACCAGATGGTGCACATTTGATTAACCAGAATAGATAATTAACCAGCATCCCCCATTCCAGGGAGATGCTGGAGAAGAGAGCTTTTACTGTATATAAGTTTAAGCACATGCTTAATTGCTTAAGAGGGACCTACACAGCTCAGTTGGTGGATTGCCTGGTTATGGATTAGAATCATCCCATGTTCAATCTCAGGTGAGGATAGTAGGCTTCCATTCATGCTTTCCACTTCCAGTCCAGCCCTCAGGCCCACTCAGCCTCCCACCCAGTGGGCATTAGGAGCTACCTGGGGGCAAAGGCAATTGGAGCATGGTGCTGACCACGTCACCTCTTTCTCATGTCAAGGTTAAAGAAACAGTGGGAGCCCCGTCTCAAACGCCTGTATATGGGAGCCAAGTTTTAATTTTTTAAAGATTCATGCTATAACTAAAATGTTCACAAAATACCAGGTTTTCTTCATTTAATTCCCTCACTTGCTTACTTGCAACTATTATAAAAGTGCCATAAGAAATTGTGCATGAGTCTTTGCGCATTGTTCTTTTTAATCCAAGGTCTCTCCTTACTTTTAGCCCCTAAACGGAACTAGTTTACACTAGAAGATGATACTTAAAATGAGATAGCTGTAAATGAAAACTGTGTTGAATTGTATTGAGCATTAAGTATTAAGTTGAATTGTATTAAGCATTCCCCTTACTTCTCAGTGCTAAACATATTGGGTAAACTTAACACATCAAAAAAAAGTTATAAAGCAGTTTACATGTTGTCAGCATTAAGGCCGAAAAGCTGCACAGAGCTTCCCATAAAAGTTGACAAACATGAAAGCTAACAGGAATTAACTGATAGGCCTGTTTAACTGCTATTTGTTGCTGATGCAAGATGAGTGAGAGATCTGGCTCTTTTGCAAGCCGCTAGTATTTAAAGTCTAAACAATCACCAGTAGGGTTGGATTGTTTTAACCATGATGGTCCAGAAAATGATAGAAGTGAAATTTTTGGCAACATCTTTTATTGGATCAAGTGTACAGTTGCAAAAGATGTTAAATTTTAGGCAGCACTGAACCTAGACTCCTGGCAGCCCCAGGCGAACTTTTAGTATTGGGCCCCCTTTCGCCAGAGATAATGATAATAAAAAATTACCATTTTCAGGCCCCCTTTCCAGGCCCCGGACAGTCACCAGGTTTGCCCATGCCTGTGTCCGGCCCTGATTTGGGGGCACAAAGGCTCCAATCAATGACTATTGCTGCGAGTTATGATACTGGCTGAAGTTGCCTCTGGAGTTTAGTGGGCAGCCTCCCTCCCATCAGGTAGGGGTGGCAACTTATTTCTCTTTTAAATTCCTTTTGTGTTATTAAGAAAAAGTATCTTTTCTTCTTGTATATTAAAACAACCCTTGTTTGTACTACTGAACTCAAAAGCAAAAAACAGGCAGATGACAATCATGCTCAAATTTAACCAACTGAACACTTTTCATCTTCTATACGTAGTACCCATTTAAATTCTGAACCCATGGCAGTCAAGGAAATCAACATTCACACAAACATACCACAGAATGGTATCCAACATAGTACACCTTCACCTTCTAGGTATGGTGTAGTCCTGCATTACCTCTGTCTTAAAGATGCTCAGAGCCTATGGCAAAAAGCATCACAAAAATGCTATAAATATGTGTGCGCATCTGGATACTACTGGGTAGTTCCGTAAATAAAAGTTGACTTTTATGAATCTTGTCAGCAATATTTATAATAAAAAGTCTTTTGAAATACTTTTCAATGATTTAAAGATTCAGCTCGTCTATTAATTCTGCACATAATTAAATACAACATGTATTCAGATTTGAAAGTACCCCCCTTCTTCACTGAAAGTTACTAAAATGTATCAAGAAATAATGGTTAATCCCCCCTGTTTGATTTCCCAGAAAATCCTTTATTTCCTCATTTCCTAAAGAGACATGCATTACTCTTTGGTACCTTCATGCAATTCAGATGTCAGACCATATCCACAATCATAACCATTCTGATAATTTCCAAATGGCAAACTGGGGGCCAAAGCCGATTGCCAGGGTAGAGATGACAATCGGTTGATTGTCAGCCTGGACCTGGATGGTATGGGGCTGGTCTGAGTCCCCAGTATGCCAAGCTGACAATTAGCTGATTGTCAGCACTGGCTGGGACATTCCCAGGTCTGTTTTGAGATAGTTAGCCCAGCCCAAACTGCCCCAGTTGGCTGGCGGTCAAAACCCAAGTCTAACAGCTGCCGGGCACAGGGGATCAGAGATTTCCAAGCAGGGCCGGAGTCAAAGGGCATCCCCAGCCCTGAAAGCAAGGGTTGCTGGGCCCAGGGTTTAAAGCTGACAGCAGGGAATCTGCCTCCAAACACTCTTTAAACTCAGAAACCAAGAGCCAGAGACAGCAAAGCCTCTGCCTGTTGCCTGGGTCTGAGCACCTGGGAAGTTTGAAAATGCATGGCTGCAGCCCAGCTGTGGGCACACTCTTTAACTCTTCCCATGCACCAGGACACACATGTGTAAGGCACATGCAGCTGGAGAATTGGGAGCTCCTGGCTCCTCAGCTGCCCGTGCCCAGCACTGTGAAGCAACACCTGCAGCTGTGGAGCAGAGCTCCTAGCTCCGCAGCTGCTGCTTCCACAAACACCATGAAAACTTTTTTAAAAGTGGGCATGCAGCTGGAAGCTCCAAGCTGCTTGCCTCCTTTTTGAAGGTCTGGGGTACAGTAAGCCCAAGATGAGGGAAATGCTCCCTGATGTCGGACTCATGATACCCACCCATCTGCCTCTGGGGGCTGGGCAGGGGGACAGCCTACTTATCAGGTAGGGATGGCTGGATCCTGGACCCTGGGGTTGACCCACGCCAGATCCCTATGCTCAGCAGAGCACTGGTATCTGGCATGAGGCAGCCCTGGCATGCCACACACTTGATTTAAGGTATGATAAAAATAAGCCACAAAGCTGTTAGAAATGATAGGTGGAATATTTTTGTGGTGTGTCTGTTATAGCATCACACCATAAATTGGCTTTAATGTGTAGCTGGCTTACTATTTATGATGTGATTAACACCTTTATTGTACCCTAAATATAGTACTTCCTAGGGCCCTATACTGCCAAGAAGTTGTACAGCCTAAGAATCAACACAATAATACTTTAACTAACACAATAATATTTGTACATAAGAGATAAATGCCATGGTCACATGCAACTTTACGATTAAAACAGAACTGAAAATTAATCCTCTCTCATATACTTCCATATCACCCACATGAATAGATCACTAGCTCCTATTAGTCCAAATTCAGACCAAGGCCTGAAACGAAAGTCTGTAATATCTGCAATCCACATTTGAAAATGTCATCATACACCCAGAAGGGACATCAACTATTGTGTATTACCCTTGATGCACCTTTAAAGCATGCACTGTAATGAGTATTAGACTAATCACTATGTGTATTATGGCTATAGATTAACAATAGCATGCATACCATTTTATCTGTAGCTCTGAATATCTATTCACAAGCCATTCCAATATACACTGTATGCCGTGAATACTCGTTAACTAGTGTGAATTATGCATTTAGGATAGAAACTAGTTGGGGTGGGGGGGGGTTGTTTGTTTTTTTTTTTTAAACAGTGTTGAACCTGTTTAGGAAATGAAGTCTGTTGTATTCACTTAGAGCAAGAGACTTGCATTTAAATCCTAGGGCAGGAGAAATGAAGTGATTCATAGTATAAAAGCAGAGGAATCTTTTCGCTTTGTTTCTGTAGTTTCTAATAAAATGCATTTCATACAATCATAGAAAATTAGTTGGAAGGCACCTCAGGAGGTTCTAGTCCAACTCCCTGCTCAAAGTAGGACCATCCTCAAACTACATTATCCCAGGCAAGGCTTTGTCTTAGAGGTGCACCGATACATTAGTCCGATATCGGATCAAAATCAATATAAAGAAAATTGATTGCATCGGAAATTGGCCTGACGCGGCCAATAATTTGGCCAATAAATGCCCATGTATGCGCGCAGCCGCAGCACAGCACATAGGCAGCAAGGAGCAAAGCCCCGCAGCTTGGAGAGCTGCATGCAGCCAGTAAGTCTGTTGTGATGGAAGGGAAGTGGGGAGGGAAGGGGCACCCTGGGAGGGGCATGGGGGGGTGCAGATCAAGGCTCCTGTGGTGAGGGAGGAAGTGGGGCTGGGGTAGGTGCTGCCCAGCTGGGGCAGGGTGCGGGACAGAGCCGCAGCTCATCCAGGGGACGTGGAGTGGGGTGTGGCTCCCATGTGCCCCTGGATCTGTGTGGGGTGCAGATGGGGTGGGCTACAGCTGTGGGTTGGGGCCAGGGCTGCACTCAGGGCTACACTCCCAGCACATGAGGGCTGCACACTCAAGGTGGACAGTGGTTGTGCTGGGGGTGGTCACTACAGCTAAATTTGGGGTGGGTGCAGTCCCCCATCCCAGGAATGTCACATGCCCCAAACACAGCCCCTGTCTCTTCCCATAGCTGCAGCCCACCCCACCCTTCCCCACACAGCTCTAGGGGCACCCCCCCAAGCCCTCCCAGGGTGCGCACAGTGACAGGACCTGCCCCCCCATACTGCCCAGATTAACTGCAGCTCTGTCCCGTGCCCCCCACCCCACAACCCCAGCTAGGGAGTGCCTGCCCCAGTGCCTGCCCCAGCACCTGCCCCACTTTCTCCCTCAGCACAGGAGCCTTGATCTACACCCCGCCCTCCCCATGCCCTTTCATTCCCCCCTCCCCATCCATCACAACAGACTTACCAGCTGCACGCAGCCATGTCAGAAATCCATATTGGCCAATATGCCTCCTTAAAAATCAGCAATCAGTATTAGCCCCCAAATTTCTATCAGTGCACCCCTACTTTGTCTAATCAGGTCTTAATTATTTCCAATGATGGAGAGTCCACAGTCTCTCTAGGTAACCTGCTCCAGTACTTTACCACCCTCCTAGTGAGGAAGTCTTTCCTATATCTAACTGTAGTGAGGACACACCCCGTGAGTCCACAGCCAGCAGGCTCCTGGAATCAGTGGCAAACAGCAGGCCTATGGGCAAGCACCAATCTCCCCCCCTCCCCCGCATGCTCAGCCCTTGGGCTGGGAATAGAAGGAAATGGTGGGTGGGTGGGTGGGTGGGTGCATGGAGAACACCCCAGCTACATGTTCCCAGGAAATGCTGGGCAGGGCTGGGACCAAGAAGCAGGGCTTCACATAGACCCAGAGCCTGGGCAAGGCTGAGAGCAGGTAGCCGGAGTGCCCAGCACCACCTAGAGCCTGGAAGCTGCAGCTAAAAGGCAATGATGAGCCCCACCAGGGCGCTCAATACCCAGCAGTGGCAGTAGAGCACATGGGGGCATACAGGGTCTGGGCTGACTTAGATCAACCTGGAATGTCTCTTAGAGGGGCACCAGGCCCAGGACAGGGAAGATGCTTGTGTAGGCATCAGACCACATTGCATCTTTCCACTAGAACTGAGGATGCCTCACCAGAAGCTAGCCCGGCCTTTGCTCCCAATGACAGGAACCTGACAACCCTGTGGACGCTGGATGCCAGGTACTTGCCAAGGCCTCATGGGAATTCATAGTTTCCATGGCCCCAAATCACCCATAGGGGTTCTCCAGATACAGGCCAGCCCTAAAAAGCCTTAGCTGCCTTAGGGGAAGATAGACATATACTTCCAGACCGATGCTAGGCCCGTGAATGAACAGCAGACAACTGTTTATGTTGTATTGTTTTATTTCTATATGGTACAGACATCATTGGTAGTAAACCCTTGCCAGAGTAGCAGGGCCTAGTCAGCTGACATCAGCCCCAGAATGTTCTGTTTTTTTTCCCCACGTCAGACCTTTCTTCTTTCACATGAAGGCAGGTGCCTACAGGACCAGGCACCTACCCCAACAGCATCACAAGAACACCCAAGTGGAAAAGGGTGAGGTGCAGGGGAGGTGGAGCCCCACAGAAGATACCCAGACACTGAGACCTGCATTCATTTAAACGTATCCCACTACAGTCAAGTACCACCTCCTGATATCCTTCTCATTATATCCTGCCTGCCATGCACTATTGTTAGAGAAGGGGACTAAAAACCTGTTGAGTGTGGCACCTAGGCCCCGCCCTAATGAGACCATTTGTAACAAGAAGCCCTTTCTGGCCTACACCCCCAATTTTGTGCATTTCATTTTCCTTCTGAGTATTGCCAGAGACCTACCACACTAAGTGTATGCGCATGGCAAGGCTCAGAGCAAGCCAGCAAGCTGAAATGACTTTCTGTAGGAGAAACCTACAAACTACACCTACATATTGATTGAGCTAAGTGTCACAGAAGAAAACAAAAGAACTAAAATATCCACTTCAAAGACTAAATATATCCCGGTGCTAACCTAACTCACTTACTGTCCCCAGTAGCCTTTGATCCTCACTACCTCACATTGCATTTGTATACATTTCTCACAGTACATTTTTATATTTTATCCGTCGCATCTTTGCCATGACATTTTGTATTTTATATTTTATGCTTTTAAACCCTTAAGGAAAGTACTCCCTATAGAAGTTATACCCTGGACCATTTTTAAAAATTGCACTGAAATTGTAATTGTAACGTGATATATAATCTGCTATATTGGGCTGGTCTCTTGAGTGAATGCGAGTATGAGTCAATAGATAATTAAATGATGAAGCAAGAGCCTCTGGCTGTTAAATTGACAATAGTCTAACCAAAGGAACTTACCATCACAAAACTCTACAAGCCATTTTAAGCTAATCAAGCCACCTGAAACCTGTAAGGACACAGACATTTAATAAATCAAGTCAAGGGTGGACTCCCAAAACTACACCATTGGGTGAAACCCCCTGTGACTGTGACTAACAGCTGTCATGCACTACTCAAGACCCATGTCAGACAGCAACCTTTGGATTGGGCAGTCAAGATGATGCTGGGGGACCACGCAAGTCTGCCAGAAAGGCATAAAAGGCAGTGAAGCATGCCCCTCAATGGCACCCTGTCATCCAGCACCTGACCTACCAAGATAGAAGGATAAGCAGGCGATCCCCTTATGGTGAAGACATTGCCCTGGAAAAAGTTGACCATCAACAGCAGACTCCAGTGCCCCAGATAGTGTGGCACCAATGTTGGTTTATACCTACTATTGTAGCGTGTGTGTATGTGTCTGCATGCGAGTGTGTGCATGTGTGTGTGTTACAGTGGTTGCTGTATATAAAGCTTCATTCAAAGGACAAGGTAAAGTAATATTGATTCAGTTTACAAAATGAGTATGTACAATTTGGTTAAAGTAGCTGAGCTAACTGAGTCATAACTACATTCTTCAAAATTATAATCCAAGAATTATATCCAATAGTCACATTAATAAGTTACATGCAGTACAATGATGTGTTAAACAGAAGTGGAAAGCAATACAATATCTAACAGAATACTAATTTGGAAGTGCTAACAAATTCTGATTTTTTTTTTTTTTTAATTTCAACCGTTATAAAAAGCAGTTAGAAAAATAAAGCACTTCTAGCTAAATGTCCATGTGAAAACACTGAAGTTTCAAGTAAAAGTACAAGGACCAAATCACTGCATGCTATATAACCAAACAGCATTAATGGAACTGAGGGGAACAAGTTCAATTTCTGATTGCTGAAAACTGCCTGATGTTGCAGAATTCAAGCCCTTTCCTTCTTCCCCAGTCAGCTTAAAAACCGAAGTGGTTCTTGGTTGGTTTCCCATGTTTTAGTAACAGTATAATAATTCTAAACAATTTTCCTCTATCCCCTTTTCCCTCAGCAAAAATTAAAAAGCAACAAAAGCATTCTAGGAGAAAAGGCATCCTATAGACAAACGATATTAAAAAGATACCTTTATATTGAAGAAAAGAGAGACCAGCTTCATGGTTAGAAATCTCATTTATTTAAGTGGAACTCAAAATATTTTGGTGTAGTACTAGCTGTTTCATCTCTCAACCAGATTAAAGCAGCAAGTTAGATTTTTCTGCATGTGGGGCCTGGGATCATTTGGCCTTGGATAAAATTCTCCTAAATATTGAACAAATCTTTACTTTGACACTGAACATAAAAAGTGAAGCCATCAAAACAATCATTAACACAGACATACTACTCTCTCTCATATTTTCAGTAGTCTTGACCAATTTCCTTCTTGCATTTTCCCTCCATACCTAGTTACTGTAGGTAACCATAGTTCTCTAGAAAAAGAACTTAAAGTAATTTCCATATACCTGGATGTATTCCAAAGCCACTGATAAATATTATGAGGGGAAGCCATGGAACATAAATACTAAGGTATCTTTTCACTGCCCAGAACAGTGGTTCTCAACTTTTTTAGTCTCAAGGTACCCCTCTGAAAATACCACCGCTTAGCTTTCACTCATTTCCCAACTATGGAAAAATAATAGATCAATTCTGTTGCAAAGAACTCAAAAAGATCAGAATGGGTCAAAACACTTTTAAACACCTAGATTCCTATTTGGAATCTCTGGGTTTATTTTGGGAATCATGTGTAAATGACTGCATACCTAATAATGCTACAGCTTCCTGGTTGAGAATCACTGGTCTAGAACATTTTTCAATCTTTATTAACAATAAACTTTCATTTCTCCAGGTTAAATTCTACCTATGTTATTTTCTGCTGATAAAAAAAAATAAGCCTCTTAAATTTATACATGCCTACAACTTGCTCTCTTTCCAAATTGCATCATTTTAATGTGCACCTACCCCTGCTAAATCTCTCTTCAGGATTCTCCTTTTCTATTGTAAACTTTTACAAAATATGCGAGGTAACAAGCTTACACTTAAAATGTGGTTTTGCCCTTCCTAACAATGACATTATGATTAATTGAACAATCTGCCTTTACATAGTTTTGTCAGGTAACAAATATTATGTTTCCCTCCCAACTGTCTTTATGGAGGTTTGCTTGGCTCATATTATCCTGGAAAAAAGGATTTATAATACCAATAGATCCTTTTCAGGGTGGTCTTGGTTTTGGCTCAGAGTCAACTAAGGTTAAACAACTTACCATCCAATTCAGTAGTTTAGCTCCACTCCTACTGGAAGCTTGCTCATAGTCAGATGTAGCATTGTGGCAAAGAATATTGAGAAGAGTGCTGGAGCGATGACGCAGCCTTACCTAACTCGCATTTTAACCTCAAAGGGATCTGTGATAGACCCATTACCACTCTCATACAATCATAGAGCAGACAGAGAGTGGTGACAAATTTCGGTGGGCATCCATATTTCAGAAGGATCCTCCACAACACTTCTTGGCTGATAGAGTCTAAAGCTTTTGAGAGGTCAAAGAAGGCCATGTAGAGAGGCTTATGTTGTTTCTGGCATTTCTCCTGCAGCTGGTGAGCTATGAAGATCATGTCAGTTGTGCCTCTTGCTGCCCTAAACTCACACTAAGATTCTAGGAGGAGCTCTTCAGCACGTGGTAGGAGACAGTTCAGGAGTGTTCCTGCAATGATCTTTCCTATGGTCAACAGCAAGTCTATCCCTCCGTAGTTTCCACAGTTGGACTCATAGGCAACACAAGGGAGGGGCACAGGGGGGCACGTGCCCCCCCCCCCCCCCCCCCCGACAGGGCTGTTGCCACTGTCTGTGGGTACTCACCAGCTCCACCCCTGCCAGCATCTATGGGTACTCACCAGCTCCACCCCTGCCAGCATCTGTGGGTACTCACCAGCTCCACCAATGCCGCTGGTGGCGTCTGCGGGTGCCCCCCCAGACTCAAGAGGCACCAGTCAGCCATGGTTGGACTTGTCTCCTTTCTTGATGATTGGCACAATCATGATGTCCCTGAGGTTATCTGCGATTTCCTCGTTTTTCCAGATCCGCTCCCCCGCCCCCATCCCACTAGAAGATTTCCATGGGCATTCCATCTGCTCCAGATGCCTAGTCATTCTTCCAACAGGCCCTTTCCTCTAGCCAAAACCAAGACCACCCCAATATCAAACATTGAGCTCCAGCATGGGCAACTGGTGCCACCTTAGTGCCCCCCCCCAGTGACCAGTCAGTGACTGGGGGGGCCATCCCCCTGCAGCCAATCTCACTGACTGGGAGGGGAGGGGGCGGGCGTATCCCCAAGGCAAAACTTACTGACCCATCAGTGGCTGCGCTGCTCCCAAAAGCGGTCGCAGCCTATATCCAGTGCTCCCACTCCCTGGCCAGCACTCACCCGGGGGGGGGGGGGCCGCCCACTCGCCCCCCCCTCCCCCCCCCCACCCATCACCTAAATGGGGAGTCTGGACAGTCAGGGGGTGCACATGCACCCCCATGCATCGCCACTGGGCTCCAGTATGCAGATCTTCAGGCAATTATCAATATCTTTACCAAGGCGTACAAGAAAACGGGACTGATGCTTAACATTCAGAAGACTAAGGCCGTCCACCAACAAGCTCCTATGAACAGTCCCCAGCTCTGGGAATCCAGATCCATGGTGAATACTCTGGAGAACATGGAGTATTTTCCATGCCTCGGAAGGCTCTCTTGTAGAAGGCTGACATTGACAAACAAATCCAACATCACCTTAAATATGCAAAAGTGCAGTCTTTGGATGCCTGAAGAAATGGGTGTTCAAAGAGTGCAACATCAGGTCCAAAACCAAACTTATGGTTTATCAAGCAATCATGATCCCCACTTTGCTGCATGGAACTGAGACATGGACAACATACGAGAGACATCTAAAGTTGTTGGAGAAGTCTCTTGTATGTTGTCCATGTCTCAGATGACTGAACTAAAGCTTATTGAACAAGCTTTAAAATGCCCCACTGCCATTTTTCAGTGCAGGGACACTGATACACATGACACAGGAGGCTGCTAGAGCACATTAAATTTCCATGTTCCAGAAGACTCTATTAATCAAGTGTGCTCCAACACACTGGATTTAGAGCATGTCAGAGCAGCCTCCCTCCATGTGTATAAGTACCCAATAAGTACCGAGGCAATAATCATCCGATATCAACATCGCTGGGCCTGCCATCTGGCTCCAGACTCCTGAAGCAAGTTTTTTTCTTCTAGCTCAGCCAAGGCATACACTCAAGAGGATGGCAGAGAAAATGCTTCAAGGACGTCCTCAAGGCCTATAAAAATGCAACATCAATGTCAGCTAATGGGAGACTATTGCCCAGGACCACCTCAAATAGAGGAATAGTCTGCTGCAGGGATCTCGGGACTTTGAAGCCTCATAACAACAGGAGATGGAAAAGCAGGAGTGGTAGAAATTGTGTACTGTGGACCAAATCAAGAATCCAGCACCCTGCACTCCATACACAAACACATGTCCAGGCTGCAGTACAGTCCATCGATCCTAGATAGCCCTCATCAGCCATCTTTGGACACACAGATAAGACAATCTTGGAAGAATCATCCTCAACTGAGAGAGACTGTTAAAGAAGAAAGAGATCCTTTTTATTGAGACTAGGCTCAGCTCACAATCCTGAATAACCTATTACCTCAGTTTTCTACTGATAACTGATTCACTTTCCTTAAAATTTAGTTCGTTAAAAAAAAAAAACAAAGTTTTTAAAAGTTCTGAATGTATAAGCTTTAACAATTAGTTTATTAACTATAAAGGCAGATTGAAAATAAAGTTGTCCTGAAGTTAAACTTTAAGTGACATTCTGAGACAAACATGCACCTGAAACCTAAAGACAAAAATTCTTTCATCAGTTCAGTGAGTGAGCCATTTCCATCCTTGCTGTGAACCAGCCAAATTCACATCTCCTAAGATGATTTGTCCTACATGAGTTACATGGTTTGCATCCCAGGAGAATGCTAGAATACCTATATCTCCATCCAAACTTAGAGTGACAAACAGGAAAAAATATATATATTTTTTTGCCAACTTCAGGTTTAAAAAAAAAAAAAAAAATTCACCAGGTGGAAAATATTTCATTTAAATAAAATTATGCAGAAACACAGAAGGATCCTTCTTAGCTGAAAAGACATCCTGCCTGAACAATCTCATTACTATTTTATTAAATGTTAATAGCTAACATTTACTATAATAATGCACGTTTTAAATGGAACCAAAACTAGTAAGAAGGAACCCTGAAATAATTACTTCTCTTCTTATTGAAACTACAGATATGTATAAAGAGCATAAACCCAGAGGTATTTTGTGGCAGGGCACTGTTGGTACTTGCCACTTTAAGGGCTGAGCCAAACAGCCAGCAAGTGCTCAACTATGGCAGCCATTTTAAAACTCTGGCCACCTATATAAACAAAATAGTTCGCTGCTGGCAGGCCAGGCAGAAACACTGTAGGCTGAAAAGCTGTATGAAACATCCTGCAGGTACGGGCAAGATCTTATGGGGATGGATTGGAGGCTCTTGGTCCTAGACATGACCTAAAACTGCACCCTGCCGGGGATGGGAGGACTGGTGGGGTTCCTAGTGGCGTGGGAGCCCCCAGGAAATGCCAGGCCAGTTATGACCCCAGTGAAAGGTGGGCCAGGGTGCCTTAACCCCTAACCCCTACAACACTGTGGGTACAAGGGGGCCAGGCATGGCTACAGTCACCTAAGCCCAAAGAGGATGTAAGACCCAGGCAGGGCTATGGCCACGGACGGACGGACACAACGAGGGCTAAGCTTGGTCTGGCTGTAGGCCGAGAGCACTGTCACCTGGATGCCATCTGCGAGGCTTGTGCTGCAGTGTACGGGACTAACGGAGCCGCAGATAGCACCCCTGGCATTGGGCCAAGAATGGACACCCTCCCACCTTATTAAAACCAATTAAGAAACAACAAGGTGTGGCAGGAAAGGAGGTGGGCAGTTGGCCCAGAACAGGTGGGCAGGCAGACCAATGGCAGATTGGCCCCAAGAGAGCCCCGTCACATTCATAACAGGAAATGCAAATAGTGTGCTACCTATAAAGAAACAACAAAGCAATTAATCCCATCCATTTTACCCCTTTGTTTTATACTAAACCATAAATATTAAGTATGTCATTGAGAAATGCCTATACCACTGACCTGTTATTTGTCCATTTCCATGTCAGCCAGGTTTCCTTAATGGTATGATTTGTGGTTTGTCATTCAGGTGCAAAACCCAAGCTGTTGCTTTAAACTCCTTCCCCCACACTGAAATGAAATGTTCTTAATATTGTCCTACAGATGTGTGGTTATTGGAGCTTCATATTTTATGTTGCTTTGATGTATATAAATGATGATAGTTGACAACCCAGTATAGTAAAGTTATCCAACCTTTAACAGGCCCATAAATACCTTCATTGTCATCTTTCCCGTGGTACTGTTGACACTATAGCTAAAGCTTTGTTAGTGCTTCCATTATAAAGCTATTTTTTCAAAAGAATTTAACTGGCTAAAAGGGCCAGTAACATGATACATGCAATTCACTTAGCTCACCACCCTGGATCCAGCTCAGGCAAGTAGCAACCAGGGACACTTGCTTTTGAGAAACTTGTGGGAAGCAAGGTGATGTATCAGTCCAGGTTTTAGCCATAACACCCCTCCACCCCATTACATTCTCCCATACTGTTAAAAAACAAACAAACAAACAAACAAAACAGATTAGAATTTCAGGGTTACAGCAACATTTCACATTAGTTTCCAGAACTACTCTGTCTTGAACAGAAGCAGCATGTTATCCAGCACTGATGGATTCTCCCTTTTGCTTATTTCTTTTCTTCTCCAATGCCTGACCTCAATTCAAGTGTCTTGCTGCTCTCCACACAGCTGTACTCTATTACTTATGCTCTATATATGGTGTTATAATTTTATTCCGAGTGAATTTAGTGGAAGAAAGGTTTAAAATGCTTCACTGATTCAGCGTATATCCCCAGATCACAAACAGGAATTAGAGACGAACATGTTACATATGTTGCAAGCTCCCACACTAAGTCCAAGAATCCGTCCAAGCTATCAAGATACCATAGACCAGGGTGGGCAAGATCTGGCTCACAAGGCCATTCTATCTGGCCCACAGGGCCCCTAAAAAGTGCAGAAAATTAATATTTCTCTGCCTTTGGTTCCTGTAAAAAAAATAAAATAAAAATAATGACAGGAACCAAGGGCAGTAGGACCCAGAGGAGGCCTGGCAGGCTCCAACAACAGCAAGGCCACCCGGTCCCGCCCCCTCAGCCAGAAGCCTCAGCTGGGCTGCAGGTAAGTGGAGGTGGAGGGGAGAAGGGCGGGGGGGGGATCCCGGGCAGGGGAG
>NW_005842282.1:193988-196119 GCF_000455745.1 Alligator sinensis | reverse complement strand
CCCACACAGGGCTGTCCAGAGCGGACACAGGCAGTCACAGGCCAACTGCGAGCAGCTGCAGCGTGGGGCACTGTGCATGGGGCGGGGAGAGGCTGATGACCTAAAACTGCACCCTGCCGGGGATGGGAGGACTGGTGGGGTTCCTAGTGGCGTGGGAGCCCCCAGGAAATGCCAGGCCAGTTATGACCCCAGTGAAAGGTGGGCCAGGGTGCCTTAACCCCTAACCCCTACAACACTGTGGGTACAAGGGGGCCAGGCATGGCTACAGTCACCTAAGCCCAAAGAGGATGTAAGACCCAGGCAGGGCTATGGCCACGGACGGACGGACACAACGAGGGCTAAGCTTGGTCTGGCTGTAGGCCGAGAGCACTGTCACCTGGATGCCATCTGCGAGGCTTGTGCTGCAGTGTACGGGACTAACGGAGCCGCAGATAGCACCCCTGGCATTGGGCCAAGAATGGACACCCTCCCACCTTATTAAAACCAATTAAGAAACAACAAGGTGTGGCAGGAAAGGAGGTGGGCAGTTGGCCCAGAACAGGTGGGCAGGCAGACCAATGGCAGATTGGCCCCAAGAGAGCCCCGTCACATTCATAACAGGAAATGCAAATAGTGTGCTACCTATAAAGAAACAACAAAGCAATTAATCCCATCCATTTTACCCCTTTGTTTTATACTAAACCATAAATATTAAGTATGTCATTGAGAAATGCCTATACCACTGACCTGTTATTTGTCCATTTCCATGTCAGCCAGGTTTCCTTAATGGTATGATTTGTGGTTTGTCATTCAGGTGCAAAACCCAAGCTGTTGCTTTAAACTCCTTCCCCCACACTGAAATGAAATGTTCTTAATATTGTCCTACAGATGTGTGGTTATTGGAGCTTCATATTTTATGTTGCTTTGATGTATATAAATGATGATAGTTGACAACCCAGTATAGTAAAGTTATCCAACCTTTAACAGGCCCATAAATACCTTCATTGTCATCTTTCCCGTGGTACTGTTGACACTATAGCTAAAGCTTTGTTAGTGCTTCCATTATAAAGCTATTTTTTCAAAAGAATTTAACTGGCTAAAAGGGCCAGTAACATGATACATGCAATTCACTTAGCTCACCACCCTGGATCCAGCTCAGGCAAGTAGCAACCAGGGACACTTGCTTTTGAGAAACTTGTGGGAAGCAAGGTGATGTATCAGTCCAGGTTTTAGCCATAACACCCCTCCACCCCATTACATTCTCCCATACTGTTAAAAAACAAACAAACAAACAAACAAAACAGATTAGAATTTCAGGGTTACAGCAACATTTCACATTAGTTTCCAGAACTACTCTGTCTTGAACAGAAGCAGCATGTTATCCAGCACTGATGGATTCTCCCTTTTGCTTATTTCTTTTCTTCTCCAATGCCTGACCTCAATTCAAGTGTCTTGCTGCTCTCCACACAGCTGTACTCTATTACTTATGCTCTATATATGGTGTTATAATTTTATTCCGAGTGAATTTAGTGGAAGAAAGGTTTAAAATGCTTCACTGATTCAGCGTATATCCCCAGATCACAAACAGGAATTAGAGACGAACATGTTACATATGTTGCAAGCTCCCACACTAAGTCCAAGAATCCGTCCAAGCTATCAAGATACCATAGACCAGGGTGGGCAAGATCTGGCTCACAAGGCCATTCTATCTGGCCCACAGGGCCCCTAAAAAGTGCAGAAAATTAATATTTCTCTGCCTTTGGTTCCTGTAAAAAAAATAAAATAAAAATAATGACAGGAACCAAGGGCAGTAGGACCCAGAGGAGGCCTGGCAGGCTCCAACAACAGCAAGGCCACCCGGTCCCGCCCCCTCAGCCAGAAGCCTCAGCTGGGCTGCAGGTAAGTGGAGGTGGCCCACAGGGCCCCTAAAAAGTGCAGAAAATTAATATTTCTCTGCCTTTGGTTCCTGTAAAAAAAATAAAATAAAAATAATGACAGGAACCAAGGGCAGTAGGACCCAGAGGAGGCCTGGCAGGCTCCAACAACAGCAAGGCCACCCGGTCCCGCCCCCTCAGCCAGAAGCCTCAGCTGGGCTGCAGGTAAGTGGAGGTGGAGGGGAGAAGGGCGGGGGGGGGATCCCGGGCAGGGGAGG
>NW_005842282.1:185440-193576 GCF_000455745.1 Alligator sinensis | reverse complement strand
GGCCCCGCCTGGGCCTGCCTGTGCCTGCTCCAGACAGCCCCGCATGGGCTGCGAGCGCCTGCAGCAGGGAGCACCAGCTATGGAGTGGATGAGGGGCCACTTTTCCCCATGCTCAACACCAGCTTCTTCCTTGCTGGCAAGCAGGGGGTCGGGGCCGTGCGCTTACCCCCACCTGTACCACAGGGCTGGGGGGTGCAGGGTGCAAGTGGGCGGGGAGCCAGAGGGAGCATGGGGCCTGCACTGGTGTCCCAGGGCCAGTGGGGCCCAGAACAGGGTGGCAGGAGCGTGGGGTCCCAGTTGGCAGGAACTCTATGGAGCTGAGCCAGCTCCCCCTTCTCTCTATTGGTGCAGCCCAGCCCAGCTCCACAGACCCCTGCCAGCCTACGCCCCGCTTTGGACTCCACCAGTGCTAGCCCTGGGACATTAGTCCCAAGACACTGGGACATTGGTCCCAAGATGGTGACTGGGGGCAGGGCACCTGTCAAGGGGCGGGGCTACCCATGCGGCCCTCGACAGCCTGCCAAAAATGGGTAAGCAGCCCTCTGCCTGAAATAATTTCCCGCCCCTTCCATAGACAGATACCAAGCTATTCCCTCACAACCCTAGAAAAGGTCAGGACTGGGATTCCAGAGCTCTGGACAAACTTGTACTGTCATTAATTATGCTGTGGATCAAGTGGAATTCTTTTTCAGCACCTTTCAGAAGAACTTAAGAGTATTTAAAAACATATTGCCAAACACTCCATTAAAAATATATATGAAAATGAGCCACTAGGAAGCTAGCTGGTGTGGCATCTGTGGTATATCAAGTTGCTACTGGGGTCATAAACACACTAAGAAAGATATAAGAGAATAGACCAAGAGATGTTTGCAGAGTCAGACTCCTTACCAAATAACATATTTACTTGGCAGACAATGACGCTGCCAACAAAGACATTCTGTTCTTTCGGGAAATACCACCCATTTTACAACTTTCCCCAAAACACATTTTCTTTTACTTATTGTGGAGTTTTTCCAACCTTTCAGTACAAGCATGAACAAACATCAAAAATACAAACTCTCATTGAAACCACCACTACAAGGTCTAGCAATCACAGAATTCTCCACTCTCGCCAGGCTCCCAAAGAGTATATCCTGCTCCTTCTAATCTATTGCTGCAAGATAGCTCTGATCCAACTCCCAAACACCCTGCAAAAGAGTTAGTTTTGGAGAAGATATTCAACGTGTGGGCAAACGCATTCATTTTAGTTCACAATCCACAAGAACAGCACCATCTACTGAATACTCAGCTTTCAGGCTCTTCTGCTATTGCCAATTCTTGGACACAAAAACAAAACCAGGAGGAAAAAATATATTTCAGTCCCTTTCCCAGGCAATCCCCTTATATTTGCTTCCTTTGCTTCTGGAAGAAGGGGACACCTTGCAAAACAATTCAGCCTCTCAGTTTCAGAATCTAATCACACTGCAAAAAACAAGAACGGGGTGGGGGAAGAGGCTATAAAAGTTTGTAAAAAGTCAGTGATCTACCAATACACGGGTTATATCCATAGGGATTAAAACACCACACCCTGAAAACCTGGAGACAACCACATCTAGCTTTAAACGCCTTAAGGCTGGTCCCATTGTGTTTAGACTGTTTGGCTAATTTTCTGCACTTAAAACATTTGTGGTTGGCTCATTTACCCTCTTCAGACCCCAGCAGGGTAGGAACCTTTGAAACAGAATCTTGGTTTCAGTTGTCCTCACTACATGCTATGAATGCCAATGTACCATACCTTCCAGTTTAGCTTTGCAGCAGCAATGACTTGGCTCAAGTTATGTGTTCATGCAGAGGGATAAAGCAAGGGTCTGAAAGCCAGTCAAAAAAACAGAGTTCATACTTTGAACACCTGAACTACTTACTGCCTGACAGCAATGTTGTAGTTACTAAACAAGTATTCAGAACTTTGGAAATATTTCCCATCATTGGCTGCAAATGAACAGAGAAGGCTAATAAAAAAAGACGTTGTAGCAAAAAGCACACCAACTGAACAGAGAAGGCTAAGAAAGGCCAAGGTTTCAAAGTAACCATTGAAAATACAGTGTGACTTGTGATAGTAAGAGACTGGGGAAGGGGAGAGAATGAGAAAGTTATAAAGTCACAATACAGGTTTTCTGCAAGTGTCTAATCTCAGGGATTTCCTGGCTTCCTCATACATTCTATTAACTAAAATACCTGAACTCTAAATTGCTGTGTTCAAAACTCCTTCTGTTTTTCAGGCAAACTGCATTTATAATAATGGTTTCTCAAAGCATTTGAACCTACTGATGTACAATATATTTATCTTCAGGCAAAAGGATTTTTTTTTAAAAGCTTTCTCCTCGTTTTGACTAGTTTGGCTGGCAAGGCTTGATGAGGTAGCATAGGGGAAGCAGCACTGCATGAAAATTGGCAGGGAGAGTTACACTTTCTGAAGAACAGGGTACAGCGTTTAAAAGGGCTACTATGCTTGCTGAGAAACAATCAAAAGTAATGGTAGATCCTCTCTACTGTCTGGATTTCAAATCTGTCCTCTCTCCACACTTTAAAAAATAGCACTTTAGGCTCCTTCCTTCCTTCTCATTTTCTGCCACAATAGGCCTTCTTCTGCTCTCTAGAGAAAAAGTTCACTTTCCCTGAAGCAAGCTGAATTTGAACCATCTGTTCTTGCTCTAGCAGAGAAACCAGCAATCAAAAAGGTGTAAAACCTTGTGGAGCCCAAAGTGACTCCCTAGTTAAAAATAAATAAATATAAAATGGTTTAGTTTCCTAAGGACTTTTAAAGAAATCCCTCATTTGAACCTTATTATTAGATGGAAGTTGCACCTGAAGTTTAGTGAACTGTGGAAAAATGAACAGAGGAATAGTTCTCTCACCCCCCGCCCCCCAATATTTTTAAATGCAGCATGTGCTGTTGGACCAGTCATGTAAATATAGTTCAAGACAACTCTTACAGGTTTGTTCTTTAAATAAGGGCTGTGGGCAGCAGCAAGCAAGTCATCTTTGGATACCTCCTCCCACTTTCACTCACAAATTGTTCTAGCTCAATCTTTTAAGACTGCTGGCTGGATTGACCCTGCTTGGCCAGGTATAGACATCACACTTTTACCAGTGTAAGTGGTCAAAAACTGGTCTATACCCATAACAGAAGTTCAGCATGCAGAATGGGCCCATATTCATAACAGCGCAGAAGTTCCGCACCCATTGATTGACTTGTTTAAAAATAGTGGAACCCGGTCTAAGATCTGTACCCCAACCAAAGGGTGAATATGTGTTCTGTTTACTACCGATCTGAACTATGCTTCCAGAAAACTCTGCAACTCAAACTGATTCTGCCTCACGCTATTTGAATGTCTGTACCTAGCCTTTGGGTCAAGGTGGGCAGGCAGGCACTAAGATCCAACCACTGACACCACTTTTTCCCCCGTAACAGAGCAGGAAAGCAACTGCCAAAGCCCCCCTGCCACCAGGTGTCAATGAAGCCCCATGTCTGCAGGCTGGATTAAGCCCAAGTAACTAACCCCAGCTCTATCTTATCGATTTGGTTTCAGCAGCTAGAGACAGGATATTACTTATGGGCGAGTCTAAGTGCCTATGTGGGGCAGAGAGCTAATAAGTTGCTCATGATGCAGGGTGTGCATATATAAGCAAGCTCTTAAACAGCAGCTGCTGAGCCAGAGATAATCCTTCAAGAGTTCTGCCACAGAGCCCTGCTTTCTATCCTACTGAAATTGTTTGGCAGCAGGCCTGAGTTGGTTGGACCGTATGTTCCAGACACATTACGCCGTGACTGGTGTGGAATTGACTCAGGGAGAGCCAGGATTTTCTTCTTTTTAAATCTGTTATATAGATCAGTGATATTCAGTATTCTCCCCAGTACCCATGGGGAAAAAAAGTTACTACTGCAATTTTACACTAGTTAACTGAACAAAGTATTTCACCTGAAAATATTATTAGAATACAGAGGTTAATATTTGGTAGGGAGTTGTATATTTCTATTGGGGGGGGGGGGGGGGGTTGTTGAGGTGAGGCACAGGAAAATAACCCTAAAGTCATAGTCATTGAGTCAAAAGAGGTAAAAGAAATTCTAAAATAGCATGAAGATATCCAGTACAAGTCCATAAAGGCTTTCCCAGGAGCCCCATCAGTATTGAAGAGAGGTCACTTAGAGCAGGTTGAATTCTGGTAATTACTTGGCAGTACTGAACCACAAGCTCTATTCACTTAAATGTCAACATTCACATGGGTTTTCAATTAGGTTGTGCCAAGGAAGAACACACCAAGCATTTTTTGTTCTTTCTGTGCAGAGCTCCTCCTGCTCTCCATTACAGGTAACCTGAATGAATGCAACAAGAAAACCCTGTTCTGACACTGAAAGAGACAACGAAGCAGGCCCAATTCTTCGTTTGCCTTTTTCCTGCTCTTGGATCTAATGCTTATAATAAAACACAAGACTGCAGATTGTACCAACACCAACCACAGATCAACAGAGGCAAGGAGCAGCATAGCTAAGATTTGAAAACTAGGTGCCATACATTTACTACAGAACTGTCAGCAACTCCCAAAGTAAACATCACACATGCAAGGTATACCCTATAAAATGTTGCCCTAGGTTTTTTTCAGCAGCACTCCAGTTGCACAGAAACTGCTAGCATAACTGGACTGAAGAGTCTTGCCTTGCTGTACTGGGGAGCAGGGGGAGGAGGTTGCTAAATCTTGGGACAAAAACAATGGCTAAAAACACCTGAATCATCTCAACATTGGAACAGATCCAACCTTACCACTGTTGGAAAATGGGATGAAAGTTACTAGGGAAAGCCTAGATGAGCAATATTTAACAACATAACCACATCTGTTTCAAATTATTTGCAAGCATTTCAGGGGGAGAAAAAAATTATAGTTTTTGTGCTTTCGCAGAAAAAAAAGTGAATACAAAAAAAGTTGTAGAATTTGGTACTTAAGTTAAATGGAACCAGAACAAACCACTCTTTAAGCTAATTTCCATAGCTCACTAAAATAAGGATCAACATAACATTAAAAAATAAAACCTTTCATGCATGAGGTGAACACCACACTTCAGGTTCAGCATCCATTCACAAAAGCAAACAAGTCCTTCATAATAAAGGTTAATTGACAACTGCAGAGTACAAAATAAGAGACTGCCTTTACTTAATTGAAGGTCATTCCTGTTAAGTCGCATGCTATATTTAACACTTGCCTTGTAATGGTTGCTTCTGTTCAAATGTTTTACAGTGAGATGCGAATGTGTAAAACATGAAGAATTTACCATCAAAATGTTTGGAACAAATTAGCAGGACAAGGCAGACTTGCACGGTTAACAAAACTAGGTCAGGACTCCTTTGAATGGCTCCATTCGAAGGCTGTGCCAGACTTCAGATCAAATACTTTTTAGTGGATTAGAACTAACAGCTTAAGAGGTGAACTTTTATACTACTACTACTAATTATCAATAGGACTATATACTGCTGTCTGCTTTTCCACCTGTGAGCAATTAAATGGCTTTTTTTTCCTGGTCCCTCAAATACAACAGGGTCAAGAGCACTTAGAATAATTTAGTCACTAATTTCTGATGAGAAGATACTATAATTCAAGCAAAAGAGCTTTATTGAAATTCAGCAAAATCTTTCATAGAGAACTGAAAAAAATTGGTTCTTTCACCTATGCTTCAGATAATTAAAAATGTGCCAGTTACATATGTTTCAAGAAATATATCACAACAGCATTAAGGTTATGAACAGTTCAAAGTTGAGAATCCTCAAAATTAAAGATGCCTATTGTAATCTTACCTCTGCCCTCTCTGGCCACATGCAAAAGCCCTGAATTATAGGATCATTTACCATTGCTTATGTAGGATTCTCCGTCTCACTTTGTGCATAGTTTGAATAGTCTTGTTTCTGAAAGCACTACTTCATTCTGGGAAAACTGTTCTTAAGTCTTCACAGCTATCCCATGCTGCAGTAACTCAATTTGGAGAGCACTAAGGCATGCAGAAGTATTGGCAGGTACCTAAAGCACACAGTTCTATTGTTCTATATCCCCAATTCAGCTTCAACCTTTATGAAAAATTGCAAATAGGTGTGGACATGGCCTGACAGTCTTTGATCACCCTCTTCCAGACAAGCATTATATTTTCCCTGCTCTCATACACATACATAAGCTATGTTACTGAGCTGTACGTGCACATAAACAATGCAATAAACAGTTGGGCCTTAATTTCTCCCTCTAGTCCTCAATACCAAAAGAGAGATGTGCATGTCACCCTAAAACAAGTATGTGTTGCTTTTGTTAATTGCCTGCCCTGGTGAAAGTAAGAGTAACTCAGGTGTAAAATGCACAGTATATGAGTTTCATAGAATAAAACAATCATTAGAAAGCCACTAGAATTATCAAAAAATCAGTTTTATTAAGGTATAAAAAGTCACAGTTGAGTTCACTCGAATTTTAGCAAAAGATGAGAGGAGATTTCTTGGACACTTTGGGATGTAGAAGAGCTCTTTTGTTTCTCTTCCATAAAGAGGGAATTAATAATTTGTCAGGGTGTTAAATCATGTCTGCATGTGTGTGTTTTAAAAAGCAGTTTGCAATTGAGCTAGCTAACTTTCTTCTTTGCAAATAAAATTCATGCTTAGTTTTACTCTTATCTGCAAGCTGTAGAACAGGGGTGGGCAAAAGGTGGCCTGGGGGCTGGATGTGGCCCGCCAGACCATTCTATCCGGCACGTAGGGCCCCTAAAAAGTTTAGAAAATTAATATTCATCTGCCCTGGGCTACCTGTCACGTGGCCCTCGATGGCTTGCCAAAACTCAGTAAGCAGCCCTCTGCCCAAAATAATTGCCCACCCCTGCTGTAGAAACACTCTCCAAACAAACAATGTACACAGCCACATATTTCTTTGTTTTATTGTGAAAGTGCCTCATCAGCACTAAAGGATGATGTAATGTGGCAATAATGCCAGTACAAGATGTCCATAGGCACTGCAGATGTCTTCAACCCCAAAATAGCTCTACCTCTAATAAAGTAAGTATAGAGGGAGGTGGCATTATTAAAAGCCAGAATCTCCAAGCTAAACAAGAGGGCTGCAAGCAGAAAAGTTTTAGCAGTACCCAAGAACCCAGAACACAAGATTTTCTGAGTCTGAATTACAGTAAAAGTTGATCATTCCTTCCTTAGCATTGTACTTCAACTAAGCTATATCACACATGAAAAATGCAAAAGATGCATATTGTTCAGCACAACAACAATATAAATAGTGTGATTACTCTCAAATCATTTAAGCCCTGATCCTTCAAGGACCTTCACAGAGGAAGAAAGCTTCACTGATTCCAGAAGAGTTTGGTGTAGGTTTAGGAGTCTGCCCATAAGGAAGTTATTTATAACTTCCAAGTTATACAGACCAGGTAACCAGAACTCTTATGCTTTGAAAAATGGTACTGTCCTTGGAACATGTATGCTTGATTGTCACAAACCACCAATCATTTACTACTTGTACAGACCCAAGACTCTACAATAATTTCAGCACCTTACTACAATAGCAGATTGAATAGCAAGAATGGTGTGGTATGGTGAAAATGCTGAGTTTTCAAGTGATACCACACATTCTTGAACGTCTTCATCCCCAGGTCCTGCAGAAAGAATTCCCAGGCAGATCTCAAATATTCTGGAGTACATTGGAGACCGAGCCCAGGATGCGCATGCTCAGGTCCAGTGAAATCAACCACATTCAAACCAACACAGTTAGTGTTAAGCTCTGTCAACTAGAGCAGCCACAGGCATTGACTTAAGAAACTACCCTCTAACCATGATCATGTTGTGTTCCATAGACTGCTTTACTGCAGCTTCATCCAGAGTTACATGTGGAGCAGTTCTGCTACATTTGTATTGCTCCCCACTTACACTCAACTGTTAGACCATAACAGCTGCTACCTGGTTAGAAAGCAAGTCTTTTTTCTCCTTTTGAAACAGCTCCAAATGTACATGTCCAGACCTTCAGAAACATTTTTTAATTACACCACACACACCACTGTGGAACTGAGCATCTCTCTTCACTAACACTAGGGAGGGCAGAAAGCAATGTTGGATGGGAGAGTTCGGGGGGGGG
>NW_005842282.1:183324-185427 GCF_000455745.1 Alligator sinensis | reverse complement strand
AACAGAAACTTTGGGAACCAGGATAGTATTTAAAAAAAAAGAATCACTGTATAGGTAAAATAGGACTTTTAACTCAATCAAAACTTGAGAGATGAACCACAAAAGTTTCTCAAATTACCATCTGCTTCTATTAAGATCAAAGGAAAGTAGAGCTGGAAGAGACATCACAAGGTCATTCAGTCCAGCCCCCTTCTCAAGGCAGGACCATCCCTGACTAAACCACCCTAACCTGTTTTTGAAAGTTTCCAAGCATGGAAATTCCACAACTTCTCTAGGTAGCCTGTTCCAATGCCCGACCACTCTCAGTCAAAAAGTTCCTCTATATCTCCAACCTCAATTTCCCCTGGTGCAGATGGAGGCCATTGCTCCTAGTCCTGTCCTCTATAGCCCATCTCCATCCTCTCCATAATCACTCTTTAGGTATTTGAAGACTGTTATCACATACCCCCCTCAATCTTCTCTTCTCCAGGCTAAATAACCCTAGCTCTTTTAGTCTTTCCTCATAAGTCTTGCCTCTCAGGCCCCTACTTATTTTTGTTGCCCTGTTCTGGACTTTTTCCAATCTGTCCGCAGCATTGAAATTCAGGGCCCAAAACTGGACACAGAATTCCAGACGAGGTCTCACCAGTGCTGAACAGAGACGGAGGACTATCACTTCCCTTGATTTGCAAAATTAGACATTTCAACATGCTTTTGCCCTCTTCCCCCTTCCCATTTCAAGGCAGACCAGAGCTAAATCAGTTGATAAAATAGTTTTATCCCACATCTATTTGAATAATACTCTTTCCAGTGTTCAGTGATGGATCTCAGCGACACTCGGGAGACATACTGTACTTCTTTAAAATAAAACAAAAAACTTGCAACTAAGAACTCTATGCTGGAGTGCAGTAAATATAGCTAATTCAGTGTTTAGAAATCTAAACAGCTCCCTGGGATACAGTCTCTACAGATACTTAATCTCAAATGTGTTTCATTTCAAACAACTCTGGATGTTATAGTAAAAAAGCTTAGCCTTATCACTGAGAAATTATCAAAGGGAACTTGCAAGGGAAATTATAAACAACCCCACTGAAGACAAGAGATGAGAACCTGCACATGGCATTTTAAATACCATAGACAAATATGAAAGGTTTATAGATCAGCAGCAGCAGCTTTCTTACAAACATTCTGCAGTATTCTGCTTTAGGGAAGAGACTTTACTTTAAAAGCACCATGCAACATGGATGCTTACATGAATAACAAGCCTCCAACAATAATCTTCTAACATTATCTACTGCTTCAGCAGTTCTTGAGATCCATCCACCTTCTTACAATTAGCCTTATACAAACAACTTTTTCCCACAACTAATTTTATACAGATAAGCACCTATGACTAGGATGCATCTCCTTGCTGGACACAATTTTACACTGGTAAGACCTCTCACTGATAAAAAGTAACCCATGTAAATGTCGTGGAACACACACGCAGCAAACTTTTGGGTCAGGTCAGCAGAAGCTTTATTTGGATAGAGTTACAGCTGTAGGAGGGGCCCAAAGTGACATGGATTCACCATGTACTTGGAGGGGGCTCCTTCCTAAACGTTAAATCAAAAGGCTCATGTACCTTTTTAACAGCCACCGACAATTCACGTGACCATATAGTGAAATTTTTCAGAAACCTAGTTGCGGTAACAGTTACAAAAACATTATTTTCATTTCTTTATTACAAAACACTCTTGCTGTCTCAGTAACTGCTGATTACCACAAGGCCAGACATTCTTCCTCTTTTCCCAGCCCACACTTTTACACAATGCCTTTTATCTTTACAATCTTTTTTTCGATCAAAGTTTAAGGCCTCTACTTTTTTTTTTTTTATACCTCATAAATCTTGGGCATTTAGGAGTTATTTAATTTGCAAAAATCATCTGCTGTGTAATTAAACAGTATATGTAATTTGATGATCAGGTGCTCTGGTCCATAATTCCCAGGAAATTCATAAGTGTTCCTCAGCAATGTCATTTTGGCCCACTGACAGATGTGGGCGCACACACCAGAGTTAACAAAATTTTTTAGAATTCATAAAGCATGAATTTCAGAATTCCCACTTATGCTACATTTACACTA
>NW_005842282.1:180991-183314 GCF_000455745.1 Alligator sinensis | reverse complement strand
TCCCTACAGGCTTTTTTGTTTCCTTGTGTGTTTTAAACAGCAAAGATATCATAGATCTGACATATCTATAACTGCATATTTCAATGAGGGATCCACAATATGCAAAGGAAAAGGTTTTGAAGGGAATTTTTTGGGAATCAGTTTAAGCAACATCTGAAACCAAGGAACTCTGTATTCAAAAGCAGCAGGATTGTTTACCTGAGCAAAAAGAGGCACAACATTTTGAACAGTCCTATCCAAGGCCTGTAAGCAACATCCAGTACACAAAACTAACTTTCCATTAGTATCCATTTCCATCTACGGTCTGCAAATATCAATTTGGTCCAGGTGGGTTAAAAAATCAGAGATCAGGCACATTTGAACAAGAACTAATAACCAAACCACTAAGGTGTTCATTTATCTATAAGTTCACCTATGAATATCATTCATCACTATGGATGTCTAAACACCTACCCTGTCAACAAAGCTCAGAAGAAAGGAAGAGGCAGGTAAGCCCAGATATAAGGAGGAAGACCGAGTGAAAATGACCTCAAGAAAGTGGCAAGAGATGAGCGATCCATTATGAAGGCTCAAGATTGGGAAGAATACTAACTAAAAGTCTTCTCCATCCAAGAATGCTACCCAAGAATCCTGCTGCTCTCTAAGAGGTACCAAAACATTTATAATTTACGCACTGGCAATTTTGTTTTCAGTAACATGATTAGACCATTAGATTAATATTTTTGAACTACTGCACAAGCAAGAAGTTAAGCACGGCTACTGGACACACAGATCTAAAGAATGGCAGCAGTCTTCATCCATGCGCAAACATCTTTGGAAAAGAGAATCATGTGAAGTTATGAAATTAATCAAATACTGGGGATGGGCATATCATATAATATTTATGCACAAAAACAGTGATATGCATATTTAGAAAACCACAGTGTAACTCTGGATATTTTGGTTTGATTTGTGGCTCTGCCACAGACTATTTTAACTTGAGACAGTCACTTAAAATCTGTTAATCTATTTTTCTCTACATTTGGATTGTGAGCCTGAAAACAAGTCCATGCTTTGTGCACTTTTGAATAGATACAGAGATTATCTAAACTTTTCAAAATAAAGTCACCTTTGGAGTGAAACAACACCTTTGGAATTAGCTTGCAAGAGAAAGAAAGAGATTTTTGAGAAAGCTGTTATACAAACTAAAAATAGGGATTGAGAATGTAACATCCAACTTGTGCTTTACTTAAGCATTGCTTTTGTGACATTGTAATAGTCTATTTACTGACAAGGACAAGCTCCACAGATTCATCACTGCACTATTAGTCATTATTTCACTCTAAATGAGCCCACTGCTTCAGATCTAGACAAAAATAAATTCACTCAGTACAAATATGCCTATTTGTAAATGGTTTCTTTACATTATTTTTTTTCCTCCCAGTGCAATCATTTTTCTTCAGACTTGCTGCAGAATATACAGATTTCACATTGCTGCCTGAAACATCTAGCATTCTTTTGGTATAATCCCTCAGGACTGTACTACTGGGGAAAAATACTCACAAAGAATTGTTATTGTTACAGGGCAAACGTTAATGCAGTCTCAACTCAGAAGACTGCAAATCACATTTCAATATGAACAAGAGAAACGGTGTGCTCAGATCAGTCATCTGTGCAATGTAATCTATGAATAAATTACCAGTTCTTGCAAAAATTACAGATAATAGTTTAGTTCTTGTTTTGTAAGCACGAACTAAAGACAACTAAAGACAGCTAAACAAGATCTATTCACAGAACAGCCTAAAGTATCTCTCTGGTACTTGCTACAACAGGATACCACGTCATACAACTCTAGTAATGTGACTTGAACCTAGACCAAATTGCTCACTTGTTACTTGCTGCAGTTAAGACAACAGGCATATGATATCCTTATGACTTTGATACAAGTAGTTTCTTACATGGGTCTTAGAGTAAAGCCTTCTGTTTTCAAACATACAACAATATTTCTCTGTTAACTGAGTCGGTTAAATCTAATAATATGAGAAAAAAAGTGCTTTTCTGCAACTAGACAAGCACTCTTTGTTTGGACTCTGAGCCTCAACAAAGCATATAATTCTTTGACACGGGAAAATGTTTAAACTTGAGAATGGCAAAAGTCAATTTGGCAGGATAACCTAATTAATAAATACCATCCATATGCCACTGTGGAGGTCTTAAAGACAACTCATGATGGAAAGAGGGCATGCTTAAATCTGTTCAAACTATCAGCCCCTTCCTGAGGTCTCTAACTTCTTTAAATGACCAAGATTTCCTACTTCAAACTATACACAGCACTTTGGATAGC
>NW_005842282.1:175996-180960 GCF_000455745.1 Alligator sinensis | reverse complement strand
CTGCTGAACGGCTTGGGTCACTAATCCCTTTAAAAGTCCAATGGTGTCCATATCCCGCTTAGTTAAGCAGGAAGGAATCACTGCCAACCAGTATAAAGAAATAAATTCTCCTTTGAGAGAATTTATCAGTGGTCATGACTGGTAAGGGTACCCCCACCCTGCTTTTCTTTTAAACTAGATTAGTCAATAAGCAAAATGATAGCTATTATTCAAAGAACTATAAAAAACCATGCATGCACATGTATGAATAGGATGCAAATACACAGACACCAGCTTCTATATTCAAATCATACCTTGAATTTACACCTAATACTGGGGCTGCAAGATTTTTCAGGAGAGGCCTAGATTGGTTTACTGGGTCTAATCTAGCCTCAGCACAGACTTGCTCCTGGGTCCCCATTTGTACAAAGAAAACAAGAGTTAAAAGTCCATTGTCTTCATAGCCCCTCCAAGGCAACTGGCCCATTCTACCTCACTAGGATTAGCCACAATGCACAAGTTTCCTCAGCCTCATTTTAACTTCCCTGAGAACTATGGGATCAGACCTGGAAGCTCCAAGAAGTTTGGCTAGATCTGTCCCTGAATATTAGGCTCTCGTTTACTTTCAAATAGTTAACAACTACAATTTACAAAGAAATTGAAAGAACTTCTCTGTTCCTAAGGATTTCCAAGTATTAACTCCAATCCAATGAAGACTTCACAGCTATGATGTTAAAGATGGAAGCTGACTAATGACCAACAAACAGTCAAGCAGCAAATGGATTTCAGTATTTTAAGTTTAAAAAGATATGCTGAACTAGGAAGCCCAGAGAGCATGAAATGATCATGAAAATGAGCTCCTGATAACATCCAAGCTAGAGGAAGGTACTGAGGTTAATTTAATGTTTTGCATTTACAGTGACAATGTTTTAGTCACCTTGCTGAAGTAGGGTGTCAATTCTTAATATTCTTTCTAGTTTATAAACACTGGAAGTTTAGTCCAGCCTCTGGCAAGAAAAAAATGTTTCCAGGTGCATGGAAACACAAAAAATGTTGGTGTATAGTTTTGTTTAATATTGAGCATGTTGAGGGACACAGCCTGAAAACAGGTTGGGATATTCCAGGTGTTTAACAAGATGCTTTTAGCTATGCTTGGATGCACAAGTGGCATAGACTTAGTCAGAAGTTTAGGTAAAGCAAGGAGGGACAGCTGTGCCACATGAAATTAGTACACACCAGATGCTGAAAAAACAAAAACTCAGGAAAGAAGCCCCACCACCTTCTGCCTGGGAGTTAAGTGAGGTCTTTACAGTCTGTGTATATTAAAAAGGCCATAACCCACAGAATTCTTGCCATCTTAAATAGAGTTCTGTCTCCCAACTCAATATCAATAGCCTGAAAAACCCAAGAACATCCTCACACAACAAATCAACCCAGGATAAGATTTTAGTTTCAAGCTTCTGAGACGTTAAAATATTTCTGAAAATAACACTGAATGAAGACAGCTCCAACAGTGTCCCATAGTGGCGGAAACATACAGTGGTTAGATCTGTGCTGAGCATCTACAAAACAATACTCAGACTACTGGAAATGCAAAAACACTGCAGAGATTTGCTACTAAATGAATGTGGATTTACCCACTGCATGGTGTTGTTTTCTATCTTGCTTTCAGTCCAAGAACAGAAGACCAATAATGTGCACTGTGGGGTATATTTTGGCATAAAGCATAGTTTATAGATTCCAAAGATACTGCTTAGGAAAGGGGGAAGAAGGGAACAGTACAACTAAATCAGCTTTCTAAGGATTTTATGAAGACGAAGAGTGTAAGCTAAGTTAACCAGCATAATATCAATACATGAAAAGCACTTTACTTCAGTTTACAAACAAAAGGACCTGATCCCATGAAGCTATGTCCATCATTTTCACTGTTTTCTAAGTAGAAGTGTCAAAGAGCTTCAGCGTCTCCCTAGTTAAGGCTCAAATACTGATAAGACAAAAAATAGGTTCTTAATGCTCCTAAACTTATAAAATTGAAATCTGACTTCTTACTTTACCTATTTTGCTTTTTCGTGTCTGCCAGTTTTCTTGCTAATATACCAACATCAGCCATGCATGATAAAGCCCCTTTATGCACAATAGAGCCCCTTTCCAACTGTAACAATGGAAACAATTACAGTTTAAACACGCACACCAAATCACCCCCCCCCCCCCCCCCCCCCCCCGCACACACACACACACTCCCATTGAGGACGCAAAGCACCCCTGCTAGTTCATACTGTAATCCATTTCCCTGCATACATTACATTGGTAACATCAGATTCACTACTGAACCTTAGCTGGAACTCACCTATGCTTCTGAAGAGTACAGAGGGTTTCCCTATTACACATGGTTTGGTAACAGCATGATCTTTTGTTCTCCACCCCACAATAGTTTGGATTAATCCTTCAGTGGCATAACCATGCAATATCACTACCATGGTGCTTACTGGAGCTGCACGTAGATGGCTCGTTCCAACTCCAACAGCAAGCTGCATTTTTTTTCAGGACATGGAAGAAAGTTTCTAAAGCAGAAGTCCCTGATCTTCCCTGGTCCATGAGCAGCAGTGATGAAGGAACATGCTCTGTGCAACATCGTACTTTGGTCTCTGTGAATTTCCATTTAAAAACTTTTAAATTTCCTATGGCTGCAAGCAACTTCACAGTCTCACAGGCAACATGCTGCCCATGAGTCATGAGTTGGGGACCACTTCAGAAAGAATATGCCAAATATTTCTGTCAGCCCAATAGCCAGGCTTTGAGTATGCATTGCAAAACCAGCTTGCATACTTTGCATCTTAAATTTACATGGCTCTCATTTCTTATTTCTACACTACAATAAGTCAGCCGAGCCTTAAAATGGTTAACTTGCCACATTAAGCAAACAGAATAAACTCATTTGTTCTTGCTTTAAAAAAAAAAAAAAAAAAAAAAAAAAACCACGTTCAATTTACCTCCAGAAAAAGGAAACGGAATGATGGAAGATTCTTTTATATATCGCCTCATCTAACTTAAAAAGAAAGAGCTACCATCAGAACTAGACAGGGGGAAAAGAAATTAGACATAAAGCTACTTCACAGCCCCCCTGGGAGCTGGCAAACTTTTAAACATTCATAAAAAGTCCTCTTACTTCCCTCACTTTAAGGATTATATTCTGTAGAAATTTACATTTTTACAGTATTCTCCAATGTTTTTCTAAAGACAGTTAGCAAGGACAGTGCATAGCTGCAGCCAGACTCTACAACCATTTTCTCCCTTTGCTTGTACAATCTCTTCACAACTTTCCTGTGCTGTGCTAAAAGACAGGCATGTGCTTTTCAGACACCTCAGTCTGCACTTCCAGCACCAGTACATTCTAACAAACTGGCCTCATGGCTTACAGTTCAAGAACACATGAGTCCTAAACAGAAAACTTAATACTATACTAATTGCTGTGGCACTTTAATGGTTGCCACTCCATCCAAGCACTTCACAATAAAGGCACCTCTAGAAGCAATTAGAGCTGTAAAATTAAAGTTAAAATATACTGTACCTCATTAACTAAAGACTGCTGTTATAACAACCTGAATTCAGTTCTATACATAAGTATTCTCCATACTACAAACTAATGCCAGTAGCTACTGTTTTAAAAGTGATGTTAAGAAAAAAATTAACAGTTGTCACCTTTAAAAAAAGCTACTTCCATAAATGGTTTTTATTAAAAGTTGCTTAATCCCAAAGGAAATTCTTTAGCTGAGTACTTTCAAAAAGCTATTGATTTAGTGACATCATTTAGCTTATTGGGAGAACATCTCATTTTAATTGGATTTCATTTTCATGATAACTTAAATGTCATATAAAAATAATGGACTTTATTAAAACCTTAAAATACCATAAGGGCAACCGTGTATTTCCATACTTCCTTCCCTCCCTTGAGAACCTTAAAGCTCTATTCAATGATTAATTTTAAAAGCCTAAAACACTATTATAGGGAGAGAAAAAGTGGGACAGAAAGGTTAAGTGACTCTGCCGGAACATGAGTTACCACGAGTTAAATTTTATTAAGCAGGGGCAATAAATATGCTTGTGGTTTGAGCAAGCTCCAACAGCAGCTTTGTAGGGAGCATCTCAGACAAAAACATCTGTACCGCGTTATCAGAGCAGGAGTCATCCTTAAGCCTTTCCATGTTTGGAGGAGGCTTCACTTGCATGTTTCTCAAAGAAGACCTCTCGTTTCCCCTGCCTGTGATTTCAGATACAAGCTTGCCTGGAATGTTTCTCAAGGATAAACAGTCAGTCGGAGCCAGGAAGCCCTTGATTATTATTATTTTTCGGTGTCTAAGTAGTACAAGAAGCTCAAATTCCCCCAAAGTTCAGCAAAAGCGTCTCAAATAAAATGTTACCAGCCAAGTAAATAAAATGTTAAGAGCCACGAAGCCCGGAGGAATGAGGGTGGAACAGTCTTTCCTTAGCCGCTGATTGTTCCTCAGGAGTCCTGATGCAAGTGTTACACTGGGGGGAGGCCGAAAAAAGCTGCAGAGAGAGCACGGCAGAGCCCTGCGGAAACGGCTCCTCTGCACTCCACATTGCACTGCCTCAACACAAATCAAGAGCCAGGCTGCAGCTCGGCTCGAGAGAGGAGCAGGGAAGGGGGGATGCGGCTCCAACTTGGGAAAGCCCCGAAGTCGTCGGGCAGCTCCCGCCGCCCAGCAGCGCTCTGGGGGCGCGGGGCCGGGCGGAGGCGGCAACACGGCGGCGGCTTGGAGACCGCACCAGTGCCCCCCGCCTCCGGTCACGTAGCTTTGAAGCCCACGGCTCGGTGGAAAACAATGCAGGGGGCAGGGACACTGACGGCACGAGGGCTCTAGCTGGGACCCCCTCCCGAGCCCCGCACATCCCCGAGGCGCTGGACCAGCCCGGCCCGGGGCCCCGCCCGGGCAGCTGCGTGTGCGCAAGGGGAGCCGGGGGGA
>NW_005842282.1:160687-175304 GCF_000455745.1 Alligator sinensis | reverse complement strand
TCCCCCGCCGCCCGTTCGCGGCCCCGCAACTTTTCCACCCCCACCGCCCACATGGCAAACACTGGCAACGCGGCCGGGGAAGCCTGCCTCCGGCCGGGAGAACTGGGAGCCGGAGAGAAAAACAAAACAGAACTGGGAAAGTCTCCGGCTTTGCCTCCCTCCCTCTCACTCGACCGGATTCAGCCTCCGCCTCTCCCAGCCGTGTCTGGAGCTGATCTCTTGCAAGCCTCTTACCTGGTGCCCACGCGTGTCAGCGCCGGGCCCCGCGCAGCTGCCGCCTCCAGCTGTTCCGCCCCGGGACTTCAAAAAAGATCTCCTGTTTCAACATCATTGTTTCAGCTCTTCTTCTTTGCCTTCCATCCCTGCCTTTCCAGGTCAGCTTGGCGGGGGGGGGGGGGAAACCATGGCCTCAGGCGGGTTGGGGGGGGGGGGGGGTTCACCATGGCCTCCAAGACTGAAGACTTGTTTTAAAAGCAAAAGAAAGCAGAAATTCTCGTGTCCTCATGTGAATGCTGGAGCTGGGGTTTCTGAACAATGCGCAGAACAACAACAGGAACTCATGTAGCAGGAGTCAGCAACAAGAATGTGTCCTTTGAGTGTATCCAAAGGATGCCAGACATGGGGTGTATGGAAGCGAAAACTGGGAAGGCAGAGTGTAGCCTCCTTTCTCCAAAGGGGCTTGTGTGGCTTCAATTCAGCACGGTTACATTCTGTGACCTGTGTTATGCTGGAGGTCCATTTAGTTCATCAGAATGGTCCCTTCTAGCTTTAAAAATCCTGAATGTATAAAGACCCACTGTGGTGGGGAGAAAAGATGGGGAAAGCACATCAAAGGAAATCTCACAAGTCCTGGATCCCCTTTTCTCCTGCCCCATGAATGGATTGAGTAGTGTAGCCCTCTAGGACCATGGGTTGTTTTGGCAGGAGATGGGCTACCCCCAGCCCCCAATCTGAGCACCCCAGTTTATGCAGAAATCCTGCCCCATGGCCTTGTAGCTTCCCACACGACCCACTATCAGCAAGGCTGCTCTACACAAAAGTTAACATCATACATAATATCTTACCCCATCCCATACCTTTCTGACCTTACTTTCTCACCCATGAGCCTTCAGGGGGGCCTCCCTGGAATCAAAAGACAGAGAAATATCACTGCTGCATTGTAAATCCAGTTCACACAGGAAAGGGGAGCCATTTTTGGCATGTTCACTTCGTGCATGAGCTAAACCAGGGGCAGGCAATTATTTTGGGCAGAGGGCCGCTTACCAAGTTTTGGCAGGCTGTTGAGGGCCACATTTCCCTCTCCGGTGCAGGGAAGCAGGAACAGCCCCATGGTACCTGGCTAGAAGCCTCTGCTAGGCAGGGGTTTCTGGTTGAGGGGGCAGGGCTGGGCAGACCTTGCTGCTGGATCCTGCTACCAGCTTCCTCTGGGTCCTACTGCCCCTGGCTCCTGTCATTTTTGACAGGCAGCTAGCAGCAAATAAATAGTAATTTTCTAATTTTTTTATGGGCCCCACGGGCCAGATAGAATGGCCTGGCAGGCCGGATCTGGCCCCCGGGCCATATTTTGCCCACCCCTGAGCTAAACTGAGGAGACTGATGTCCCCCAGCAGCAATCCTACTTATTGTTTAAATATTGATCTGGGGGATAGAGCCGCAAGTCATCATTTTTACATGGCACTTCCCAATGAAATAAATCCAACTGCTTTGGCATATTTGTTAGTTGTTCAGTGAGGAGTTATTCCTAGAAACAGATTGCTTAATATACTCCTTGATCCTGCATGTCATGTGCATGGTCAACTGCTAGATCTGCATGTTTCCATATGGACAGAGGAGTCCATTCATGCAGAGGTTGGGCTAGATTGCTGTTCAGCTAACCAGTAATTTTACCACCTGATAGGGGGGTTATTTACAATGAAGAAAGCAAGACTGAGCCACAAACTGTTCTAGAGGGAACAGGGCTATCTCCATCAGCCCTGAAAGCTCCAGTTTGTACAAATATCCTACTCCATGGCCTTGTCACTTCCTCAAATCCTGAAAGCTTATCACCATAGGCACAACTCTACCTCTGTGCAGAGAGCCCCATGAACATCAGCATCCATCTGTACTGATCAACAGCTTGTTGGACTGAGAACTCAGCACTTGCCCAAAGTCAGAGCCATCTTTCAAACTCAGAACGAGTATTTGGCTGGTTCCCCCATAATGACTGTACAGTGTGCTCAAAACAATAAAATCAAATGATATCAAAATTGACAAAAAATGAGAGAGACTGACAAGAAAGGAAAGCTGAGTGCAAGAAGCCCCCTAAGGAATCTGAATAGTGTGAAAAAAACATGGCTGGAGGTGTTATTCTGGTGGAAATATTTTAGCTCTCAGGTGTTTATTGGGAATATGTTTTCAACAAATAAACAGAGCTTGCATTGACCATATTTCACAGTGTATAGGTCAATACGATGTATAGGTAGACCCCTGACTTTCCGATTTGAAAGGTAAGGACTTTCATCGGCATGGTGTATAAGTCAGGGTCAGGCTTGCAGCTCGCAGGGGATGGGGCCGCACCAGCCAAGAGCCGAGCCCATCTCCTGCAAACGGCACCAAGCCCGGGGCTGCTCACAGAGGATAGGGATGGGGAGGGGGAGGGGGATAAGGCTGGGCTCAGTGCTCAGCTGGTGTGGCCCCATCCCCTGCAAACGGTGCTGCTGGTGCTGCTCACAGGGAATGATGCCACCCCAGCCGAATGCCAAGCCCAGCCCCATTCCCATCTCCATCCCCTGCGAGCGGTGCCAGGCCTGGTGCCTCTTGCAGGGGATGAGGCTGCACCAGCTGAACACTGAGCCCAGCCCCATCTCCTGTGAGCAGTCAGGCTCAGCATTCAGCAGCGTTGCTCACAGCAGACAAGGCCAGGCTTGGCACTCAGCTGGCACAGCCCTATCCCCTGCAAGCCTGTGCCACTGATGGGACTTGGCTCAGTGGGGCTTGGCACTCGGCTGGCATAACCTCATCCCCTGCAAGGGGCACCGGCAGCGCCGCTTCTCGGGAATGGGGCTGCACCATCTGAGTGCCAAGCCAAGCCGAGCCCCATCCCTAATTTTTTGATGTGGCATGGTGTATGTCAAATTTGATTTTAAGACACAAAAATTGGGCTTCAAAACTTGACTTATACACTGTGAAATATGGTATATTTTTGTAACAACCCCTGCTTATCAGGGATTTACCTACATAGCTCTAAAATCCAGTCCAGGCCAAAACCTGCTGCAGATGTTAAGCTCTGACCCTCAAGGAAATTCCTCATACGTAGATCCCAACAGTCAGTAGGGCTCCTCATGGAACCCAGCTGTCCACAAGGTAGCTACCATCCCAGAAGGAGGTGTGAACATCTAACTCCTGCTTCTTACAAGAGGGCCCTAACAACATACCACCAAGTCCTTTGCAAGCTTGGGGTCTAACACTTGGAAACAATGCCACCAAACCTGCAAACACTTATTCATATTTTTTACTTCGCACTTAGTGCTAAATACATGCTTTGACTTCTGAAGAACTGAGACTGAAGGACGCAAGCACAGCATGAATATTTTTATTGTAAGTTTAAAGAGGTAAAAGTGAATAGAAAAAAAGAAAGAAAATAAATAATCCTTTCATGTCACAGGAATAACAAAAGTATATGTCCTGGGATCCACTTGTAGCTTCCCAGCATGCCTAATGGAGTCCACCCCAGAGCTTGATATTACAGTAGGAACAGTCACATGTGTGGCCCCCACTCCACAACAGCTGTGCTATATTATTGCAGCCAATTGTGCAAGCACCTGCTTCTCTTGTCGCCCTGATTTTATAGGGAGAGAGGCCAGAGGGAGGCCCAGCACAAAGCAGAAACAAAGTGTTTTTCACCCAAAGCAAGTATGTAATAAGAACTACAATGGGAGAGTAATCAGAGACCAAAAACTTGACAGAGCAGCCAAGAAAAAACTGCCTGGGTACACTTGTGATCCATGCTGTCAGTCATTAATCAGTGTATTGCATTTATGTCAAAAGTTTGCCCACTTCTCTATCAGGCCCAGTCTATAATATCAAAATGCCAGTGTCTGACAATGGTCAAACTAGATTGTTATAATATGGTTTGGATGGTCAGGATGGAAAAGTTTAAACCATGTTAAAGACAAATTTTTAAAAATGTGCTTTGAATCGGGGAGACAAAAGCATGGTATTTTAACCCTGATTATGACTACCGAGAAGCCCAAACTGGACCCCATCTATATACCAAGCTAGGAACATTCAGCTCTGGGTACTTCTTGAAAACTATACCTTTGGATTTGGGGAAAGTTTGGCTCTAGACCCTGGATTCATGGCTTGAGCCAGGCAAAATATGATACAACCTAATGTATGTAGCTGCACACCTATGTGTACCAAGCTAACACAGAGGCCCAGTACAGACATTACACACAAACTGGTAAAAATGACCGAAAACCAGTCTAAACCCATAACAGTACAGAAGTTCAGCGCGCATAGACCCATTTAAAAATGTCAAAACCTGGTCTAAAATAGACCTGGATGGATGCAGTATCAAACTTAAATGATTTGGGTTAGACCAGCCTATCAAACTTTTGTATCAGATCCCCTCCCAACTCAAGTTAGGTTGCAGTCCTTCAGCATCCCAAACTACTTTGTGGGTCTTGCTAACCACCTCTCACAGGGCATTGCACTAGCCTCAGCCACACGTGTCTACTCTAGCCAAGTGGGCTCTCACAGAAGCAGCCACAAACAGAAGACAGGGCTGAGAGCCATGCCAGCTGCAGAGCTGGGTGGTGCAAGGGTATAGCCATGGCCAGACCCAGCCCTGGTTTGAGCCATCACAACTGGAAGGAGGGAGGGGGGAAAATAGTCTGCATGGCAGGGCCTTGCCCCTCCGCTGCCCAGCCTGGCTAGTCCCCCCCCCAGCCGCCCCCCGCCACAATCAGCTGGCTGTCAGCAGTGGTGGGTGGGGTGGGAGGGGAGAGGAGCAGATTCCCCCAGCCCCAACCCAGACGCAAAGCAGAACAGCTTACTGTCCTCCTTCCCACTTTTCCCCTGCAGCTGCTGACAGCCATAGGGGGCAGGGCTAGGGGCTGCACTGGTTTGCCAGGCTGGGCAGTGAGCAGGGGGGAAGCCCGCATGATGAGGGCCCCCCCAGCTGTCCTGGCTCAGGTCTGGTGGGGCTAGGGCTTCCATTCCCCCCACCTCCAACTGCCCTGCTGCCACTGACAGCCAGCCGCTGTTGAGAAGGTGGGGCTGGGAAGAGGAGCCATGCCGACCAATCAGAGGAGGAAAGCTGATCAGCGGGGCTCAGTGTTCTCCACCAGCCTACAGCTTAGAGTAAAATGAAATACTTAAACCATTTCCTCCTCGAGGTTTTTTGAACATCTGTACTTAGCCAGAGAGTTGTTTCATAATATAGACAGAGCCTTGAGAGATCATCCCAGTAGGGTGGGACAATTTTAATGGTGTTTAGTGAAAGGTCAGGGATAGAAGCAGAGGGTATAAAGAGTGGGGCTGTGGAAAGACACAAAGCTTTGAAGGACCTTGGTGAGAGAGTTAAATCAATTGTTCCCAGATCATCACACTTGGTCGGTGCATTGCAGAGAGCTTACTGGTTACATGATTCTTGCAGCTGCTAAATCACGTTTAAAAAAAGCTGAAAATTCACTGAGTTCTTTCCTAATATTAATTCTCCATGTGGTCAACTGCTGTAGCTGCCACAGGTACATTATAGCACATGATCAAAATGAGAAGGAAGGTAATCTACATAAGTCTGAATGGGGAGGGGAGGAGGGGAGCTGCCAACAGTATGATGTTGCTATTAAGGCATGACCAACACTAGAAAAAAAGAATGAGCATGCTTGACCCAAAGGGTCTACAGAAATTCAGAGAGTGTATCTGAAACCCTCACAAGAGCAGTAAAATAGGCAATGGTAGCCAACATTTATTGTATACATAATTAGTGTCAGTACTTTTGCCTGGAATAGAATAGAGTTGGCATCACATTAAAAGTAGTAAGAGGTCATAAGTTCTCTTGGATAGCTTCTACAAATTGGGACAGAGTATAAAAATAGGGAAAATGGGGACTTTTTTTTTTGGTCCAATATGGCTAGTCAGTTACATTAAATAAACTAATTAAAAATACCCCTGGCATTAACGTGACCTTGAGTAAGGGGAAGTAGAACTTTTCCACACAAGAGCCACTGACAGATGTGAAAAAAACAGTGCTTCACTGGAAGCTTAAGATAAAAAGCCCTGCTGAAGCTCCCAATCTATACAGACATTGGGGAGTTGGGTCAAACTAATGTGATGCCTCTTCTGGGTACGCACTGCACTTGGTGCAGGGGTGCACTGAGCTGAAAGTAAAGCACTGGGTTTTTTCAAGTCTGTAAGCAGCCTTGCTATAACATGATGGAATGTACAGTCTTGTGCTTTCAGAATAACTCCACAAAAATTATTTATGAAAATATCACACTAAAATTGCAATGGTTTTTTATTTTTTTGGTTTCCTTAGGCATTTTAAATTGAATTTGTGTTTTTGGCAAGAAAGGATTATTCAAGGGTAATATACTATTGCTCATCAAGCCACTGAAACAGTAGCCTCCTGGAAATCTTTCTTGTTGATAATTAGTATTGATGGGAAAGAGGAGATTGTCATATTGAATGAAATAGTTTGAATGTTTGTAAAGGTTGCCCATTAGCCAGTTTCAGGAAGAAGATAGGATTTATCTCCTTATCTAGCTCATTGTTTTGGGGCTACGTGAAAAATGTCCTGACTTCACTTAAAGCCTTAATTTAAATTGTATCTTTAGAAGTCTTTTACAAAGAAAGCAAATATCCTGAGTTCCGAGACATCAAAGCCTAGGGCCTTTTAACCAGACTGGTAAAAAAAAAAGGTATTTACAGTGATATGGAAGAAGTCTCCCCAAGAGTAATTTAAAATGCTCAACAAAAGAATCTGTTGAGTAAGATCCGAGCCCAAATTTGGGAGTTATGACAAATTGAGTAGGAGGAGCCCACTGACAGCAGCTCACTCAATAAAAACCTGTAACTTACTGTCCCAATTTGGAGGTGACTTCACTTGCAGAACAACGAAGGAAGAATCGCAAGTGTAGCCCGGACCAGATTGATCACCTGACCCAACCTCTCCGTGAACACGAATCTCTTAGTTCACGCTGAAGCCGCGGAGCGCCCGAAAGGGACTGAAGGAAGGGGACTTAGTCCTATCACTGCTGAGCCCAGCTCATTGAATCGTATTGCTGAGGCCAGCCTATTGAACCGTACTACTGAGGCGAGCTCATTGAATCATATTGCTGAGGCCAGCCTATTGAACCGTACTACTGAGGCGAGCCCATTGAACCGTACTACTGAGGCCAACCCATTAAATTGTACTACTGAGGAATGAAACCATATTTTGGTATTTGGCTTCTCGGAATTCTAGGATTGTAAGTATATTATGAAAAATAACAGTATTGATTCAAATTTAACTTTTAGTTGTAATTGTAGTTGTTTTTGTAACACTAATTCTTATAGCATTGTTTGGGAAGGAAGTGCATTCGGAGCATTGTTTCTGATACATGTAATTATTGTGTTTTTAATGTTTGTGGTACTTCTTAAAGCCAAGCAGTGTTATATGCGTAGCAAAGAGTTTTAAAATAAAATTGTGTTGTATGAATTAAGTGTGTAATCATTGTGAAATCGTGCAATCAGCTAACTACTCCCCCAGCCAGTGCATCAAAACGAATCAGTAAATTGTGTGGGATTTTCTCTATTCCATAACCCACTAGAGACAGAGATAGTGGTGATATTTTTTATGCTGGTTTAGATCTGCATCTTACCTAATGGCTAAACATTTCTGAGCTTTTGTAAATAGTTTTTTTTTTTCCCAATAAAATCTGTATAAAAAAATCAAACTTATTCAACCGTATTGTGGGACCACCTCTAAACAACCCCAAACATAGCACTACAGTTTTGTTTCTTCCTCAAACAACTTTTTACAGTCTCTGAGAGATCAGTTTAATCAGGTTACTTGTATTTAGTTTAATGTATGTATTTATTTTGGCTGGATGTAGGATATAAATGGTACCTCTGCAAGTCTAAATACCTTATAATAAAATTCAATTGACAATACAATATAATCCAAAAATATTTTAATCATTAATTATTCATGTTGTAGTATTTCCTAGGGGATCCAGTCTCATTTGGGCTCTAATGTGCTAAATATTGTACAAACACAACACAGAATGATAACTTCTGCACCAAGGAGCTTACAGGCAGACAAATGATGATACAACAAACAGAAGTGAAGTCACAAGGAAATAGAAGTAAAATGTCAGCCCAAAGAACATCCAATGTAACTATTATATTTTTGTTTTTGTAGACACCCTAGAAAAGAATAGTTTTATGGAAGGATTCAAAGGACAACAATTAAGTGGACTTGTATATGCTTACAGGGAACTCCTCCCATGCTTAAAGGGCAACATGGGCAAAAGTGTAACAAATGAAAGAAGAAAGCTGTTATCATAACTAGAGCAGAAGCAGAAATTTTGCATGAGATGCCAGTAGAGGGAAGGGGAGGGGGAAAACTTCAAAATTAAGACAGATCATTTGTATTTGAAATTACAGGAAAGCAGGAACCAGTGACAGGATGCAGAGATCCAGCTGAGTGGGGGTTGTGTCCAAGCCCTAGCAGGATGCTCTGATTAGCCCAGCAGGGAACTGATAGAAGTGTTTATCACCCTGTGCCAGGCCACTGTTTGTGCCTGCCACTTTAAGGGCCAGAAGGCAGCAGCCAGCAGGTGCCTGATTAGGGCAGCCATTTTAGATTCAGGGCTGCCCATATAAACAGGGCAGTTCCTGCGCTGGGGGCTAGGCAACAACATTGCTTGGCTGGAGGGCTGCTTGTATCATCTGGAGGTAAGGAAGGAGCTGTAGGGGATGGATAGGAGGCTCCTGGTCCTGGGTATGACCTAAAACTGCACCCTGCTGGGAGTGGGTGGCCTGGTGGGGCTCTCAGGGGCATGGGAGCCCCCAGGAAATGCCAGGCAAGTTACCACCCCGGTGAAAGGCAGGTCGGGGCGCCTTAACCCCTAGCCTCCACGACTGGGTGGGTGACCCCTTTGTTGGAGGGACCAGAGGATGGACCCTTGGAGAGTGAGAAAAGGTCCATAGACTCAGGCCTATCTGAATTCCCCCTGGCTGGCCCATGCTGGGGCCAGGACTGGAAGGGTCAAAGGGCTGGGGGCCCACTGTGAGGAATGCTGAAGAGCTGAGGGCCTGGGGTTCTGACTGGTCTGGAGGTTGGCCAGGGCTACAGTCAAAGGTCCTGGTGGGGGGGGAATCACACCTGAAGGGGGATCAGTTCAGGGAGTTATGTTGCCTGGTATGATGGCAGAAGTCTGCCTAAAGGGAGGAATCCAGGTGGGGTTCAATAGTAGGGTTCTGGGGCCCAGTGTGGGGGCTGGTGACAATGAGAACATCTAGATGCCATCTGCGAGGCTTGGGCTGCGGTGTATGAGAGAAAAGGAGCCGCAGATAGCACCCCCTGGCATTGGGGCAGGAAATGGGCAGCCTCTTGCTTATTAACATCTACTAATAACAAGGTGTAGAAGGTGAGAACGTGGGCGGTTAGCCCAGGAACAGGTGGGCAGGCCACTGGGAAGTCAGCCCCAAGCAGGCCCTCTGTTACACACCCCCTAACTCAGTGTTTATCACCCCATCAAGAAAACAACAAAGGGACATTACCAGGTATTTGCTGATTCTACCTGTTGATTCAACACTGATTGTAGCCAGCATGTGGTCTGCTAGCTAATACACTGACACCTCTTTACAAGGCAGAAGGGAGGAGGGAATTCCTGCTTAGCAGGGAGTGGTGAGAGGGAGTAGGGGGAGCAAACAGCTCTTCTTAAATGGCTTTTCCAAGGAAGGACATTAAGCTACCTGTTGATTAGCTCAAAAAAGCCTGTCTGCCTTGGTCATCTCCCACAGCATGAACTATAGTCAGCATGTAGTCTGATAGTTAATGGAGAGGTGTCTGCCTAAGGCAGAGGGAAGTGGGGAATAATCCCTGCTTAGCAGGGAGAAGGCAGGCAGGTGTTCTGTGCCTTCAAGTCTCTGCCGAACTGCAGTCAGGGAGCAGAGGGGAAGGGGCCAGCCCTGTTGTGGAGCAGAGATCCCCTCCCAGCCTAGAGAGCATGTTGGAATGCTGGGGGTGTCTGGTTTATCTTAAACCAGCAAGGGGTCTAGGACAGATGTTGCATAAACTGGTTTGAGCCAAATAAGTTAAGTCTGATACTACATTCAACCAGGTTTATCTCAACTTGAGTTCAGCCATTTTCAAACTGGTTTATGTGCACTGAACATCTGTTCTGTTATAGGTTTAAACCAGTTTCTGATCACTAAAACCAGTACATGTGTAATGTCTGTCCCTAGCCTTAGAGCATGCTTAATTCCATCCCTATTCAACAAACCATTTTAAGAAGCGCTTAAAAGTACAAGCTTGAAATACTTTGCTGATTTGGGACCTAACTCTTCCATTAGAGTGTCTAGCCAATGACAAAAGCAAACCAGAACTGCAGAAGACTGAATACTGGTGGCTATCATGAAGCTTTAAAAGTAAACTTTACCTCCCTAGCTATGGGCGTGAATATTAAATACCATAAGAACTTCAGTGTGTCAATTTGTGCTGACCTTTTGAATAGGAAAAATGTTACCATTTTGCCTATTAAGCTTTCATTATTATTAGCACAAATGTACCTTGATAATAAAAAAGAGAATTCTTTATCTCTGACGGTTTCATTTAAAACCACAGTACAGTATCTGCCAGAAAAATTTACATACCTGGAAGCTCCTTATACACAACAATACCTGAAAATGAAATGCATTGTTGATATAGTTTATTATACTGGAAGATTGTATCACAGGTAGCATGCACATGCAGTACATCAGAGGAAAATGCAGGAGGGTTTGGTTGGAATACTTTAATTTTGTCAGGTGCACTGCTGAAATTAATGAAAGTCAATTAGACATATATTTGACTGCTGTTGCAAACTGAATAATGCAAGTAATAACAGAGGCACCTATTCAATTCCCAATGAACACAAGTAATTCCCATTATCTTTAAAAGGTGTAGGAGTTATGAATTATAGGCAAGAGCTGATAGCATTGCCTATAGTTAAGGTTTCCCAACACTTCCCATTACTACATCCTGTTGTTAGTTGCTTATAAATTTGCCAAGCTTTAGCTGCTGAAGCTGAAATTTCCTAAGCTGGGTAGCTGCCTGAGGCTGATTTTTCTCCCCCCCCCCCCCTTCAGCTGAAGTGGTTCATCTGTTTCCAAGAACAAGATTGGGAAAAATATGTTGTTATACCCATTTTATTTTATTTTATTTTATTTTAAAACAAATCCTTCCAACTATTCCTTTCAGAACTTTTAGTGCCTCCTGTGGCGGGTCAGTAGGGGGTGCTCCTGTGTTGAGCCACCCACCTCCCTGCGCCCGACCACCTTCCAAGCTCTGAGTGCCTCCCTAGGGGTGCCTCACGTCTGGCTGACCCCCCTTCCTGGAGCACACCTGCTAGCCTGGGGGTTCCACTGCCACCATCCAGAGCTCTGGACTTAATTTGGGCTCTGTGCACTCTGGGAAACACAGGCCTAGTAGCCCTCAAGGGGACTTGATTCACTTCAAGAAGTTGGGATGCTTCCCTCAGTCAGAAGCACAAGTGGTGGTCTCCCTTAGTTTGTGATCCAAGGGGACCCCAAGGCATAATCTAGACCCACTCCCAATAAGTCTCCCACACTAGGTACAAAGGAGAACTTTATTGGTTACAGAGGGTAGGGTTAGAATAGGGTACAAGGTAGAGCATTAACAGAGAAATCCCACAGAGCAAACACCTGTGGCTGGGGTAGCCTTTGATCTCACATCTGAGTTACTGCAAGCTATATATCTAGTTAGATCTTGGGTAGCTTACTCACAAGTATCATCCAGGGGCAGGTGGAGAATCCCTCTGGGGGCAGGTGGTTCCTTGATCATGAGTTTTGAGAGAGAGAGCCAGTTTCAGATGGTACAGCTCTTCTTTGTTCCTGAGTAACCCTCATGGCTGCCACCCCTCACACCCCCCGGGCAGTCCTTAACTTATATAGCCCTTGTGACCTCATTTACCTGGTCCAATGGAGGGCAGCATCTGTTGGCTGTCAGCCAACCAGTTTGAAATACATCACTAGTTGCTGGGCAGACTCTAGCTCACCAGGAGGAAAGCCCCTCACCCAGGTATGCGATACTAGTCACGTAGGCAGAGGGGGCAGGTTTCCCCCCTCCCTCAGGAATGTATCCAGCTCAGGTTACCTGAAGAGATAAGGTAAGGATGTGTCTCTTGGTTGGGTGCATCCTAATTAAAATTGTCACAGAGCTGAGTTTTTGGAAGGGAAACAAAGGTGGCTTTCTGCCACACCTATACGTTGAAGCACAGACTTGAAACTTGGCAAAGATGTTGCCCTGGTGCCTTGGTATCCCTGTAAAAATCCACTCAAATCTGGCCTTGTTATAAATGGTCACAGTCTTCACATGTTCAATGAGGACTTGTTAAAGTTAGATCTCAAAACTCTCTGAAGTTTCCATCTTTGTTAACAGTCCCTCAGCCCAGAGCTGTAAAGGGTAAGACAATTTTCTTTGCAATTGCTCTTTCTAATAGCCAGGGCTGCCATAGAACTGAGAGCAAAAAGACTGTCTCCTGTGGTCTGAATGCTTCTGCTACTGTTGGTGTTTGGACAGTGAGAAAGAAGAATGGGGAGGTAAGTGGGGACAGTGGGGAATAGAAATTACAAGAGCCAGAACCTGAGGAAAGGTAGAGTAGAAGGAAAACTGCAGCCATTGAGGAATATGGGTAGGAGTAGAAGGAAGGTACAGGACAGGGGATGTATAGAAGACTGGTGGGGAAGGCAGAAGCCAGGAGTTGAAGGAGTAGAAAGAAACAGGTTGAGAGAAAGTGAGAATCAGCATGATGGATTTAAAACAGAGAGCACTGGGGCAGGATCTGGGCTCATAGAAGCAGCACAGAATAGGAGTAGAGGAGTGGGATAGTAGGAGAAAGGGTGAGAAACAGGGAAGAACAGTCTCTGCCTATTAGATATTCTGGAATTGAATCCAAATTTAGATATTTAAAGTTCCTGTGGCATCAACAGAGTGCTGTGACCCCCCGGCGGAGTGTTTCAGCACTCCCTGGTGGCCACTATCCACAAAGAAAAGCAAGCAAACCTTCACTGACAGAACAAGTCTACAGCATGGATGTACAAGGCTAAACCTTGTCGCTGCAGCTATTTTCCATGGAGACCCCAGAAGTGACAAGGCTATGACAGCATGAGGCCGGGGTTTTCATGGAAACTGGCCTCAGCAGCACTGGCACAGCATGCGGCTGGGCAGGGAACTGGTGTGGGGCCAGGGCTGGGATCTTAGAGTGGTGACAGTGTGGTCCAGAGCTGCGGAAGAGCTGTGATCCGCTGCCCGCATGCCCAATACAGGAACATGCAGGCAGTGGATCGCAGCTCTGCCCCAGCTCTGGACCACACTGTCATCGCTGCAAGTTCCTGGCCCTGGAACAGCTCTCGACCCATCTGTGTGCCCTGCCAGTGCTGCTGGGGCCGGTTTCCATGGAAATCCTGTCTTCACACTGTCACAGCTCTGCTGCTTCTGTGACTCCATGGAAACCAGCTGCAGCAACCCAGGCAGGGGCTGCTGAGAAATGGAGTCCGCTACAGGCCCAATCTAGTCCACGGGCCAGAATTTGCTTGCTCCTGCTATAGGAATATCATTATGATCCTACAGGATGGAATTTCATTTCTGTTACTTTGCTTAAAAATACGGACACTTACACCAAAGAAGCCATTATGTTTGCGAGTTTTAGGATTCAAAAGTTAGGAAATGCCAAAACTGAGGCCAACTCTGTACACTTGAGTGAGCCCTCATACACTTGCCAATGTTTAATTACATGAACATATGCTATTTTCCACAGAGTGTTTTCTCGTTCAGCATACAGGCCGAGGCTGTTCGGGGTCATGCCATGAGAGAAAAGTGTTGTCTCTAGGACCCAGGATACTTTTGTTGCAGAAGCTGAAAGTTGGGAAGAGAATGAGGCACAGAATGAAAATAAAAAATAAAGGGAGGTTTTGAGGATTAAGAGAACTGCCAGTCACTCTGGCACACTGGCTTCTATCCCTGCCTTGAGACGCCGGCAGGTCACTCGGCCCAGAATTCTCATGACTGGCCACTACTTGTATGTGGCCAAATCTCTGAATCCGAATTGAATCAGGAGACCAATTAAAAGGTCTGAATCAATCTGAAGCTCTCCAAATTGATTCACAGAAGATTCAGAGAGTTTTGGTGATTCAGGCAGTCCCCGCACGCTGCAGCAGAGAACTGGACCTGGACGCGGAGCTGGTAAGTAGGGGGCAGGGGAAGGGGGTTAGAGGATGGGGGGGGACCCCCACCAGGCCCCATCCTCTACCTGGTCCCCCAGCCCCCCATGGCTTCCCTACCCACCCCAGCTCCCAGTGGTTTAAAAAAAGCCCTCACTTGCTGGGTAGTGCCTGGTGGGGGGGTGATCCCCTTCTGCCCCCGCTG
>NW_005842282.1:125149-160531 GCF_000455745.1 Alligator sinensis | reverse complement strand
GGGGGGGGAGGGGTTGGAAGAGTGCATGGGGGTCAGGGGACCCATGGCAGATCCCCCCATGCAGCATGGGGCAGTCGGGGGTAACAGAGATCGCTCCCTTCTGGGCAGCATCTGGTGAGTGGGTTTTGTTTTTTTTTCAAAGAGCCGGGAGCTGGGGCAGGCTGGGCAACCCCTGCCATGGCTGGGAAAGCAGGCGGGGGACAGGGCCTGTGTGATTTAGAGATTCGGCTGATTTGGCAGCAGCCAAATCTCCAAATCAGATTTGGCCAAATCGATTCAGGACAGTGATTCAAATCAAATCACTGTCCCCCAAATCAGCTGAATCCGAATCTGAAGTGAACACTATCTCCTTTACACAGACCTATTCAATATCCAGTGAATTTTGACTATGACATGCATAAGCAGCACTGGAAGTAGGGGCCTGATTCTAGAGTCACCTTCCTTGCAAGGCACAGCAGCAGCCACTTCACTGGGAGCAAGGCTCCCTCTTGCTTGCTGTCCTTTTGACCCCATGAATCTTTCACTTTTGGCTACCCAGCGGCCCAGCTCCAACAGAACAGGTGAAGGATATCCTCAGAAGTGCCAAGTGATTTAAGCACTGTCTGGGAATGGGAAATTTGGGCTTAGATCCCCTCAGGGTTCATGGAAAAGTTAGAATGTAGGTCTGTGATATTTTGAGAAGGCGCCTTAATCGCTTACGCTGTTGGGCAAAAGAAGAGTAGCACAACCACCGCAAACCTCAGCATCAAAAAGTTGCTCATTCAGGTTTTTGTTTTTAGCAAAGATCTGTGGACTTGCATAGAATTTATGCACTTCCTGGATAGATTTAGATTACTATAAACAATAAGCAGAGTTGGACATTTAGGCCGCGTTCAGATGAGTATGGTTGTGTGCTGCGTGGTACCACAGACTTGTCTGCAGTGCCACACATTCAGGTGTTCCCCGAACTGCTACCTTGCAGTGCAGAGGTGTTTTTTGACTCCAGGAAATCCCATGGCTGCGGTTTCCCTAGCCCCTAGGACCCCAGGTAAGGCTGCTGGGGTCGGCACCTTGTGCTGCTGCCACTTGTCCCCAGGGAACCAAACATCCACATTCATCTGGACGTGGCATTAGGGTAGAAACAGACTTTGCTTGATGTCACATTTGTGCTTCTGTAACAATTTTTATGGTGGCAAAAAAATTCAGCAAACTTGCCCCTACCTTTTGTTGTACTGCTGATGTGCCACTTTGTTCTGGCCAATGTGTGTTTTGGCCCAGAGCTCCCTGCACTTTCCTGCCACCCCAGGGAGATGCTATGGCAGCTTGAGGGGCCTGGGTAAAATTGGGCATCTCAAGCTCCTGGAGTACCTGCCTGCCTTTTTCTGCTTAGAGATGTGCCATAGGGGAGGCATGTCTCAGTGTGGAGTGTGACAGGGAGACTGACATTGGTCCCTGTTATGAAGAGAATATGAAGTACTTACCTGGTAGGCGTTCCCGGAGTGCAGCGAGGAGAGATGATGTCATCAGACCTCCCTGGTTTGTAATTCCCGACATCTGCAAAGGAAAAAAGGAGGCTAACAAGAAGCTGGTAGGAGCCGGAAAAGCCTAAAAATGACCAACAGAAAGGTTCGACTGCCCGGGACGGGGAAAAAGGAACAACTGGCTAACGTTGCTGCAGTCTGTGCAGAGGCACCGAGTCAGACACAAACTTTCACTGCTGGGCTTGGAGCAGATTTAGTGAGAGTGCGATCATCTGAGGAATACTGGAGACCACTAGAAAAATATTGACTGTTGGGAAAAAGTTAATGGGGATGGGGAGATTGTGAGCTCTTCCCTAAAAAGGCACACTTTACGACAGGACTGAAAAAGAGAGAAAGGAAGGAATTTACATGAAAGTTTGAGGACAAGGTAACAGTCTTTGAACCTATGTAGTGGTAAATGATGATTGATTAATGGCTGAACAAACCTACTGAAGATAAAAGCTGGGTGAAGGACCTGGATTCCCACTAGAAAAAAATAGTAAATGAAGATCCAGAATGGTTGGGCATGGCCAGGGTATAAGGGGAGGTGGAGCCCTGCAAAAATAATCCTGAGATTTGATACTTGTCATTGTATGTGTATCAGTGACCTCTTTCTGTGATCTATTTGTTTTATCAAGGTGTGTCAGGTGAGTTTCCAAAGGAAAAGTAGCAACGCTCATACAAAGTCAGAGGGGAAGAGAACCCTACAGAGAGGAGATCTACAATCATCCTGTAACAAAAATTGTATTGGCCAGGAAGGTTGAACCTGGGAAGGGATAACCTGGCTGCTTAGAAACAGAAGAAAAAATGGACAATGGAACTAGCTGGGGCAGACACAGGCAAGCCTCAGGATTAGTAACAAGCACATGGTATCACTTTGAGGATCTTGCAAAACCAGCAGGCCAAGATGAAGGAACTGATAAAAGTAAGGGCCCAAGAAGCTGAGGCACAAATTATGATTCTTTCACGTCAACATGAGTTAAGTGAGAAGCTGGAGGATCAACAAACAGCCATGGCTTAAGTACCAGATGGCTTAAGGCTTCCTAGAAAGACATCAGAGGATGACATGGAGACATTCCTCGAATCGTTCGAGAGGACTGCAATAATTGCGGGATGGGATCCATCTGGGTGGGCCAGTCAGCTAGGCCCTTATTTGTAGGACCAGCTAAAGTGGCATACAGGGCCTTGTCTAAAGCAGTTGGAAGAGATTACAAAACAGTAAAATGAGCAATTCTATACAGCTTAGAAATCTCTCCAAAATATTATAGACAATGCTTTTGAGCAAAGAAAAAGTTGGAAGAACTGAGACCTCAGTTGTTAGTACAAACATTTAAAGATTTGCTGGAAAAATCAATATAGCTGGAGGGCAAGTCTGTGGCTGAGGTCCTGAATATATTTGCACTACAACAGTTCCACACTTACTTGTGTGGAGATACCCAAAAATAGGTCAGAGGACACCACCAGTGGAGGAGGCCCTACATTTAGCTGAGGTTTTTACAGCTACAGAGCATGATAAACCAGGGAAAGGCAGAAGTGTTACACCAACTGGACAGGGGGAATTCTAGAAACCATTGGCAAAAATTAGAAAACACTATAGGACCAGTTAGAGAATCTAAGAGCTGGGAACTCAGGGAAATAATCTGTTATGGATGTGGAAATCAGGCCCACATCATGAGATTCTGTCCCCAAAAGGGGATCAGTCAGGGGATTTACCCCACGAAGACCAAATGGACTGTAGTTTTGGCAGACATAAAGGTCCTTGGTGATGAGCCAAACCAATAGTAGATGTAACGATCAGGGACCTTATAGTTCCCATGGTGGTAGATACCAGATGTACACAGACTATGATCAGAGCTGACCTGATTTCTTCCCAGGCTGGGGATGAAGAACCACCAGTGAATATGGTCTGTATTCACAGAGCCTTGTATACTTATTGCAGATGGCAGCTGAGACTAACTATTATGGCAGGGGTGGGCAAAATACAGCCTGTGGGCCAGACTTGGCCCACAGAGGGGCTTTGTCTGGCCCACAGCGGGTCCCTTGGTCCCTCCTGGTCCATGCGCTGTCAGGTGGTGGCATGTCCTGCCACACCTTGGCCATGCAGCAGGGCTGGGGCAGTTCCACATCTGGACTGCCTTTCTAGACAGACCAGGTGGTGGCAGCTTCTTGTATCTCCTGCCACTGCTGACCCCAGCCCTGAGGTACAGGTGGGGACCCATGCCACAGCCTTAATCTGGCGCACCCTCCACCTGCCCCAGACTTGCCTGCTTATGCTAAACAGCAGCAGCAGTAGCGTCAGCTGGGCAGAAACTTGCTCAGCACGGAGTAAAAGTGGTCTCTCCCCCTTGTTGCTGCCTGGTGCTTCCTGCTACAGCTACCCAGACCCCACTCCAGGCTGGCCCGCTGCTGTCACTGCTACCTCCAAGCTGCACCACGGGGCAGCGGTGGCAGTGCAAAGCAGATGCAGGGCAGCCCAGCATGAGCTCCAGGTGGCTGTAGCAGGGAGTGCCCCACACCCCTCCCCACACCCATGTGCCTCTGGGGGGGATCTCCACTCACTGCTATGTGCACGCACCCCACTACACACGTAGTTTCATAGTTTCTAGGGTCGCAAGGGATCTGAACAGATCATCAAGTCTGACCCCCTGCCCTGGGCAGGAATGAGTGCTGGGATCATAATACCACAGCCAGATATCTATCCATAGTTTCATAGTAGCTAGGGTCAGGAGGGACCAGAACAGATCATCTAGCCTGACCCCCTGCCACAGGCAGCAATGAATGCTGGGTTCACAAGACCCCAGACAGGTGATCATCCAACCTCCTCTTGAATATGCCCAAGGTAGGGGCAAGGACCACCTCCCTGGGAAGTTGGTTCCAGATTTTGGCCACCCTAACTGTAAAATATTGCCTTCTGATCTCCAACCTAAACCTAATCTCCCTCAGCTTATGACCATTGTTCCTCGTCACCCCAGGTGGTGCTGGGGAGAAAAGAGCTCTGCCTATTTGCTGTTTTTTCCCCCCTGAGGAGCTTGTAGGCAGCCACCAGGTCCCCCCTCAGCCTCCTCTTGCTGCGGCTGAACAGGTTCAGGTCCTTCAGCCTCTCCTTGTAGTGCCTGTCCTGCTGCCCTCTCACCAAGTGGGTGGCCCTCCTCTGAACCATCTCCAGGCTGGCCACATCCTTTTTGAAGTGCGGCGCCCAGTACTGGACGCAGTACTCCCACTGCGGCCTGGCCAAAGTCACAGAGAGGGGGAGTATCACCTCTCTGGACTGGCTTGAGATGTACCTTGTCACGCATCCAAAGGTATGGCTGGCCTTGCTGGCTGCGGTCTGGCATTGGTGGTTCGTGTTCATCTTGGAGTCAATAATGACTCCAAGACCCCTTTCCACCTCTGTGCTTTCAAGAAGGGAACTCCCCATCCTGTATGTATGCTGTGGATTCCTTCTCCCAAGGTGCAGCACCCTGCATTTTTCTACGTTGAACCCCATTCTATTCTCATCTGCCCACTTTTGTAGTCTGTCTAAATCTAGTTGCAGCCTCTCTCTCCCTTCAGGTGTGTCCACCTCACCCCACATCTTAGTGTCATCAGCAAACTTAGACAGCGTGCTTTCCACCCCCTCGTCCAAGTCGCTGATGAAGATGTTAAAAAGTACGGGCCTGAGGACCGAGCACTGCTCACATCTCAGCTGCCCCCAGACCATGTGAGTGGCCCTCCTCTGGACCCTCTCAAGATTAGCCACATCCCTCTTGAAGTGCGGCACCCAGAACTGAATGCAGTACTCCAACTGCAACCTGACCAGCACTGCATAGCAGGGAAGGATCACCTTCCTGGACCTGCTTGTGATGCCTCGGTAGATGTACAACAAGGTGCAGTTAGCCTTACTGACGATCTCCCCGCATTGGCCACTCATGTCCATCCTGAAATCAACAATGACTCCAAGATCCCTTTCAGCCACTGTGTTGTTTAGAAGGGTATTACCCAGCCTATAGGTATGTGTGGCAGAGTGGGCTCCCTAACCAGCCACAGTGCTAGTTTTCCCCACCTGCCTCTGGGCATGCTGCCCACCTGTCTCTCCTGCCATGCCTTGCTGATATCTAATTAGGATGTTAATTAGGCGGGAGGCTGCCCATTCTTGCCCTGATGCCAAGAAGCACTATCTGTGGCTTTGTTCCTCCCCTATACCGCAGCCCAAGCCTTGCAGATGGCATCCAGGTGACAACGCTCCTGGCCTACAGCCAGACCAAGTTTAGCCCTCGTTGTCAGGCCTCAGACACACGCACATTCATACCGCCCTCCTCTCACACTCCACCCCCTCTCATAGGGTCTCTTTTACCTGACCAGTGCCAAGCTTGGTAGTGGGGGTCTACTATAGACCTCCTCACCAGGATGATGAGCTAGACAAAGTATTCTCCAGGCAGCTCTCAGGTGCCATACAAGCAAGGGAGGCAGGGGTCATGGGGGATCTAAATTGCCCGGACATCTGCTGGAAGGAATAGATAGCCAAAACAAGCTGCTCATGGAGGTTCTTACACTGTGTGCAGGACCTCCACCTAACCCAGGTGGTGTCCAGTCCCACCAGGGGTAGCGCCTTGCTAGACCTGGACTTAGCAACAGGGGATGATCTTGTGGGGAACCTGTGAGTACACAGTAACCTGGGAGATAGTGCCCATCACTTGATAGAGTTCACTATCCAGTGTAGGGTGAGAAAAATATCCAGTGAGGCTAAAGTGTTAGACTTCAGAAGGGCCAACTTTAGTAAACTTAGAAGGCTAGTTAGTGAGGTAATGGAACTCAAGAGCATCGAGCAAATGGGGGTTCAGGAGGGTTGGAGGTTTCTCAAGGGAGTGATCCTTGGGGCACAAAAGGGGAGTCTATCCCCTTACACAGGAAAGGGGGTAAGGGGATTAAAAAGCCCCTTTGGCTGAACAGGGAACTCCAGGAAAGACTGGGGGCAAAGAACAAGATTTATAGGCAGTGGAAGCAGGGGGCAGCCACCAAGGAGACATACATCTCCCTGGCACGCTATTGCAGGGAATCAGTTAGGCAGGCCAAGGCAGGGCTGGAGCTTAGGCTGGCTACAACAATTAAGGACAATAAAAAGTCCTTCTACAGATACATAGCGAGCAAAAGGAAGGCGCAGAGTAATATAGGGCCCCTGCAGGACAAATCAGGACAGTTGGTGGTTGACCCAGGGAAAAAGGCAGAGCTCTTCAATGAGTTCTTTGCTTCAATATTCCTAAGTACTGACCAAGACAATTCCCCCACCTTGAACATAGACAAATGTCCAAAAGGCACCAGACCACCAAAGGTTAGTGCTGACTTAATTAAGGAGCACTTGGAAGGGCTGGATTGGTACAAATCAGCTGGCCCAGATGACCTCCATCCACAGGTGCTGAAGGAATTGGCCAATGTCATAACTGAGCCACTGGCACGGCTGTTTGAGCACTCCTGGTGCTCCAGCCAGATCCCTGAGGACTGGAAAAGGGCCAATGTGATGCCCATTTTTAAGAAGGGGAGAAGGGATGAGCTGGGTAACTTTAGGCCAGTCAGTCTTACCTCTGTCCCTGGGAAAAAAATCATCAAAGAGAGCATTTGTGAAGGCCCAGCAGGGGAAATGATGCTGAAAGGAAACCAGCATGGGTTCGCCACAGGTAGATCCTGCATGACAAACCTTACAGCCATTTATGAACAGGTCACACATTGCCTTGACACAGGAGCTGAGGTTGATGTCATCTACCTGGATTTTAGGAAGGCCTTCCACACAGTTTCACATCCTATTCTCATAGGAAAGCTAGCAGGCTTTGGAGTGGATGGCTACACAGTGAGGTGGGTGGCCAACTGGCTTAGACACTGCACCCAGAGAGTGGTGGTGGACAGGTCGTTCTCGGTCTGGAAGGAGGTGGGCAGTGGGGTCCCGCAAGGTTTGTTCCTTGGACCGGTGTTATTTAATATCTTCATCAGTGATTTGGACAAGGGTGTGGACAGCACCCTCTTCAAGTTCGCAGATGGTACCAAGTTATGAGGCAAAGTTAATACACCAGAGGGCAGGGAGCAAATACAGGCTGACCTGGACATGTTGGATCAATGGGCGGAACGAAATAGGATGCAATTTAACAAAGATAAATGTAAGTTTCAGGGGATCTGTTCAGGTCCCTCCTGACCCTAGCTACTATGAAGGTACTCCACTTAGGAAGGAGGAATCCCCAGCACACCTATAGGTTGAGGATGACCTCCTCAGCAGCTCAGAGGCTGAGAGAGATCTTGGAGTTATAGTTGACTCCAAGATGAACATGAGCCGGCAGTGTAATGAGGCCATCAACAAAGCCAATGGCACCTTGTCATGTATTAGCAGGTGCATGACCAACAGATAAAGGGAGGTGATGCTCCCCCTCTATGTGGCATTGGTCAGGCCGCAGTTGGAGTACCGTGTCCAGTTTTGGACGCCGTGCTTCAAGAGGGACACGGAGAATCTGGAGAGGGTTCAGAGGAGGGCCACTCGCATGATTAGTGGCCTCCGTGAAAGACCCTATGAGGGGAGGTGGATAGAGCTGTATCTCTTCAGCCTTCACAAGAGACAGCTGAGGGGAAACTTTGTAACTGCCTATAAGTTTATCAAGGGAGGACAACAGGGAATTGATGATGTGCTATTTACCAGAGCACCCCAGGAAGTAACTAGGAATAATGGGTGCAAACCAGCGGAGGGTAGATTTAGGTTAGACATTAGGAAGACATTTTTTACGGTAAGGGTGGCCAGAATTTGGAATGGGCTTCCAAGGGAGGTAGTACTATCACCTAACTTGGAGGTCTTCAAGAGGAGGCTTGATAGTCACCTGGCTGGGGTCATCTGACCTCGGCCCTCTTTCCTGCCAGGGGCACGGGGTCAGACATGATGATCCCTTCCAACTCTACAATCTATGAATCTAAGCTGGCCCAAGCCCCTCCCAGGGCAACTCTATACACTCAGACATACTGGGCTCCCAGCCCTCTGGTTTCCCCCTCACTGGGACTCCAGATCTTTGCCCCCTCCCTGGGGCCACCCCCTTACCAGGGCTATAGGGCTTCCCTCCCCAGTGGGGCTCAGGTGGCCGTAACTGTGCCTGGCCCCTTCTGGGTCTTACAACCTTCCTAGGTTCAGGTGGCTACAGCCATGCCTGGCCCCCTTGTAGCCACTCTTATTAATGTCACCAGCCACACACTGGGCCCCCAAATCAAGCACCCAAAGATCTCTCACCAAGTCATTGCCTGTGACTAAGTCCATGTATCCACACACGCCCACACAGACACCCCACACACACCCCCAGGCACCCTTACCTCCACACACCCCACAAGCCCTATACCCACCCACCCACACAGACACAAACACCCAAATATCCCCACAAATCCCCATACCCACCTCCCCACATCCACAGACATCCCCACACCCCATACACACACAAATCCACACACACCTCCACAGCCCCCCACCAACCTCATACCCATACCCCCAGCCCCCCAATATAGAAGAGTAAGACTTCATTTTGAGCTATTATGCAATCATATCTATATACACAATGCAAACACACAAATAAGGACAAAATTGTTTTTATATAAAATTAAAATATGTTATTATGGATGGTTGATTTTTAGTATATAGTTTGGTTTTTTCCCCAGTTCCAAGATGGCAATCCCTCTTCCCAAACAGAGTACTTCTGGGGCAAGGGGAGGGACTTCTGGTGGCAAAGGCCATGGGTTAGGGTGCAGGACTGCCAGTCCCAAGATGGCAATCAGGGGGCGGGGCACATGTCAAGGGGTGGAGCTACCCTTGCAACCCTCAACAGCTTACCAAAACTCATTAAGTGGTCCTCCAGCCAAAATAATTGCTCGCTTCTGTGTTATGGGAAGAACAGAAGACATAGTATTAGGGCTAGCAGAAACCTTACCATGTCCAATGCTGTTGGGAGTAGATTGGCCCTACCTCCAAGAGGTGGTGGGTCAAACAATGGAGAGACTCAAAAAGAGATGGGGCAGGGGACTTGCAGACTGAGGGTTTTATGGGGGTGGAGGCAGAGAGCATTCCACAACCCATGGCCCTGGATACAACATTGGATCTGGAGGAGATTATAAGGGATGGTCAGTTCAGAGAACAGGAACAAGAACTGATATTCCAAACCATCTTTAAGGAAGGGTTAGCTAAGCAAGAAGGGGAGTTTATGAATCCTGGACTAGCTGAAGCTTTTCCCAGATTTGAGGTAAAAAATGGCAAATTATATAGGGTCAAACATGGGAAAGTGGAGGAGGAGGAGGTATTACAAATTTTAGTACCATGGAAATATTGACAGACTCTCTTGTGGGTGGCATACACTCTCCCTATGGGAGGTCACCTGGAGCATGACAAAACAGAGGCACAACGCAAGCAGTGAGTATTTTAGTCTGGCCTCTGTAAACAGGTGAAGACATATTGCTGTGATTGATTAGACTGTCAGAGAATTTCTGATATATGCCCTCTCCTGGTGTCCCTTTTTCCATTGTCATTAGTAGAAAGACCCTTTGACCATATTGCCATGGAAATTGCGGGACCTTTCCCCAAGAGTAGTGTGTGATATCATCAATTTGTCCAAGTGCTGGTAGACTATGCCATGAGATTTCCAGAAGCTATTCCTTTGAGGTCCATTTCTGCTCCAAAAAATAGCGGAGAAACTTATAAAATGGATATCTAGGGTAGGGATACCACAGGAGATCCTTATGGATCAAGGGAGGAATTTTATATCTAGGGGGGTTTGTGCTAAACTCAAAATCCAAGAACTTAGAACATCCATCTACCATCTGCAAACAGAGAGATTGGTTGAAAGTTTCAACTGCACTTTAAAGGGGATGCTTCAAGTGTGTATTCAAGGGGACCGCAAAGGTGGGAACTGCTGATACCTCCATTATTGTTTGCTATTAGGGAGGTACCTGAGGCTTCTATGGGGTGTACACCATTTGAATTAGTTTATAGACACCGCCATGAGGCTTATTAGATGAAGTCTGTGAGAGGTGGTTAGAGGAGAGTCTGGGGAGAGATTATAGGCCCAAGCAGGTACGTGAGTTTCAAGAGAGGTTAGAATGGGTACGAAACATTGCTCAGAAAAAGCTAGAGAAAAGTCAGTGTTGCTGGGCATCTAGGGGTGCCTCCGCCTTCAAGAGCAGAAACAGCTTAGCAAAGGAGCCTGGGAGGCTACACAGAGCCCCACAGCTGCAGGTTGCCTGAGTAACAAGCTAATGAGTTAATTAGCCCGCACCTGCAGGCAGTCAGCTGACTGGAAGGAGTCAGAGCCCATGGCACATATAAGCTCAGGGCTGAGGCTGGTTGTGGGTCACTCTCTCTTTGGCAACTGTCAGGAGAAGGAGTGCCTGTACAAGAGAGTGGACCCATGCATCTGGTTGCCTGCTTTGCTATCTCCAAACACAGTAAGACTCTAGGGGCTCACAAGGTGCCCAGAGATAAAAGGGGCTGGTATTCTAAAGTGTGTGGGGGAGTTGGCCCACTTAAAGGAGCAGAGTGCTCCCTTTATTATTAATGTTATGTTGTAGCCCAGGGGCTCAGGTTTGTGTTACTGTTTGCATCAGTGGACCAGGAAGAAGCTAATAGGGGAGGAGGATGCCTCACTGGGGGCACATGACTGTGTAGAACCCTAGCACCAGAGGGGTGCAGTCTCAGGGGCTACAGAGAGCCCAGTGCCAGAGGGGCACAAGCTGCAAGGGGCTGGAGAACCCAGCACCAGAGGGGTGTGAGCTGCAAGGGCCAGGGACCCAGTAATAAAAGGAGTTTGTGGGCTAGTGCCTCAAAGCCAGGCTCACCACAGTAGGTCTTGGCTAGAAGGCCTAGCTATATCAAAGGGGCAGAGTCTGAGTAGGCCAAGGCCCCAACAGAGCATAACAGCAATGTAACACATGCGAGGCAAGAGGCATGGTAAAGGGGTGGTTGGAGCCACACAATTGACCTATAAGGCCTGAGGTGTCTCATGCAGCACCATACTGAAGAGAGGCCTGGTAAAGGGCCTACAGATCAGAGAGCTTGAGTAAGGTTCAGTGAACCAGGGCTAAGCGAAGGCTCGTGGGCAGCCTCCTGAGTTATCTTTCCATCAAAGATATGGCAGGCGAGATAAGAGGGTGCCCTCAGGGCAGGGAGACTGCGAGCTCTTCCCTAAAAACGTGTACTTTATGACAGAACTGAAATAGAGAGAAAAAGGGAGGAATTTACATGGAAGTTTGAGGATGAGGTAACAGTCTTTGAGCCTACGTAGTGGTAAATGATTATTAATTAGCGGTGGAACAAACCTGCTGAAGATAAAGGCTGGGTGAAGGATCTGGACTGCCACCAGAAAAAATAGAAAATGAAGATCCAGAATGGTTGGGCATGGCCAGGGTGTAAGAGGAGGTGGAGCCCTGCTGCAATAATCCTGATATGAGATACCTGTCATTGAGTGTGCATCAGTGGCCTCTTTTGTGATCTATTTGCTTTTCTCCCATCAGCACACGGCAGGAGAGTTTTCCAAAGGATAGGTAGCAATGCCCATACAAAGTCAGAGGGGAAGAGAACTCTAAACAGAGGAGATCTACAATCATCCTGTAACATGGAGGCATGGGACCTGAGGAATCCCAGGCACCCTGTATCTCCACACCAGTCCCCACATGGCTCCAGGCCTCCATGGGACCTGTGATGACCTGTTCCTCATGCAGTAGCATGGGTAAGCGCAAGTCCCAGTGGGAGAGTTTGAAGGGGGCATGGGAGCCAGTTAATCCCCAGCACCTCATACCTCAGAACAGGTACCCACATTGCTTTAGGCAGAGGCATGAGTCAGGGGTCATCATATGTTCTGGCATCAAGGCACAGGGTGCTGGGGATTCCCCAGTTCCCACACCCCACAACTTGTGCCTCCATACCAGATCTCAGCAGGGAGGCACAGGGTCCCAGGAATCCCCAGGGCTGCCACACTGCCCCACACCTCCTTATTGGACCTACACTGATCCTTGCTTTATGCTGAGGCATGGATCAGGAGGGATCTCACCACAGGGCAGTGTGGGAGCTGAGGAATCCCAGTTCTTCCTTGCCAGGACCCATATTAGTCTGTGCTTCAGGTGGAGGCACAGGCCAGCATGGAGGCACAGGGTGCCAGCTCCTGCACTGCTCCACACTGTGTGAGGACCTGCGCTGATCCAGGCCTCAGTGCAGTACCCAACATGGGGCAGCAAAGGACCCAGGAAATCCCCAGGCATGAGGAACATTTATGTTGCTCAGTAAAGCAAATGTCTCACCACAGCTGATCCACTTCAGATCAGCAATGTCTGTTTCTAGTCTTAGATGCATAAACATCCATAATGGTTCACTTCTGAGCATGCACAATAAGCCAAATCTAGATGCCTAGGGAACATTCAGGCCAAATTAGATATATATATGGAATTAGAGCATCTCACTGAACTTCTGGCTGCAGGCTTTATTCTATGGGTAGAAAAGGCGTGTGTTTAATGACTTATGTGACAAGCGAGAGTTTGTGGGTGATATTTTTTATTGGACCGACTGCATGGTTGGGAGACACCTAAAAGCTAGACAGCCTACAAGCAGGGTATATGCAAAATAAATCCTTTCAGCAAGGATGTTTGACAACAGGGTAACAGATATGAATAAGTAGAAAAAAAATGCCAATCATTCCCCAGAATGAAATGATATTGAGGCTTCTCCTTCCTCATCTCTTAGGGAGAACTAACTCTCTAGACAGAGCTTCTGTCTGTCCTTGTCACTGTCTATGAGGACAACACATTTAAGTATGTATGGCAGAAAACTGGACTTACACTCCATACAGTTTCTGAAATGAAGGGGTGAAAACATTCTGAATAATGACCAACTCTCTAATGTCACAGAAATGAGAATTACAGATTTCTGTGAAGTACTCCTAGCAAAGTTCTCGTTGAATAAGAGGAAGAATTCAAAGCATCTGATTAAAGAGTGATGGACTTTATGGTTCCAATTCTTCTCTTATAAACCTGTAAAGTGTAAGTAACTCTGCTGGAGTCAGTGGAATTATACAAGTGGAAAATTACATAAGAGGAGAATCAGACACATTGTTCTCCAAAAAGCTTACTGATAAGCCATTAATTGCTAAAGAGAACAAAAGCCATCAAAAGGATTTTAAATTATTTTCAGGACCCAGGAGACAAACTTATTAAATACCCTTTCACAGAGAAAACTAGTTCCAAATTTGTGAATGCAAAGGCGGCAAACCCAGAAGTCAGATAAGTGGATGATCATTTTGAAAGCATATTTTGTGGGGGAAAACTAGCCCTATTACTTTCAGAGATATTCAAACAAGTCCAGGTAAAATAAAATAACCTTAAACTCATTCCTTCCTCCATGCTGAATATAAGACAAGCCTGTCTGAATGTTGGAAGAATTCACTTTACTCCTGCTTCGTCCTTATGTCTTATGCCAAACTGGGCTCACAAATAGAGAAGCCTATCAGTGATTTTAATAGGACCATCAACAGGAAGTACTAGAAGCCTGCAGTGAAACCTTGGTTCTTTAAGGCTGGTCTTTAACCTTGGTTCTTTATGTCATTCTTTTTGTTGTGAGACTTCTCACCTTGCTTTGCAGACCCTGACACTTGGGCGGAGTGGCCATGTATCAAAGCTAAAGAACATTTTGCCATTTGCTCTTCATTAAATCCATACCAGGGAGGTGATAGACTGAGGAATGCAGAAGGAACAATATAAGAAGAACCATTGGTAAGCAACAGAGATAATGAAATTTGGTCCAACTTCTGGATGTAGAATGGTTTGTAGGAAGTGAAACCCCAGTGACCATCCCTGGTCTCATTTCCCCATTCCCTTCTTAGCCATTTCTGTTACTTAGTCATTTTAATCTACTGCTTGCACTCTCTCTCTCACTTCATGTTTGGGTCTATCATGAAGTCTGAATGGTCTCTTGCCACTTGTCTCTTGCTACTTCATTGGGATGATCACCTTCCTTCAGATACCTAGCAGGTTCTGATCTTCTTCCCAGACCATATCAGGCACATTTACGTTGTGCCAGGAACTACCACCATGTACTTGGCACCAGTCTGTGGCCACATCTACGTAAGTGGTGGACCGTGCAGTTGTTACTGATTGCACAGCAACCGGCGTTACTGAGGAGTACCGTTGCTGCATGATTGTGCATTACTGCACAGTTGCATGATTTTTTCCTGATGCAACTGTGCAGTAGTTTGTTACTACTGTGCAGTAGCATTGCGTCACATCACAGTTAGTGCCCAGCAATGCTGCTGCATGGTAGCAATGAGCTATGGTGCAGTAGCTTGTTGCTACTTGGCCATAGCATCTTGTATAAATGTGCCTTGTGAGTACTACATTCCAAAGAAAAGAAGCATTCAGCTGTTCTTTGGTGTGAACCCAGGCCCCACCCAGTGCTACTCTTGAGTTTGGGTGTGCTCCTGAGAACGGCTACATGGTATTTTTTGGAATGGGGCATGTGCACAGCAGGAGTAAATGAAAAAGGGTACACTTTCAGGACTGCATTCACTAAAATGGTGCCATACAATGTAGATATACCTATCATCTCCAGGGATCTTGGTTTTCTATTTCCCACAGAAAAATGGAAAACCCCATGGAGTTTCCCTTTAAACAGAGGGGAAAAAAGTAGATTTTTCATTTTAACAGAGATACCCACAGATTTTCCACATTTGCAAAAAGTTCTCTGCAGGCTGGCAGATTTCCAGCCTGCAAGAGCTTCTCGCACAAAGGGCAGCAAACCCTAAGCCCTGTCCTGAGGGGAAGGAAGAGGGGAAGGGGCAGGGTCTGAGAGTCTCAGTCAGCTAGGGCTTGGCTCAGACTCACTTTCCCTCCTGGAGTCTTTGAGGTAAGTGGGGCTTGCAGGGGGTTGAGTGCCAGCTGGGAGCCCCCTCCAGCAGGGCTGGTGGGGCTAGGGGGTTGCAGGTTGGGGATGAGGGACACTGGCAGGGTTGGAAGGGGGACCCTGTGGGGCAGGTATGGGTGTGGGTGACTGCCAGGGCCGGGGGGGAGGTGCAGGTTGGGGGCTGTAGGAAGAGCCAGCAGGGCAGGTGGGAATAGGGTGGAGGTATATGGATGGGGGCTAACAGAGCGGGGAGGTGTCCATGGGAAGTCCCACGTGGAGGCCAGCCCGAGCTGATGACATGTGGACCAGTAGCTGTGTGCCATCGAGCTGGGTGGAAAACTGCACATGGAGGCATGGAGTAGTGCACCATCAGGCCAGGTGGACTCCTGCTTGCCTTCATGTGCAGCTTCCCACTGGAGTGCTGGAAGCCCAATGTGGTGGCATGGAGCCCACCCAGCCCAATGGTGCACAGCTCCTGGTCCACGTGCTATTGGGCCAGGCCGGCTGGCTCTGTGCTTCCATGCAGGGCTTCCAGCACTCCAGTGGGAAACTATCTATGGAGACATAGGCCCTGCAATCCCCACATACTCCCATGCCCATCCCCCAGAAATCCCCATAAGCCGCACCCCCACACCCTTCACAACCTCTGATAAACCCCACACACGCAACACCCCCCACACCTTCACAAATCCACTTCACACATCCCCCTCACACCCACCCCTCAACCATACAAAGTACCTGCATATATTTCTAAAGAAGGTTCAAAGTGTTATATTTAGTTTTTTGTGAAATAAATAAATAAAAGTAATCAATTTTGCATAATTTTGAATTTTCCTGTATATAATTTTCAATGTTTCTGTGCATAATTTTGATTTTTTTTTTCTGCACATAATTCCCTGGGGTGTACAGAGTGGGCTCAGCAGGAGCTCTGATTTTCCATGATGAAAAACCCAAAATCAAATGCCAAAATATATAGGTGTTTAAAATTTATTTTATTATAGTGATTGAGGCACTGGTAGGCTTCCAAATGGCTTTAAAACTGTAAATATATCAAAAAAACATTATGTTCAACAAAATAGAGAGAGAGAGATAGTAGCCTTTCATTTTAATCACAGATTTGGGGGTTTTTATCAGAGAATTTGTGATTTTTTTTTTTTTTTTAATCCAGAGAAAACCAGGATCCCTGCTCTAATTCATACAGTGTAGCAGCTGGAGCAGCTTGGTGGATACATGAAGATGATACTAGGAGAGAATACTCTTGTGCTTAGGACCCAGGCAACTTTTGTTGCAGAAGCTGGAAATTGTGAAGATCACAAAGCAGAGAATTGTGGAAACAAAAAAGGATTGCTTCACTCTGAAAATTACATTTTATCCCTGTCTCAGCAACTGAGTTTCTTGGGAAAATCACTCTGCTTCTTCACAGTTTGGATGTGGTTGACTGGTGAGTCACAATGGCTGGGATGGGTAGTATGCATCTGGATAACAGTGTGGATCACATGTCTAGCATTTTGCAGGAGACCTAGCTATATAAACCTTCTGGGACTTCTGCATGGAGGATATAGTCACTAGAGGTCAGGCACAAAGAACATGGGACAGTTGTCTGAGGGATGCACAGTCAAAAAAGACGAGAAGACTTGATTTTTCAGTTATGACATGCCTGGGGGTGCCTGTCCATGCTGTAAAATACCCACCCACTAAAGTTGCTAGCAGAAATATGAACATAATACTAGTATTCATAGGTGCAAATGATTTCAGTTTGTGGTGAGGTCTTGAACTGTGCTTTTAGTCAACTGTATCATAGTGTTCATAGTGGCAGAGCCCTTAAAACCTTTTGCTATGGATCCAAAGCCAGAAGACTAAGCCTGTGGACTTCTGCTGAAGCTGCCCCCATTGTTCCGGCTGTCAGCAGGTACCTGGTCATTCAGGCTGGTCATTAGCCTCAATGTGATGCCAGCCACATTACTCCTCTGTGTTCTCTGTTGCCTACAGAACTCGATGTGCCTTCCTCATGCATGCCCAGTGGACTAGGTTGGAAGTTGACCTTTGATCTTTTTTTACTATTATCCAGCTAATTGAACAGTAAAATGTTGCTGTCTGTATAGGGTTTTGGACTTATAGGGTGTGTCTATATGTGCACATTAACATGGAGCAATAAATTCTGTTGCTTACTGTGCTGGAGTTTCTTGCTCCCGGGTGCCATGTTTATACGCATGCCTAGGGACTGCAGCACATTGAGCCAGATTGGAGCAGCCCCTGCTGGCAGGGAGCCTAGGAAGTCAGCCTACCAACCTGGGGCTGCTCCAACCTGACTCAATGTGCTGCAGAGAGGCTGGCTGGGGCATGAGGGTGCTCTAGTGTGAGGCTAGCCAGCAAGCAGCACACTCATGCCTCAGCTAGCTGCATCAATATCTACATGTGCAGTGCTGTGGAGTAAAAAACTCCACAGCAGGATAGTATTTGTATTTACAAATACTATCTTGCTGTGGAGTTTTAGTTTCCTGAGGCCTAATTGGGCTGCATGTGTAGACGTTGAGATGTTTACTGTGGAGCTAATCCAGGGGTGGGCAAAATGGGGCTCAGGAGCCAGAGGCGGCCTGCCAGGCCATTCTATCCAGCCCACAGGGCCCCTAAGAAATTTAGAAAATTAATATTAATCAGCCCTGAGCTGCCTGTGATGCGGCCCTCAATGGTTTGTCAAAACTCAGTAAGCGGCCCTCTGCCCAAAATAATTGCCCATCCCTGAGCTAATCAGTCTACTCTGCAGCAAACATCTTGTGTAGATGCACCCAAAGATGGTTTCTCTCCTGACCTATCCATTAAAGCCAGTAGGAAGGTACAAATGTAATTCAGGGGAGAATTTAACCGTAAGCAACTTGGGCAAGGGAATGTATCCTGCCATACAAGGGCCACATTCACTTATAGCATATCTTATGTGATTGCTAATAATAAAACAATAATAGATTGAGAAAACCCATCAAAAGTTGGCTTCCATTGTGTTTCCAAGGGCATACTCAAGAATTGCCCAAAAAGTAGCTTAACATTTTAAAATATTAAAGCAGCTAATGTCAAAGTCATGGCTATACTTCTGCAGTGTCCCTTTGCTGGGCATTAGCTAGTCGGCATCACATCCGTTCCAGTGTGTTATTAAAACACTGAATCAGGAGCATTAATTAAACAGATTCTGATGATGGTTTTTAACACATGCCAGCTGGCCCACATCCAGCATAAGAGGAGGAACATTGTGCATACTCATGGTCAGTGATGACTTTGATCTTTGAAGAGCTTTGTAGCAGCGGAAGGAAATGGGAGGATAAGAGGAACTGAGAAGAGCGCAAGCCGTCAAGGGAAAGAAGTGACATGGAATAGAGTGGGAAATATGCTCCACAGCTTGAAAAAAAATGTAGTGGTGGCCTTCCTTCCTCCCCCTCACTCCCCACTCCAGGCAAAAAACATTGTTATAAATCACATCACATAAGGCAATATTCATTATTGATCCCATAAACACTTACTAATGTGAGTAGTATTGCTCACTTGAGTAGTCCTGTGGATGTCCCATTGCTACCAAGGGGATCAGTCCTTGAAGTAATATCAATTAATAGCTATATCTGCAGGATCTGGGCCCAACGTTGTATTAAAATGGTGACACAAACAAAAAACACAGCTGTAGGTTTCTTCAGTTCAAACCAGAATAGTACACTGAGAATTAAACAAAACATTTTAAAATCCCAGTGAAAATCATGAATGGTTCTTTTTATTTACTATTTGACTAGTACCTGCACTATACTAGGGGTTTTCAGACAGGTAAAAAGATATTATCCCTGCCCATAACATGAACATATTAGGTAGACAGACACTGTGCAAAGCACCAGGATGGGGAAGACTGTCAATCAAAAATAGCATGAAAATGTAGTGAAGAGTATTCCATGTCTTGATGGTTTCGAACATTTTAATTCATATATTTTAATAGTTTGACTTTCCTGTACTAACTATTAGTATTAAGGGCAGTAAGGAGATGGAACTGAGTTTCCATTTTAAGAAGTATAACTGATGGACAACTATTCTGATTTCAGTTTGGCTTTCTTCCCTCTTTCGGTCAGGAATGAACCAATGTCCTTCTGTTGTGCTATAGGACACAGGGCTGGTGATGTGCTGTCTTTTAAGTGAGGCTTAAGACTGAGTTCACAACCATTTGTAGTCATTAACAATTGTAACAGGGAGCCTAGGGCTCCTGTTACTTTCAGGGAGAAACTGCCCAGGGAGGTCCCCAGATGGGGAAAGATTCTGTTTGAGGAGCAGCAGTAGAACTGGCTACCAGAGGGAGTGTGGGCTATGAGTGCCCACTGCAGAGCAACTAGTTCTGCAGTAGTACAACAGAGCAGAGCCAGCATGGGCAGTAGGAAGCCTATTGCAGTGCTGGCAGTTTAACAGAATTGCAATAGGGTAGAACCCTGAATAGGAGACAATATGCTGCTATAGTGGTGGCTAGCACAAAATCATAGAAAGCAGTAGTAAGCTATCTTGTAGACCAGTTAGCAAACTTAATTCAAAAGCACCTGTGGCCACTTTAAAGAAGTCACCAGACTAGAAAGGGGTTTGAGCCAAGGCAGTCAGTCCCACCCTGGAGGTTGAAGGGGAGATGGCTTTTGCTGGGAGATGGCTGCTGTTGGATTATTTACAGAGTTCCTGCCAAGCTTGAGAACAATGAGTATGGGGTTGCGGGTTGATAGGGGACTGCAACTCAGAACGGGTTGATTTTGGTAGACATCCTGTGAACTGGGAATTTGCCTTATAGCCAGAGTGTTTCTCTTCTGTTTGAGTGTTTAGTGATTGTTTGGGGTTGGGACTATTTGAGGTCTCAGCTATGCCTGAGGAACAGGGACAGGGGCCCAGTGCCTAAGCAGGGTGTAAACCAGGGCCAGGAGCTTGCAGCCTGGGAGAGGCAGAGATTAGGGAAGACAGAGAGGCTGGAAGGTATGTGAGATAACATTGGGATTGAATGCCCCACTGAGATATTTCATGGTTAACACTTGTGAAAGATGGACATGACTGTAGGGGAGTGTGGCAGGGCACCAGTGGTACCTGCCACTTTAAGGGCTAGATCAAACACTCAGCAGGTGTTTGATTATGGCAAACATTTTAGAACTCAGGTCACCTATATAAACAAGAGCAGTTTGCTGCTGGGAGCCAGGCAAGAAAAATTGCCTGGCTGAGCTGCTCCATGGGAATATCTTGTAGGTAGGAGCAGGAGGCTCTGGTCCTGGGCATGACCTAAAACTGCACCCTGCTGGGAGTGGGTGGTCTGGTGGGACTCCCAGTGGCGTGGGAGCCCTCAGGAAATACCAGGCCAATTACCACCCCAGTGAAAGGTGGGTAGGGCGCCTTAACCCCAGCCTTCACCTTTGGGTGGGTTATATCATACATCTAATCCAAGGAAGGCCAGGTAAGCTTCTTGAAGAGCCTGAGCCTGCTAGTGTGAATGGCCCTGCGGGGCCAGGCATGCTTTGTGAAGCACCTGAGCCAGGAATGAGGGACCCCAATTCCTGAGTGCAGGCAGGAGGCTTAGATCTAACCCGAGGGACCCGACTGGTCAATGCTGGGGCCAGGACCCAAATAGGGGTCAAAAGGGCCAAGGGCCCACCACGAGGGATGCCAATATAAAGCAGAGAAGCTTGACATCCCAGGTGGCCTGAGACAGGGTCAGGGCTTAAAGAGAAGCTGAAGGTCCCAGGGAAAGGGATCACCTCTAATGGGCAAAGGGGATGGTTGTGGGCTGCCTGAGATGCCATCTGTGAGGCTTTGGCTGCGGTGTAGGGGTGGAACAGAGCTACAGATAGCCCCCACCCAATATCAGGGTGTATAATGGGCAGCTTCCCGCCTAATTATTACATCAATATTATTACATCAAGGCGTGGCAGAAGAGAGAGGTGAGTGGCTGACCCATAGACAGGGGGCAGGCCGGTGCTTATACTGGGCATGAAAGCTTGCCCCTGTCACAGGGAAGTGAGAGACTGTGAATAGGCCATAAGGCAATAGATGTTCTGGGGGGTGGGAAACATGAGGGCCAGGAGGGCCCATTGAATGGCGAGATTGAGGACAGCAGGATCCATACTTGGGGGGGGTGGAGGGAATCTGTGAGTAAAGAGATAGACCTACACTCACTTCTAAGGCCCTTGGGCAGTGTCCCTTTTCCAAACTTATTAAGAATATCAAGGTGTGGCAGACGAGAGCAAAAGGGAAAGCACCTTAGAGGCAGAGTGGGGAAGCTGTTCAGCCACCAGGGGGCATCATGGCTGGGCCTGGGACATTATATTGTCCAAGGTCTTGCTGCAGTGATCCTATGGCACTCTCCAAGAGTAGAGTTAGATCTGCAATTCTAGTTTTGATATCATAGCATCAGAATGAGAGCTGAATGTTTAACATCTTGTCTCTATAAACATGATCTGTAGTTTTAGTTGCATATATTTTTCTGCCCTTCCTGTCCCAATTCCTGAACTAATGTTGCCATATGATAATTGTCATTTTTCCCTTCCCTTTTTTGCAATAAAAAACAAAAAACTAATTTTCATGAGTTTCTGCTTTGCAAAATATAAAACTTAACAGGGTAGAAGTTTTAGTGTGAGTCATGGAGGTCATTGTCTTAAAATGGTTTTAATGGGGTTTTCTGACATCTATAAGTGTACCCTGCCCAAGAATACAAACAAGCACCGAACCTCGCTAACCTCATCACCAGAAACAAACTTCCTCAAGCCCAGAACACACCAAAAGGATCCAGACCGTGCCATGACAAGAAATGCAAAACCTGCCAACACATCTCCACCACCCCCACTATTACTACACCCCACAACAGAGCCATCAGCATTCCTGGATCTTACAGCTGCACCTCCAGAAATGTAATATACCTCATCCAATGCACCAAACGCCCTGATGGAAAATACGTAGGAGAGACCAAACAACAACTGCGCACCAGAATGAATGCACACTGGAAATCTATCAAAGACAGGAATACCCAATTACCTGTGGGGGCACATTTCTCACAAGAAAACCACTCTCTCTCCAATCTCTCAGTCCTGATCCTCAAAGGAAACCTACAAAACACTTCCCAGAGACGAGCCTATGAGCTCCATTTCATCAACCTCCTGGATACTAAAAATCATGGACTAAATATAGACATTGGATTTATGACACATTATAACCTGCCTGACATCTGACTCCCCATGTATCTCTCCACTTTCATTCCCCTTCTCTCTCCCCCCCCCACCCCCAGTCTGTGTCTCACCCATTGACTCCTCAATCTACATTTTCACTGACTAACTGTCTTGTATGCATACCAGCCCAGCCGCTGGCTTTTTTACTTTTCATTCCATCCAGGAAGAGCACACACCAACTGCTGAAACTTCCTTAGCCTGACGAAGGGTTTTTGAACCAGAGAGCTTGCTTAATAATTATTTTCCAACTATTTGGGTTGGTCTAATAAAAGATATCAGATTCACCCAAGGAACCTTGCCTGCCCTGCCCAAGAAGTAACTCCTTTCTATGGTACAACCACTCAGGCTTCCATTCCACTGAAAACTGTTTGGAAATCTACCATAATGACTCTAGTATCTTCCTGGGAAGAAAAAGTCCAAAAATGGGATTTGATGTATTTCTTTATATGTAACAAGATACCTCCAGTCAGAATAATCTTTTTTTAGATTAAGAGAACAACAAAACAAAAAATATAGCATGTTCTCTATAAGAAAGTATGCATTTCTTTTGAGAGTGGGATTTGTTGACACTCAAAAGTTGTATTTGCTAAATTACAGTAAAATTACTTCGCAAATCAAACCTGCTTTTTTACCATTGCAAAACATCTGTGCAGACAAACATAAATCAATATACATCTAGCAAAAATATTGATTTATATCAAATTAAAATCAATATAAACCATCTGTGAATTGATTTAAATTTGTCCATACCGGGTTGGAGAAATATGTTAAGGCAAAGTCCAGGCCTTCTCTGAAAGTCCCCCTAAACTCAGAATAAAAATAGTTGCTGAATTCAATCTATAGAGACAGTACTATGATGTACTACAATGTACAGTACTATAATGTGAAGATGCAGAGAAAAAAAAGACATCGTCACGGCTTCATAGCTACTCACACTATTGGATGTAACGTCCAGAATGCATGTTCACACTAGGTTTGTGGCCTCACACACAATTGAATATATTTGTTTCAAGAGGTAGCTTGAAAATGGTCAATAAAAGGATGAGTGGAGAGGAGTTTAGGGACTGAGCAAAATTCAAGCAAGTCATAAAGGGAGAACAACAGGGAAAATCAAGCTCTTCTCCACAATGATCCAAACACTCACTATTTTAGCTATGTCTGTCTGCTGACTTTTAGAAACAGAACTTGAAACCAAAACAAGATGGACAAGACTTTTTCAATCTCAGGGAAAAGCCTAATTGAATACCTACTTTGTCTATAATTCTTTTAAATAATTGATGTCATCATTTTTCATAAAGTCTAAAAATGAAGGACACAATGACAGGCTATTCAGAATGAATAAACTATCACATTTGAACATTAACATTCCAGGCAAAGAACATTTTTATACTACTCAATTACCACCTTTTACAGGAGACTAATAGGAAGCTTGTCTACTTAATGCATTTTTCACATTTTCACAGGATATAGATTCTAGTATTATTGAAAACTGAACCAACATTGCACTGCTTTCAGTATTAGCAGTCTTTTGTTCTTAGATGGGTTTTTAGTTGCATTTACTATGAACACGCAACACATGCACACACCTACACACACTATTGTCAGTCATTTGATATCTAATATATAGGAAACGGATTAATCAGGCTTTTTGGTACAGAGCTCACAGTCCACAGTAAATATTATATCCCATCATAACCTCCTGCTCTGATGATGACAATATAGCTGCCATCATTTCCACAGTTTACCATACATGTTATTTTGTTAATGACCCTTAAGCTAAAAATAAAGGCACCTGCTCTTGCATTTAGTGAAATCAATAGGAGTTGCCATTAACTGTAATGAAATAAGGACTGTGCCATTTAAAGGAAAAAACATTTTTGGTCATTTTTATACACAGAACTTCTCCTGAAGCAAGATCTGGCTTTGAGTAAAAATGTTAACCCTGGGGAACTTCATTAGACTCAAGGGCTTCCCTATTGTACGTGCAAAAGGAAGAAAAGCTTAACTACCATAATCCATTGAAATCACAAAATCAAGTCTATGATGTAGACAAGAGTATCCCTGGATTTCTCATAGGTGTTCCAGGGAAAAGATGCAATTCCTTATGCATGTCCCTAGTGCAGGGTGAATCTACAGCAGGTTGTGTATACCTTGCTATCAAATCAGAATATAGGATGCAGAGAATTTACACCTACTGGTACAAATGATTGCACAAAGTTCAGGGCAAAAGTGAATCAGGCCATACATTTTTTAAGTACTTTTTGTCTCAGAACCCTTCTTGGACCTTTTCTGGAGACCTGGAGATGAAGCACAATCCAGTGCCTGGGGCACTAAGGGTCCAGGAGACATGGTTCAGGTCCCCACTCCACCACAAGCTACGAGTGTGACTTTGAGCCTCAGTGTCTCAGCTCTACCGCTGCAGAAGACATAATAAAGCATTTTCTTACTTCTCAGGGGGAAAAATACATGACGGCAAATGCATTAAAGATCATGAAGTCCCAGATTCTATCATAATGGGGGCCATATAAGTATCCAAGACATAAAATAATGATGTGTGCCTATAAAACCTGCTTCTGGTGAGACATTTCTGTAAGAGTAGAGATTTTGCTCCACTTTCAGGAAAGCAAATATTTTACCTAATGGCTACCTAGTACATAACTTCATGGTGAAAATTAGGACATGGATAAACAGTTGCAATACATTGTAGCTCTTCCTTTACAAGAAGTTCTGTTTTGGCAAGTATTATTTTCTTTAGGATTCATACACCAGATAATAATTTTCTTTATCAGCTTGGGAATCCAGGTACTGATTATTGCAGCCTTTTTGCTGCCGGAATGTTTCTCCGTCCATGTAAATGAAGGAGAAAGTTCCTGGGAGATATTCACTCAAAGCTTAAACCAGATTTTATCATTTTAGTTAAGAGCTTGATGGCTTGCAAAAAGTTACTAGTCCCTTAATGAGCCTCTGGGGATCCAGTTGTATGTTTTTTCAAGTTCCAAGATGCACACATGTATCTGCTTGGCATTCTTCCAATTCTTTTCAAAGATACAACGTGACACAAACATCTGGTTCACACTATTACAATCTTTATTAAACCCTAATTTCTTCTCCAGAATGGTACCATCTGCCATAGCTCAATCTCTTGTTTTCTAATAGAGATTTTTTTTCCAGGAATACTCAACCAAATAAATTCCAAACTGTTACAGTCTCCAGAATCTCCCTTCCTGTAGAGAATAATGATAGTGAGGGATTCCAATATTTTTCTATTTGCTTCAAAAACCCATGTATATTCATTTGATTCAGAGGATCAATATTATTGATACTATATTACATCACATTCAAAGGCATTTGTTTAGTAGTTCAATAAGCCCATCTTTTAGGAGGTTGATAACTTCTGTATGCTTTACACACTAAATCCTCTTTCACTTTTCCTCTATGTAATTTTAAGCACAGATAGTGCCAGTGCAAGCTTTGCCACTCTACTTGCCAATATATTCTACAACAGTAGTAGGGAGGCACCACTGTTAACGGTGGAGGCTGTCCACTGGTGAGAACAATATAAGTGCACAGTCATCCTCATTGTGTCACCAGTTTTAATGCAGAAGCTACCAAACAGGATGGCAATTACTGTTGTGACTTCTGTGGTGTAGATGCATGCCCCTGAGAAAAAAAACTGATAACATCAATCCACTTAGCATAAGGCATCAAAAAGCCTGGAGCTACCGATGTCTTTGATATCTTTACTACTACCAGCGAGGGAGAATATGACATTCTTAGCAGGAAGAACATGATCACGCAACATACTGCACCGTATCTACAAAGGTTTTGAACAGTTTCAGTCCTACAACTAGTTTCTTGTAAACAGTGCTTGGGGATTCATTCTAACTCAACTGGGACACTGGAGAATCTAAGATTATTGCACCTGGCTGGATTTTTACTCATTGCAAAACATTACAAAATCTGAACCCATGGGGGTAAGGAATTAAGATTTTCTTCTTTTTATATGAGAATAAAATGCAGTGTGTATATTAACTGTACAAGTATGGAGTACCCTATAACCAATACCCTCAAGCACTTTGCAAAGCAGAGTAATGTAAATAAAACCATGGTACAGATGATGGGAACTGAATAGCAGAGAGGATAATTGGTTTGCTGAGAGTCACAATAGTCAGTAGCACAGGATTACATAACTCCAAGCCCGTTGCTTTAATCACTGCTATATGCTATAAGACTGAATGAATGTATTTTGTCTAATTTCAAACCCACTTAAGTATTGTGGGTATGAACATTTTACTCAGAATCTAAGACTGAATTCATGGACTATAGGGACAAAAGTTTTAATAAAACAGTAAATACTGAAAACAGTTCCTTTGCTGGAGTAGACTAGCTATGACAATTTATATTCACTGCTGATTTAGTTGAATATTTATAGAGCGACTATATTTTCTCCAGACTAGTTGAAGGGGATCCCATCTCTACTACATGACAATAGAGGATTACATACAAAAAACAGTTGACTTAAAAATTTCAATCCCTTTTGGAATAATGATGGGAGGAAAATGGTGAACTTCAGTGCATTTTATGAACTCATTTTGTAACTCCTTCCTCTGCAATAAAGTTAGAAAGGTTCATAAAACCTCAACCACCATAAGATTTGTTCATCCCCAAGGAACCTTATGAACTAACAGGACAGCTGCCTCCTTTGTTTCTGCAAAAATGGAATATAACTATGATCCACACACTCATAGTCATTTTCTGCCTAGATGTTGTAAATTGTGCTTTGTTGCCTCTGTTATTGATGTTGTGACAGTCTATAAAATACTTTTGCTACAGTGCATGGTAAAATGAAAATACCATTGTCGCTGGGCATCATGCCATTTTGGTATGAACCTGCCTTTGTGGAATGCTCTGTATGTATTTTGAATGAAGTAACAGGGCCTGTAATCTGTCATAGCTCTCATAGTTCATATAATATATATATATATATATATATTTATATTCCCTGTCAATATAAATAAATAAATAAATAAAAACAAAAATTACAACTCAAGGGTGACTCTCCTGGTAAAACTGTTACAAAATATTTTACATGCTCATTCTATATTTAAAAAATACATACTTCAAATCAGAGCCTACCCTTTGAAGAATATTAGAAGGATGTGGTAGATGGTAAAAATGTACCTGAGAGACCCTAGGCCTTTTTAATGGGGTTTTGAGATTAGTCCTAAATGGGTCACAGACGTCAGAAGAGTGTTTGGCATGGGGAGGGGGTAGAATAAGGTTGACTGAATTACAGGCTTTTTATTATAATCTAGTTATAATGTAGTGAGTGGAAATTCCAGTTCACATTAACTTGGCATTAATTAGCCCAGTAAAATAAGACAAACTGGCAGTAGGGATAATGGGATGAGAACAGCACTGGGAGCCAGGATCACCTATGGCAGCTTTTGTCTACACTCTCATGACCTGTTCCTGGATCAGAGTATTCCTTCCTCTGGAAAAGTTTGCTGGAGAGAGCTGGGGGGGAAGAAATCTCTGTGAGGCCGAGATTCCCCATCTCACCCCCTTGGGAGAGCTGGAGTTTGTCATCCCATGGAAACTGATGCAGGGCCTCAAATAAAAGGGGACTCATGGAAAGCCAGGGCCATTGCTGTAAATCCCTAGCACCTCACTTTCAGAGCTGTTCCAAAAACCAACAAGACCAGCATCCTGGCATAAAGACCCCATTACAAGAGTGCTACAAATGACTCCCCATGGCCACAGCCCCCTCCCCCCAACACAAACTCCAATCACAAGTGTCTGGAAGAGAGGGATAGCCTCAGAGATTCCTGACCTCTCCTGGCTTTCAAACACTAAAGGGGAAATCCCCGTGCACAGTTGAGAAACAGCAGTTATTTCTCCCTGATTCTGATGCTACCTCTGTTTAGGGCTAGTTCCTCTGCACAGGAATAGAGCAGCTGTTTCTGCATAAACCAGATGCCAGTAGCTCTAAAGGGTCAAAAGCACTATGATGCAGGAATGTCCCAGGCTTGCCCTTTTTTCTCCTGTATGCCTCCTAATTGTCTGCAGTGTGGCATGAGTGCTGCTTTGCTGGCTTGCTTTGATTGGAAGAGCACCCATACAGTCTGATGATCTTTGCCCAGCCAGATCCAGTGACTTAAAGCCAGACTGTATTGGCAGTACAAAATAAAACAGCTGTACTGCACTGGTAAAGTTGATGCTAAAACTGGTAAATGAAAAAAGGGAGGGAGAAAATCTGTTTCGGCCCATCGGACTGGTTCCACTACTGGAAATTGCTGAAACCTGACTTAGTTTCAGCTGCCTTGCCAAAAGGACCAATGTCAATTTGCATGCCTGGCTTTGAACACACAGAAACCTAGTACAAGTAAGTCTTTGCACTGACAGGCACCCAGATGAGTTCTTTGCACAAGATCAGGTCATAGGTTGAACTCTCTTGTGTAAAGCTCTTTGGGTCAGAGTTCAATCCCATGGCATTACTCAAAATAAGAATGGAGAATACTTCAGTTAAGGAATGTGGTCAGAATTTCTTCTGTCAGTAAGACAAGCTCAAATATGTATCCAAAGCCATATGAGCTGCTGTGACTGAATAATGACTAGAACTTACCTATACTACACAGTTATGGCCTTGCTGGTGTCTGATAGATTGGCAAAGCAGCTTGAACCCCTTGATGGAAAAGTGCAAAACAAAACCAATTTATTTTGTAGTTATTTCTTGATAAGTTTAGTGTTGTTAGGGATGATAGCCCCATGAAGGGCAAGGGAGAGAGGGTGACAGAAGTGTATATGTAATGTAGTTACATAAACAGTCCATGCTAGTAGAAACAACTTTTTTTTAAAAAAGCAAACTGTACGTACTGCCATACGTATTCACAGGCTGATGAAACGAAAAGTGACAAACTGTAAATGTGTTCACTGAGTCATTTGTATGAGCTGTTTCTATGTACTGAGTCAGGAGATTACAGAAACTTGCTGCACTGTATAATTCCAAAGGGGTATGTAAAGTTTTTATCCGATTGCCTCAGGGTAGCTTGATCACTGTATAAAGCACCCAACAGCTCTAAATCAAAAACTTTTCACTAGAAATAAAACATCCCGCATGGGAACATCCAGCAATTTAAAATAAAACCCTGAGGTATTTAACACGAGTATCTTTTTGCCACAACATCTTTGTTTACCTGAGGAAGGAGCCAATTTCCAAAAAAATTTAAACAAAGTCTTCGTACCATAACCATGTTAACACGCACACGCATATTAGACAACTGTGTCTCAAAGTCTAGTAACACGGTGAATTCATATTGGATGTGCTGTCCTTTGTAAGCATTTTAGATTAACAGTATTTCATTTAATGAGAAAAATAAACAGGGTTTGTTTTTAGCTGTTCAATATATTTGAACCACAAGCATTTTTCCAAGTGAGAGGGTATGGGGGTTTATAATGCAACTCAAAACAAGCACGGAGATAATAAAATCACAGTTGTTCAAACAGGATTAGGGAATTTATTTTAGCAGAGTTTCCAAAGATTTCTAACACAATACAGGATTTATTTTTTTAGTTTGGAAAGTGAAAAGTGTGCAATACGTAGAAAGAGATTATATTTTAATATCTCAAGGGTTCTGTGCAGTCTACATCCATGCTGTTTTACAGGTCAGACATGCCAATCACCTTTCCTAACATATCTCATTCTGCTACAAGTTCTTGTAGTTGTGGCTGTTCATAAAAATCACTCAGATTTATTTTATAATAAAAACTAAAAGCCAGGGAGGAACTAAAGTCCATTTCTGGCACGCAGTCTTTGAAAAAAAATACAAATACTTTGAAGCTGATCATGCTTTCCCAAAATATATGGGAGCAAAGGGCCATTCTATATGCTGAAATATGTCCAGAAGCCACATGGTGGGTGCATCTATACAAGACATTTACTGCAGAGCTGAATAATTAGCTCCGCAGTAAACATCTCAGTGTCTACACATGTGCCCCTATTAGAGTGCACAAAACTAATAAACTCCACAGCAGGGTAGTACAGGTAAATATGTAAATACATGTACTACCCTGCTGCTGACTTTTTTCATGTGCAGCAACACGTGTAGATGCTGCCCTGGCTCCTGGGGCACAAGGGTGCTTCAGTGTGGGTGCTGCCTGCTGGCTAGCCCTGGGCTAAAGCACCCTCATGCCCCAGGCAGCAGCTCTGCAGCACACTGAGCCTGGTCAGAGCAGCCCCAAACTGTCAGGCTGTCTGCTGGGGTCCCCTGCCAGCTGGGATTGCTCCAACTGGGCTCCATGTGCTGTGTGTGAATAAACTCCAAAGCCCATGCCTCCAAAGTTAATTGCTCCTGGGCACACGTTCAAATGGTGCACCTGGAAGCAAAAAATTCTGAAGCTATAAACTGTGGAGTTAATTACTGTGTACTAATTGTACATGTAGATGCACCCAGTAAGTGTGTAGCTCCAACCCCAATTTAGTCAAGTAGTTCTTATTCATATGAGTATCCCACTGACCTGTTACATACCTGGTAGTCTCCTCCTACAAATCCTCCCTCCTGCTTATGTCTTAGACTCCCTCCCTTTGCCCACAACCCCATCTCTTTATAATTTCCTGTAAATCCCTCTAAACCAGTGGCCCTCAACCTTTTTAGACTCAAGAGGCCCCTTGAGCAGGGCGAGGGGGGCAAGGCCAGCTGCATTGGCCTCATCCCCTGCTACTCTGTCCCCTGTGTCCCTACCATCATGGCAGTGGGCTGCCTTCTGTTGGAACACTTTTTCACACTCTGATTGGCTGTTTGTCATTCAATCAGAGTGCAAATAAAGCGTTATGGACAGACAGACAGACAGACTTAGGCTTTTATAATATCAGAATTCTTGCTCCCAGTATTTAGCCCTATTGTGATTAGCAGATAATTCATGAACCAGTGCTGATTTCTGAACCATAGCCAGTTAGTCTCTATTAAGGTGTCACCACACCCTGCTTTCTTCCTGCCCTCACACTAACACACCTAACTACTATTTCCTTAACAAGTATATGCTATGCATAAGCATCCATTAAATTGCTTGGACAAATTAGAGTAGAGCTATGGGCTACATGGAAACTTTGTTTAGGCTATACATTATTCATTTCTTATAATGCATGGCTGGCAGTCTAAGAAGCCTGGTGTCATTTCTGATCCTACATTAGATGACTGAAATATTTTCAAAAAGAACATTAATCAATAGAGAATAGCATGAAAAACATCCCAATACATTTCTGCAACCAAGAAAACATTCATGCTAAAAATCATGACACTGCCTAGACATTTTCAGATACCAGCATTTGCCTTGATATTGTCAGCAGCCAATGCTAGAATTCCATGGTTCAGAGCAAATGGAATCCACCGTTTTGATGAAAAAAAATATCTGAATATCTCAGTTACTTTTACTATTTACTTAGTTTTTGGAGTGTTTACAAATGTGCCTGCTTGCATGTGTAATAGCTACACAAAGAGAAAAGATTAACTGTGGGTAAATACTGTATGCAGAAGTTCTCCTGTGCTTTTGCTATGAAAGTATGGTATTTTGCAACCTTGTGCAAAGTCTGAGAAGTGTTTAACATAACTAATGGCAGTATTAACTCTCAGAAGGAGCCCTTGATTTAGTGCTCCATTACCAGCCAAGTCTCAGCAATAACAACTCAGAGAGCTGCATTTTATTTGTTTTAGAGTTTCTTAATGTCTGGGTTTGAGATCAAACAATATCTAGACACCATGATGGTATCTAATTACTACTCCTGCTTTAATCCATGACTCTATGGTGCTCTTGAGAGCTTGGATAATAAGGTGGAAAATGTATGATCCGATTTAAAATAGAATATTATCATCAACAGAAGCCCTGGACGGAAATAAAGAATATTTATCAACATTCTATTTCCAAGAAGAGTGCTATTGATACAAGGCAATTTAGTTAAGAAAATGCACAGTACTGCAATGAAGCATACATTCTCTGACATATACCCAACCCCCTGCCACTCCTTCCTATCCGTATGTTTCCTAGTCTAGTTGAATTGTATCAAGTGACAGGGCACACAAGTTCTGTTGCAAGCATTCTACCACAGTCTAATAGACTACAGTGAATTTAATGGGAGTTTAATACAGAATTGGAGCCAGTTGCCTTCCCTCAGAATGAATTGTTCTGACCAAGAACATTTTCGGGAACAGACAGGAGAGGTTTGATAATGCCATAGAGCCAAATTCTGTTCTCACTTACCATTACTTAACTCTGTTAAGGTCAGTGGGGTTGCTGGCATGTTCAAAATTGCAGAATGTGTCCTAATCTAGTATTTAAGAAGCGGGAAACATATTCTAATGTTTAAAGTACAGAATTTGCAATAAGAGCTGTGGATTGTATTCCCTATTCTAACAGTGTAACAATGATTTGCTGTTTGATCATAGGCAAGTCATGAACTGTATACCTCAGTTCCCCATCTGTGAAATAGCAGTAGTAATATTTTCCTGCTTTCCAGGGAAGTTGCTATGATTTATTCATCATGTTTCTGAAGTTTTGAACTCCTTTGCAGGGATGCTCTATTAAAGCACTGAGATTCAGTATTTTAACAAAAGTGAAAATATACCTTGCAAGTCTTTTCATGGGTAAGTTACATTTTTAAAAGTTTGCAATATTGAATATTAGCTGTGTGTTTTAAGAGTAATGGCATATACAGGAATATTTGAGCATTAGAAGACGATATCAACCACAGAAAGGCTGTTTTTTTAACACAAAGAATTCAAACCAGCTTATCCCGTCTCTGTTACCCCCGAAATCTAGGTAGTAGCAGTTTTTAGTCTCCTGAAAAAAACAGTTCATTTCTCCTTTGGAGTGATTAATACCACCTGCTTGTATTGTGTCCAGTAGTTTGTCCTGTACTTCAACAACTCTTGGAACTCTCTTCTCTCTAAGATCCATGTGTATGAATAAGTACGTTGTATATTCAGCTCTTCCCTAAATATTTTAGCATTAATTGAGCATATTCTGTTTTCATTTAAACAGTTACGCAATCAGGAGTGAATCCACTGGGAGAAACTGTTAAATTGGTCTCAATGAGAGCAGAACCAATTCTAATACCTTTAAAATTCAGGGAAGCTGTATGCAGTTACAGAAGATGGAACAGCATCTTAAATGCATTGACATGTTCCCTATTATGCCTGGACTGAAGTTACAAAGACAACCATTCTTCCACCTTCTGTTTTTGAGTACAAAGCATCAGCACCACTCCGTTGTCAGGAATTCATGGATTCCTTTTGCAGCTCTTATAAACCTCTATGAAACACATATTAAAAACTACTAAGTTATTAACCACATCTGGCACATAGCTGCAAACTCTGCTTGTCATTTAATTCATCTTTTGCAGCTATGCAATGTTTTTTTTAATTAAAATGACCAGTATTGTGTACATGTAGAGTCAGAGCCTCAGCTGGTTTCTGAACCAAGGAGAAGAGGTTGATGTCATATATTTAGATTTCAAAAAAGCCTTTCACTTGGTTTCCCATAATGTCCTCATGGTAAAACTGGGGAACTGTGGCCTCAACAACATTATGGCCCGATGGCTGGGGAACTGGCTCCATGGTTGGGCCCAGAGAGTGATAGTCAATGAAATCAATGGAAACATGGTGCATGGTGACCAGTGACTCAGTACTCAGACCAGTACGCTTCAATATATTCATAAATTATCTGGATTTGGGTCTGGCTAAGTGGACTGGCTAAGTTTGCAGATGACTCCAAATTATGCGGAAGTGCAGTTACACTAGAGGATAGGCTGGCAATTCAGGCCAACCTGGATAGGCTCGCAAGGTGGCCAGATCAAAACCTGATGACATGCAACACAAAGAAATGCAAGGTGCTCCACCTTAGGAGAAAAAACCCACATCATATTTATAGGCTCAGCAGTGCTACACTCACTAGCACCACGACCGAAAGAGACTTACAGGTCATGACTGACCATGAGATGAACACGAGCCACCAATGTGATGCCGTAGTCGGCAAAGCAAATAAAATTCTGGCTTGCATCTACTGATGCATCTCAAGCAAGACCCAAGAAGTCCTCCTCCTGCTTTACTTGGCCTTGGAGAGGCCACAGCTAGAATACTGCATCCAATTCTGGGCTCCACACTTTAGAAAGGATGTGGAGAAGCTCGAGAGAGTCCAGAGGAGAGCCACGTGCATGATTAGAGGTCAAGAGAACAGGCCTTATGAGGAGAGACTGAGAGGCATGGGACTTTTTTCAGCCTGGAGAAGTGAAGGCTCAGAGGTGACTTGGTAGCAGCCTATAAGTATAGAGGTGTGCATCAGGAACTAGGTGAAGAAGGTCTGTTCACCAGTGCATCCCAAGGGAAGACGAGATCTAACGGTCACAAACTGCTAGAAGACCATTTTAGACTCGACATAAGGAAAAACTTCTTTACCATCTGAGTCTCTAGAGTCTAGAATAGACTCCCCGCAGAAGTGGTGCAAGCACCTATTTTGGATACCTTTAAGAAATGCTTAGATGCTTATCTTGCTGGAGTGATCTGAACCCTACTGATTTCCTGCCCCTTGGGCAGGGGTCTGGACCCAATGATCTCATGAGGTCCCTTCCAGCCCTAATGTCTATGAAATCTATTAAATCAGTGTAGTTTCATGAATATCTCGTTCTAGCTGAGGATTCATTCCTCAGTGCTTCTTGTAGTGTAAGAAATGCCTCTAGAAACGTCTTATATCTGGGGCGGGCCAGTAGGGGGCGCCCCTGCGTTGAGCCGCCCTCCTCCCTGTGCCCGACCACCTTCCAGGCTCC
>NW_005842282.1:101955-124907 GCF_000455745.1 Alligator sinensis | reverse complement strand
TCCAGAGGTGGTTGTTGTTTCCTCTGGAGGCAGGGCACTCTTGGAGCATGCGGTGATGAGGAGAGAGCCAGGTTCCGATTCACCTGGATTACCGCATGGCTAATGGCTGCCCTTCTTCCTGGCCCAGGCCTTTTTATAACCTCTCTGACCTCAGCAGCCAGGTCCAACCGAAGCTGCCAATACTGGCTACAAACCGACCAATCTGCATGGCATCCCTGGCTACCTGGGCCCGCGCGCAGGGCCGGGTCTTCCCCCCCCTGCCCAGGTGACCAGAGCATCGCCTCCCAGGCGCCAGGCTTTTGTCTGCAGACAAGGTGGGAGATCCCCGCTGTGAGGGATTCAACAGCAGCCTCTCAGGCTGGCTGAGACAGATCTCTGGAGAGGGGCACCGACGGGGCATTTCTGCCACAATATCAATTTACAAAACCTTCTTTTTTTAAATCACTTGCAGACATTGGGCAGTTGGATCAGTATTGTTCTATGCATAATCTTCCTCAGGTTGCTCGCTTGATTTCTATGGTGCTAAATTTTACTTTCAATTACATTCAATTTAGCTTCAATATTTTTCTCCTTAGCAGCTACACACTTGTCTCTGCTCTAATAAAATTATGAGTTACCTCTTTTCTTCAAACTCTAGGTCACTTAATTATAAAAGTGCCTCATTAGCTGGAGTGCTCAGTCCATGCCAAATGTATATTTCACTTTAAATATTACACTCTCTTAACCCTAAGGCAATTGTTTTCACTTTAAACCAGAAATGTATGCCAGAATACTTTGTAACTGCTTACTAAAATATATCTGCTACTTGTCCAGAGCTGCATTGCAAGCTAGATCATGTGAACTGGGCAAGAGGGATCCAAACATGATGAAACCCAGTTCAGCTGTTTGGGCATCAGAGAGGCTCTGCATAAGATTTTATTTTGATGCTATTTTTAGGCATAGCACACAACCATGTTACCACCATACCACCATACTGATACTGTATTATTCTGATTCTGGAACTGGAGGTGGGAAAATAAAAGATAGATTTATAATACAGAAGAATAAAGTATGAGGGGGGTGGATCCATGGAGGCGCCCTGGTGTCTTTGCACCCCCCGCCCTTCGATTCCTGGTACACCCAAAGTTTAAAACCACCTGTCTGGTAGTGGCAGCAACATTTCTAGTCAAGGCAGTGCTGAGGGTGTCACTTGACTTCATGACGTGTAATCTGCTGGATCCCTTCTAACCTCTTCATTGCGCAGGTGTTAATGACCCTCTCCTTTTTAATGGTCTTGATGTTTCACCAATCAAGCTCTCCTGTGTTCTCCAATTCTTTTGTCTTAGCTGCTCCTGGTGATGAAGATCCTATTTCACAACCCTGCAGATTGTTTTTAACTCATTCAAATGAAGTTGTATTTGTTTTTGGCTCAATATTAAAGTGAATAATATAGGCCTGGATCCTTATATTAGTAATGCTTCTAGTTTATTTAATAGGAGAAAAGTGTGTTGGTTTATATGTGATCACTGATGATGCACCTCACCATCTGCACCCCCCCTTTTGAAAATTCTAGATCCACCCATGCAGCATATTTAGACCATAAAAGTTTTAAAACTGTATCTTTGCATTTCAAATGGGTTTAATTGTTGATGTTCTTTTTTTGTGGGTATAGCAGAGTGGCACGATGGGGGAAAGAAAAACCCTGCTTGCACCCTTTTCCTTACCAGAACAGCTGCGGCAGGTCCTCCCCACCACTGCCGAGCCCAGGGGAGCAGCAAACCCTGTGGCTCTGTGTTTGCTGTTCTGGACAACCAGACAGGGTCTGCTGGGCTCAACAGCATGATGCACAACCAAGGAAGCCCTGGCCAGCAAAGGAAATCCCTCTAGCTGGAAGCTGGGACCACAGGACTCCTCGGTCCCGGGTGGCTGCTGGCTGCGAGGAGACCACAGGACTCCTTGGTCCTACGGCACATGGGTTCTTCAACAGGGATGCCACACAGCAGGTGGACAATGAGGGCAATCCCTGATCAGCCAATTGCTCTCAGAAGGACCCAGTAGGAACCTTCAAGAGGATCCCAGAACTGAGGGAAGCCTCCACAGGACAGTGAGCTACGAGACGAGTGACAGATGGGTGAGAGACTTTTTGATTCTTGTGCAGGATGGGCTGTCAGGGCTTCCTGGCATGAGACCTGGGGCCCTCGGCTAGGGATTGGGTGTGTGGGGCAACTCTTAGCAACCCAACACCCAGCCAAGGTGAACTCAGTAGGATTTTGGATACAGAAACACACTTACAGAGGCTTGAGGCAGGAGTGTAAGGGCAGAAGAGCTCCCAATACAGAACCCTAAGGTTCAGGTCAACAAGCCTTATTGTTTGTTGTCAATAACCAGCAGAAACTAGCTGGCCAAACGGCAGGCTTCTCCAAATGAAGGTCTACCTTCAGACTACACCAATCCTCCTATTTCCTATCAAAGTCATGGTGGGCGAGAAAGCAAGAGTAGCCTGCAAGAGGAGAAAGCAAGAGGAGCAGACTGCTCTTGCAGAAAGACATACAGCAGCGCCCACACTGAAAGAAGGCGACCACAATGTCTGCACCCTTCACAGGGAAACTCTGTGACAGTGGGTTTTGTTTTCCTCTCCTACAATGGCGTGGCCACATCTGTCCTTAACTCTAGAGACAGGTTTGCTGTATAGTTAAAGAGGTCCCTTTGTCTATGAAATCTATAATTTGGCAGAGAGATTGCCCCATGGACCACTTTTCCTCTAATTGGCAATGTAATAAAATTCTACCTGGCAGCTACCACAACTACTTAGAACAGGGGTGGGCAAAATGCAGCCCATGGGCTGGATGCGGCCCACCAGGCCATTCTATCCGGCCTGTGGGGCCCCTAAAAAATGTAGAAAATTAATATTTATCTGCCCCTGGCTGCCTGTCATGTGGCCCTCGATGGCTTGCCAAAACTCAGTAAGCATCCCTCCACCCACAATAATTGCCCAACCCTGTCTTAAAATAATGGAAGTGGAATATTAGGAAATATTCATGTTTCCAGTTGACTTTTAATACAATTTAATAGCTGGAAATAAGAAAGGAGAACACCACCGTGTGATCAGCCCATTAGCAAGCTCTCTCTAGGCCACATTCGGAGTGCTCTGATTTACCTATAGGTTTTTCAGAACCAAACTCAATTGGCACTCTGTGAATCATTTGGTTGCAAAGCATAGTATGTTCTCATTGGCACCTCTTATACCCACAGTCTCTTTCATAATCTGTGGTACTATCAATCACATTTCATAACTGAGATTGCATTTCAACCCAAGGAGGTATTTGTAGGTCACACCTTTTGTTTGCTTGTAAATGTATTTGTTTTGTAAAAAAAGAAGAAAAAGAGCTTTCTTGCTTGGCAGCAGTTATACAAAAATATCACATGTTGTGGTGCCTTGGATGAGATTACACGAGTTCCGTCATAAATGTCATGGCCAGAAGCATTGTAAAGGAGTGAAATAAACTATTTCAGTGAGTCGTCTTGGTGCTCTTTTTAAATCACTTCATAAAAGGTTATGCAAGTCTAAGTAACAAAAAGAGCATAATTGTCTATAAAGCTGATTTCAAAATTTGGCAAGTGAATGCTATCTCCTAGTTGCTATTTATAATATTGTAGCTTGGACTGAGGTTTTACATATATTCATAAGGATATTGAGAGATCAGATAATAACTATGGCCAGGTTGTGGGAACTTGGGGATATACCATGTATGTACATGACATCTTGCAAAAGAAAAATACCTCAGATTAGCGCTAATGTGCTACTGTGACACGGTACTAGCCTGAGTATATGTGCATGTGTGCATGTATAATAGTCTCACTCCCTAGCTATTGCCCATTTGTTTTTTAGGTTGTGAACTCTTTAGGGTAAGAATTGTTCTACTTTTTATCTTTCAAAATCTTATAGAATGTTGTAGGAGTGCCCAGAGACAATTTTAAAATTGATAATCATAAAAATATTGGGTTTTGCAGCTAGATACTGCAGTGTATATGGTATGTTTCATTGTGCCTTTGTTTCAAGCCCTGCAGTTCATTGACACAATAGAGCAGTTGTGGATAGTGGCAGCTAGTTTGGAATGGCATGCAAGCTTCTTAATCCATGCCTTTTGTTGTTTCATCTCACCACCTCAACATTATTTAAACAACATTTTGTCAGTAAATGTTAGAAACTGGTGCGTAACACTGCCTATTAAAATGCTATGAGATGAGCATTCATCATGTGAGTTGGTTATGATTTTAAACAACTGCAGAAAACAGACGGGCGGGAAATGGGCATATAATGATGCTTGCCGTTTTGGTTTAAACTGCTGCAGGTTGTGCACTTCATTTGCAATTGCAATGCTCAAGACAAGAATGATACCACTTGTCTTTCCAGGACCATTCTGACTATGGCAACGAAAGTAAAAATGTTGTAATTTTAGTAAGTATTATTCCCAACTTCTTCATTATGGAAAGAAACGTATTATTTTAAAGATAAAATATGAATAATGATTAAGCTACAAAAGGCTAAAAAGGATTATTTCGAGCATTTTCATTTTCTGATGCACTGTTATTAATATTTAGACACCTGTGAGCACTTATCTATCTAATGCTTATTTCTAATGGGCCTCTATCTGGCTTTGTTAACAGCCTGACAAAATGTAATTTAGAAGTGTAAGCTGCAAGCCCCACATGGAGAAGAAAAGGCTATAATTCACCTCGCACTTTGGCTTTTAAGGCTCGGGAGATGACGGTGATTGCACCGCAGACAGCAGCTTTCAGGGAGGTATCCATTTACATGCCATTTTAAACCGTAAGGCAAGGATCAGCACTGCAGAGTGTATCTTGAACAACATCAGTTTAGCTACAGCAAAACTGACATGATCACAAATTAATTCACAAAGAGGGGAAAAGAAATCCTGGTCTCAAAGTGGGAGAATTCCCACATCAGGCTTTTCCCCCACAACCCTGGTTCACCAGTGCTTTGTTTCCATTTTATGCTGGTGCAGTGCCACTCATTCCACCAGAGTTAAATGAGTAGAGCAGTGGTGATCACTCAGACCCAGCACTTCCCCCAGTAAACAGAAAAGTGTCATCGAGGTAGACATTAAAAAAGAGATTAAATAACTATTTCTTGTTTATTAAGAAATCAAGGTTATTAGTTAATGTTTATTTTCTGCTAATCCAGACTGAAGTTAATAATTACTAAGCCTGTTTTGCAAAAAGGCAGAGGTAGGTTTTGACCTATGTTAAGCATTAATGTCAGAAGCAATTAGCCAGGATTGTGTCTGATGTGCTCCCCAAGAGCCCAGTTTGAGTGGCAAAAGACACAGGTGCAGCTGGAACACCTTAGTGATTTATACACCTCTAATTTGCATCACTACAGCTATTTTACGGTCTAAAGCTTTTTTCCTCCATCAGTCTCATCAAAAAATCCCTAAGGTCACCCTTCATGTTTACTGTGGTCTTGTAATATGTGCATGTTTGCTGTCTAAAGGCAGAGTCCAAGATAGGTGGCAAATGGAGAAACAGCCATGAAATCTTATTTGAAAGTTTAATAAAAAGCAAAAGGCTTGATGAGCTCTGTACTCATATTATCTTCTCCCACAGCTGAGCCCCACATCCCTCTCAGTAGTGGCCTCTTCCTCCCACCCCCTCCAACCTCTGCCTGTGTTACCACCACCTTAGGTCAAAACTTGCAAAGGTTTCTCCATGGATACAGCAGTCTGTGTGAGGAAGATGGCAGGCAATGGGTTGACTGGGGATGGAGTGAAGTAAGATGGGGTGAGGCCTACAAGGGAGAAATGTTGTCCATCCCTCCCCCTAACAAACCTGGGAAAACCAAGGCAGCAGTGTGATACAACCAACAGTGGCTGTCTGCAACATTAATCTGTCTGCAACATCAATTTTTCCTCTGGTAGAGGAGTACTTCATTCAGAGGGGAGTTCTAGAGGTGCTAATAAAAGCTATGCCAGCCCTGGAAATATGGCTTTCAACAAGGAGAGAAGTCTACCAGATACAGTGGGGAAGCAGAAGTTTGCACGCTTTTGCTGAACCCCTGGGATCTGTGGGGTTTGGGTCCCCAAACTGTGCCCCATTCCATTAAATGACTGGAGAACCTTGTAGAGACTTCTTATTTAGTCCCTTCATGAAGGATTTCCCATAGGAATGATGAACTGGTCCTTAATTCTTGGTTTATGGTGTACTATATTTACTCATGTACCATACATACCTTTTTCCTTCAAAATCAGTCCCCCCAAATTGGAGTGTGTATCTTAAGCAGGGAAGCTGATTTTCTGCCTGGAATAGAAACACCCTGCTTTGATTCTTGCTCCACCCAGCAGCAGAAGTGGCATTTCTGTTCAAGCAGCTGAGGGAGTCAATTGACTTGTTCTACATCCCACAGGTATTAATGATCATATCTCCTTTTTAATGGTCTCGATGCTCCACTAATCAAGATAATCTTTCTTTGGGCAATTCTGCTGGCTGCTGGCTGCTCCTGGTCTCTCTTTTCCTATCTCACAGACTTACACAATGTTTTTAACTCTTCAAAATTATTCATCCACTCATAGAAACCAATTTTCAGCAGCAGCTAGGGCAGGGATAGGCAAAACGGTGGATCTGTCCGGTGGCCAGATTCCATTTCCCAGCAGCCCCTGCCCATGTCACTGTGGCCAGTTTCCATGGAGACCCTAGGAGCAGTGGGATCATGACAGCACAGGGCCAGGGTTTCCATGGAGACGGACCCCAGCAGCACTGGCAGGGCACGCGACTAGGCAGGAAGCTGCTCCGGGACCGGGGCTGGGATCTTGTGGTGGTGACAGCGTGGTCCAGAGCTGGGGCAGAGCCACAATCTGCTGCCTGTGTGCCCCTGCCTAGAGCATGTGGGCAGCGGATCACAGCTCTACCCCAGCTCTGGACCCTGCTGTCTCTGCCACAAGCTCCCAGTCCTGGAGTAGCTCTCCACCCTGCTATGTGCCCCACCAGCACTGCTGGGGCTGGTGTCCATGGAAACCCTGGCCCCACATTGTCATGGCCCTAGTGCTCCTGGGGTCTCCATGGAATCCAGCCACAGTGATGCAGGCAGGGGCTGCTGGGAAATAGAGTCCACCGCAGGCCCAATCTGGCCCATGGGCTGGACTTTGCCTGCCCCTGAGCTAGCGTTTCAGCTTTTGGTTAAGAAGGAAAGGGAGAGTGAGTTGAAAATTAGGCTGTCCCTATACAGCAATAATTCTGGGAAAACGTTATTTTCCTCATTCTGTCTTCCCAAAAAGAAGGTGAACGTATTACTTGGGGTATGTGGTATATGAGAAATTACAGTATCTTTCTGCCCTTTCCCAGTTGCATTCACATGACAGACACTGTTATTTGTTTAACTTTTCAACTCATGTTTCAATGAATTATTATCATTTTATCAATACTTAGGGAAAATAAGTGAATAAGTCCTTTACTCAAAGCTGTGACACCAAATTTTCACGTGCAACTCCAACCTGCAGAAACCTCAAGTTGGTATTAAAGAGCATGAACCATCTACCAAGGTCAGCCCTGGGCCACAACAGTAATCCACCTCTGTATGACAATGCTCCAAGAAGTATCACACCAGTAGCAAAAACAATTCTGCCATTCAAAATATGTGACTAATATATACTATCACTTCAAGTATATTTAATAAACCAGACAGAGAGCAGGCAGAATTTCCCCTCAGCTGTATTAGAACACATGCCTTAATTTGTCATCTACAGAAAATGGCCCCATGCTAAAAGCTGACTCTAGCACCAGGCTGTCTTCATAGGCCTTTTCAGGGCTTTGCCCTCTTCCCATTGCAGCTGGAGGTGGGGAAAGGTTACTGTTTCATAGGCAGGACTGACTTTACACCACAGTCTGTGAGGACTCAGTCTGGTTCCTTCCATGTTCCCCACTGTAAGTGGGGACAGTAGCATAACAAGAGGTGGGAAAACGGGCCACGAGCCCCAGAGCACTTTTAACGTTAAGCTCCCCTCCACTACCCGCTCCTCTCTGTTCAGTATTTCCCAAACCTGGTGGGCACTTTCACATCCCCCAGCCATCCTGCACCTGCTATTTCATCCCATGTACTACCCTCCAGCCCTGTATGACTCTTAACCCATTCTCTGGCATCCCCTTCCACGCTGCCTCACCTGCTCCATCACTGACCCTTGCCAACAAATTTGGCTCTGTGAATTTCCTCTTAGCATAGATTTCAGCAACAAAAAGAGCAGGAGGTTAGCCCTCAGCATACAGCAAGGAGGGATGGACTTTGAAAGGGGAGTGGGGGACATTGCAGGCCACTGGAGCAGGCAAAGAAGACCATTAAGGGTGGGTGTGTTATTACCCACTAGGTTTGGCCAGGGTGCAGATCTTACTGGATAGACCTCTGGGGCATATGGATTTGTTGGAGAATTGCTTCTCTTTGGTGCAACTCTGCTGCTGGGTGAGGAAACAGTAATCTTTCTCCTCCTCTGGCTGCACTGGGAAGGGGAAGGCCCTAGTGAACCCAAGAACAGGCCTATGAGGTAGGCCTGTGCGAAAGGCAGCTATTCGATTTGGCTTCAGATCCAGAGCTCCGGATCGGTTTCCCGCTTTGATTCAGCCGAAGCGGCTCCGAAGCTTCGGAGCCACTTTGGAGATCCAGCCATAGGGTATAATGGGGAATCAATTAAATATTTATAACTTTGTTGGTTTTTGTCTGATTTGGATGAAACTTGCAGAGATGGTAGCCCCTTGGTGAGGCCACAAAGCTTGCCAAGTTTCAAGAAGATCAGTGCAGGGGTTTGGAGGGAACTGCACCCCAAATTCTTGAAAGCAAAACTCATGTCACATGTACGTGTTACACCACAGGGGGGTGAAAACTGCAGGGGTGGTGGCCCCTGCTGAGGCCATGAAGCATGCCAGCTGTCGAGGAGATAGGTGCAGGGGCTTCTTGGTACTGGGGCCCTGCACCCCTAGCTGCTGACAGACAAAACTCGTGACATGGGTGCTTGTGCAACTGACTGTCTCTGTCTTGGGCTTCAGTGTCCGACGCATTTGAATCTTCTCCGGATCCGAAGCGTGGTCCGAAGTCTCACAAAGCCCTACTGTGAGGCTGCCTGCTCTTTTGGTCACGTGCCTAGAATGGGAGAGACTGTGTTACCAAACCTGAAACTTTCCTGTCTGAAAAATAGGCTTGACTATGAGAGCAAGTTAATTGAACCCTAAGTGCTACTAGTTTCTTCCTAAATCCTTGTTGCAAGAATTGAACCCTAGTACCTAAACAGCCTTAATTGATGTTCTTGATTCCTCCATGTTGAAAAACCTACTGAAGGGAGCTATATCTTTAAGAGGCTTTTGCGAGAGTCAGTTTTGTGCTGTTCAGAGGCTTTTATTATAGAGTAGACAGGACTCAGACACTAGGGTGTGTCTACACATATTTAGGGTCAATGCTGAGGGTAAATTAGCCCAAGAAATGACCTGTTCCTCCCAGTCTATATCTTATGTTGCAGCCTCTGAAATCAAGTGCAGTCCTTCTAGGAATCAGTCTGCAATCAATTTGCTTCCCCTGCTGTAGTAGGCTCTTATTACTGGCAGTAGAGATGGAAAGTGGTGTGCAGAAGGGCTGGAAGTTTGTTGGTGGTCAATTTTCTATGCTTGTGGCCTGGAGCAAGAGGCTAGAAGACGGACAGGTTCAACCCTAAATGGTGACATTTGGTGGGTCAAGGGGGGCTGCTGCTTAGGGCTGAGTTTAGGGGTTTTCACTATAGGAGGTAAGCAGATGTGAGGGTGTAGGGCAGCCTTAAATTTTAGCATTATATTGCAGGTAATGTGTTGGAAAAAATGGCATCAGAAGATCACTTACTAAAAAAAGATTGTAGTCAGACTGATCCATACTCAGCCCTGTTAAATTAGACAATCATTGAAGCCTGGGGAGATACCTGCTAACAAGAATGTCTGCACTGCTGGAAACAGATGAGAGTCACTGGGGACTTGCAACCATACAGAGACAAACAAGGCCAAACAAAAACTTGAGTTGCTTTGAAGCACCAGGAAATTATTATTAGTGTTTCAGGAGAATAACACCAGGCATGTTTACTATGACTGCAAATAATGGCAATACAATGAAACCTAGCCCCATTACAGAAGAAGTTTGCCACTCCAAATGGACATGCAGAATCACAGAGCAACAGGGCTGGAAGGGGCTTCCATAGGTCGTCTAGTCTAACCCCATGCTTGAGGCAGGATCATTCCTATCCAAACCATTCTATACAAGTCTATTGTCTAACCTCTTTGCAAAACTATACAGTCAATTCTGACACAACACAAGACATAACACCCTAACTTGCCACACATAAAGCAGGGGGACCACAATGGCAAATGCCCTGCTTCTGTAAAAGTTATTAATATACACTCAAGAGATCCTGGGTAGAGGGTCATGCCCCCACTACAGAAAACGGCAAAACCCCTCACAGTCCATACTAATCTGACCTCAGGTTAAAATTCCTTTCTGACCCCAAATACGGTGATTGGCCTCACCCTGAGTGCAGGGGCAAGATTCTCTAGCCAGGAACCTGTGAATAAGTCCTAGCAGGAGCACTGGCATACCCCAGTCAGAATCCTCAGCCTTGCTAACAGCCAATACCAAATGCCTCCGAGGAAGGCTTAACACCCCTTTGATCATGAGCGATGCGTGCCCCCAGAGGCTGGGGGGGCACAGCGACTGCCTACAGGCAGTGGCAGTGGCGGGGGTGTGGCGCTGGCAAGCGGGGAGCTCCTGCAGGCGGCTGCAGTGGTGTTGGTGGCAGGGGCATGAGTGCTGGCCAGTGGTTGGCGGCCATACATAGATGCTGCCAGAAGCATCATCAGTGGCCAGCGGCGATTGGCAACTGCCCGTAGATGCTGCTGGCAGTGTCGGCGGTAAGGGGGGGCTGGCAAGTGGCGACCGTCCATAGGTGCCGCCAGTAGTGTCGGCGGTGCTTCTTTCAGGTGGTGCACCAATCTCAGGGGGTGCACTTGCATCCATGTGCACTCCCTATGAGTTGCCAATGCCCTTGATGTTTGTAGCAGCACAGGGTGGGCGGGGGCGGGGGGAGACAAGAAAAACTTAGAAGCATGGGAAATATCCCTAGTCGAACATAGGCACAGTTACACTTAGATCATCGCTGACTAATGCTTATCCAACCTCTTCTTGAGCACCTCCAATGATGGACAGTCTACAGCTTCCCTCAGTTCTCTCAGACCAACACAGCTACCAAATATATACATGGAAGATGCCAAATTTTAGCTGATTTTGGATTTAAACTTCATTGCTAAACAACAAGCAAGAATTCTACACCTCCCTGCCTTCCTGCCATCTGACACCACCAGGTAAGGCAGGGATGTGCCTCATCTGCCCATCAAAGAGCAACCCAAAAAGACACTCTCATGGACCCAGAGGAACAGACTTCCACCTTCAGGTTCCTCTGTGCAAAAATTAAGTTTATATTTCTGTGGGGGCTTTTTACCATCGTTAATTTTCCCTGAGCCTGAGGAAGGGAGTGCGTCTCCGAGAGCTTTCAGAAAAAGGTAATTTTATGCAGTTTCTTAGTTGGCCCAATAAAAAGTATCATCGCTGAACCCAGAGTTCTAGAGCTTTGCATTTACTTTTGTCTCAGACCAACACAGCTACCAAATACACTACCTACCACTTCCCTAGGCAGTCCAAGATGTTTTATAAGATATCCAATCTGAACTTACTTTGCTGCAACTTCAAGCCATTGGTCCAAATTCTACTCTCCACAGCAACAGACAAAAGGTATTTTTCTCTTCTTTATGGGAGCCATTCAGATATGTTCCCTCTCAAGCACCTTTTCTGTAGGTTGAACATACCCATTTCCTTCATTCCCTTCTCGTATGACTTGCCTTCTAAGCCCTTTATCATTTTTGTCACCCACCTCTGCACCCTCTCCAACTGCTCTACAGCCTTTGTAAAATATGGGGCTCAAAACTGCACACAGTACTTTAGATGAAGCCTAACCAGTGAGGAGTAGAGAGGCACTATCACCCTCCATGTCTTGCACCTAATGTTTCTACTGATGCATCCCAAAGCTGCATTTACCTTTTGTGCAGCTGCATTACACTGCAGACTTATATTGAATCTGTGATGTACTGAGACTCCCAGATAGTGCTCCATACTACTGCCACCAACCAGGTGTCATCCATTTTGTATTTGTCTTTTTGATTATTCTTCCAGAGGCATAACATCTTGCATTTCTCAGCATTGAACATCATCTTGTTAGCTTCAGCCCAGCTTTCCAGTCTCTTGACATCCCTCTGAATTGTGCTCCCATCCTCCAAAGTGTTCACAATCCTTCCCAGTTTCATGTCATCTGCAAACTTGCTCAAGAAAGTTTCTATGCCAGCATCCAAATCATTAATAAACATGTTGAACATCACTGGACTCAGAACAGATGCCTGTGGGATCTCCTACCATTATGACATAAATCCATTTATAATTATGCTTTGTCTGTGGCTACTGAGCCAGTTGTCTATTCATCTTATAGTAGTTTTGTCGAGCCCACATTTCACCAATTTGTTTATGAGAAGGTCATGTGGGGCCTTGTCAAAAGCCTTGCTGAAGTCCAGAGGCACTATATCCACAGCATTCCCTTCATCCATCCAATGCTTCTTTCTTTGTCAAAGAAGAAGATGAAATTTGACATATTTTTTTCTTAGTAAATCCATGCTGGCTGCTTATGACCAGGCTTTCCTCCTCCAGATACTTGCAATTGGACTTCCTCAGGATTTGTTCCAGTAACTTGTCAGGTATTGAGATGAGGCTAACTGGTCTGTAGTTCCCTGGGTCTTCTTTTTTGCCTTTTTATAGAGGGGCACTACACTGGCCCTTTTCCAGTCCTCTGGTACCTCACCTGTCTCCCACAACTTCATAAAGATCATTGCCAAAGGCGCTAAGATCTCTTCCAGTTCCAATAGTATCCTGGGGTGAAGTTCATCAGGCCCTGATGACCTGAATTTATTCAGAGCCGTCAAAAGCTCTCCAACTATCTCATCCAGCAGCGTGTCCCCTCCCTTATCCAAATAATCCTTATTAGATGTCTGACTGCAGCTTAATTTTTTGTGAAAACTGAGGCAAAGTAGCTGTCAGGTAGCTCCACTATAGAGAAACAGGTGACACTTTCTCCAAATCCCAGAAAAGAATGAGATAAGGTGCACTGAGTTTTGCCTGAGGAAGTCTTAGCAAACAACCACCAGACTAGACTGAGAGAGTTCAGTCTAAGGTAATGAGGGAAATGGAATTATAAGACAATCTCCAGAAGCAATATGCCCTAAGGAGGTTCATCCACTAATATGGCAATATGCTCCCTAAGAGCTAAACTCAACAGCATCATTGCACAATATCTCTGAAAGAAATAGCGATACCTTCATTAGTGGAACAGTTGTTGTTTTGCTACTTGTGAAGTAATGAATTGCAAAATTGCTGATATTTTCTAAATAGTAACAAACAAAAAACCAAGGAACCTATTGTTGCTATAGACACCTTTCTAAGAGGTACTTGTTGCTTTTGGTGTTCAGAGCAATAGTAAATAAAAATATTTATTAGTAATGTTTACTACTGCTGCTTTGGACAGAAAACAACAACGGCTTCTCGGTGAAGTTCTTCAGTTGCTTTGGAGTCTCCTGCTAAAATATGCCCCCAGATTTAGTAATTAAAGGGGCTTTTGAAAATGCTTTTCAGTGCTTTGCTGCAAATGACAGGCCTTTCCCTGAAGTCCTGCTGCTGAAGTCTGATTGTTACTAAAGTCAGTGTAAAATTTTACCATGGCATCCAATGGGCTTTTGAAATGGGAATTGCTTGGAACTCCGTACTGGAATGTACAATATCTTGTCGAGGGTGCCATAACAAGACCATTCTTTGGGAACAGTGTTTACTGTGTCACCTAGAACTGAGATGTCTAGACAACTATGTTAATCCTACTTTCTTTTCTCTTTATTCTGAATGAGGTAATATTTCAGTGATAATGTATTAGAGGTTTGTAAACTTTATGTGCAGCACAGAAGCTATTGTTCATTTCTCACATAGGACATGTGTTAAATCTAAAATGAGAGGTTATTTATTTAAAAGTGATGTTTTCTTTACAACTGGAAATTCAGATATTTACATTTAATTCTTCCAAACAGCAGGACAGCATTCATGTTCTGATTCTATACAAAGCTAGCTGTAATAGTAAAAAAGAGCTCTGGATACAACATTAAATCCAGATCCCAATAATGAAAAATGCCTTTTTGTTTTATTTTCCAAACCCTTCTCTTTGCACTGGTGGTTTGTTCCCCCCTCCCTCTCACTTGTTGGTATTCCTATAAAATGCATGTTTTCCAAATCCAGGCCTTTTTAGCCTCAGACACAGTCAAATTGTTGTCTCTGAAATCCTAACCATTTAATTTCCCATATGCATCCCAGCCAAATGATAACTCTCACATTTACCAAATATAGAATCCCAACTCAGTATCACTGAGGCAGATGTCATAAAATTACTTTAGCACATGATCATTAGCTAGTCACAAGCCCAAACTATTTAGTCACCAGTGCTTTAACTTGATTCTTAGAGACTGAAAGACTTTAGATGCAGTAAAGAGCAAATTATTTACTGTGCCAGAGCCAGATTATTCCCCATGGTATAATCGCTACTCTTTTGTCCTGTCTGTTTTCATTTTTGAACGGTGCTCATCATCATGGTTTGAGCATCAGAAAATCATGTATCCCTTGGGAGACTTGTTCTATTGGCTAACAGGCTTCTTTATTAGGAAAAACATAAAGGCATTCATCTTACATTTTCCTAACAGCCTTACAGGGCAATTCTTCAGGCTCTCTGCAGGCAAAATTCCCATTGACTTTGGCACACATTTGGTTGCACAGCCTGCTGGCTCAGTTCTTTAGCTTTAAACAGGGATGGTCTCAACATTTGTGGGTCAGAGTAACAAGATGATACTTTGAAACCCCCAGAAGCCAAAAGAAATGTTATTTTTAATTATGTAGTGGGAGGGGAATTTTTTAGGCTTCGTGAATTTCCTTTATTCCCCCTCCCACATTCAAAATATTTTCTGCTTCCAAACCTTGAAACCAATTAAAAATGCATTTTTGGAGCTACCTGAGAACTGAACACAGAATTCTGTAAAATGAGCGATGGTGAATGTAACTATAAATTTGGTATTTTCAAGTAATAATGAACCCGTAGGTGTTCTATGCACATGAACATTACAAATTAGATCCATTTTTATGTCAGAATAAATAAAACTGGAATAAATAAAGCACTTTGGTGTAAGCTATTGAAAACAAGGTACAGTGACTGATTTCTTTCATGCTGCATAAAAGCATGAAGAGAATCCAACTTACAGTCAGATCATGCTCCACTGAAATTAAGAAGCTTTGTCATTGACTTTCCTGCCTGTATAATCCAACTGTAAGATGCACAGATTCTCTAAAATACCCACATGCAAGTTACTGTCTATTAGATTCTGGTAGAGTGTGTTTGTGCATGTGTATATAGCAGATTTATGGATCCAAAGGGAATGACATTGCTTTAAGTGATGTGACATAGAATGCTTTATGCTAAATTTATTCCTTCCCATTGAAATGTGTACAAACAATTTTAATAAGCACTAGACACTTCCTGCATGTCTGTTTTATAATAGCATCTCCTAAGCTTTATAATGGCCACATTTAGTTATGCATCCTCTCAGTTACTAACTAATGTCCTTATAAGGAAGCCATTAGTTTCTCACAAAGCACCCTCCCTGTAATGTTTTTACAGTGTACACACAACAAAATGTAGTTCTGTAAGCTAAGTAGTCCTAAGTACTACACAATCAGCATGCACATATGTAACTTGAATAAACAGAATGATGAAGCCCTCTAAAAATGTATGGCATGTTTAAATGCATCATGTCTGCTTGTCTGCCTTCCAGCAACTTCCTGTACAAATTTCATATATTTAAACAATTTAATTTTAGACTATTGATCCTGGGAATGTTGCTTGCAGATGCAAAGAATGGCATTTTCAATCACATTTTCAGTTCTATTTGTATAATCTGACATGCTTAGTATTTCCAGCTGAGTCACTTTTCCTTATGGCTTTACTTTCTACTAGCTCCTGGAACTGAAATTATACCAACCTGGTTATGCTTTCCATACAGAAAGTACTATTGTATACTTCCACTCTAAATGACCTACTTTACATTAAGGGGAAAGCAACAAGACGTGGAAGATCAAAAGTAATCTCCCTGAGGCAGCACTGTGTCCTCCCTCATCTGTACCATTCTGTATCTGAACACAAAAGGGAAGGTGCCTATAACTGACAGACTCATTTAAAGGTGCATCTCACAAAAAACAAGATCAGATCCATTATAGTAAGCTCTGCAAAATACGTATGCTCCCCTGGGGGTGGGGGGGCAGATGGCAAATTTCTAGAGGGTACACAAGCAGGAGGAATAGAAAAGCAGGAGAAGGGAAGGAGGCAAATAAAATTAAAAAAGAGAAAGGAAGAAAGGTAAAAGGAGAAAGAGAAAAAAAGAAAGATGACTTCACAGCATCTCATCAGTTGTTGAAGAAGTTAGTGCGGCTGTAGAGACATGAAATGTCATTATGTCATTATCTATAACATGGACTCCTAGGGTTACAGCAATATAACAAACTTTAAAAAGTCTGAAACCAATTGTATTAGACCTTTCACCATCCTGTTTTATGAACATTCTGTAGAACTTATCAGAATAACTATAGATTAAAAAACCGGAATGTATATATACAGATAGAAAGAGAGAAACAGCTTCTCCATACTAATTGGCTATTCATGTTTAGAAAAAAATACAACATGATTAGAAAAATACAATGATATGTTAATTTAATGATTTTTGCCCTTGCAGTTTATGATGGCTCTTGGGCTTCTAAATGGTCAGACATCAGAAAAAGAGAATCCAGGTAATTGCATTGTCCATTTGCTTAGATCCCTTTTCTCCACAAGGTCCTGGATAGTCTGTCTACTGTCTTTTTATACATAAACTTGATCCTTCTGCCTTATGAGTCCTCCTCCCACTAATCAAAACTCCTGGAAGGAGTTTAGCTCACGTACAAGTGATTCCAGACATTCCAGAAGTCATAGGAATTTTCATTTCCTACTTTGTGGGACTGATGTAGCTGACATTGTTTTGTATTAATGGCAGTTGCACATGCCTAGTCCTGTCTTTTCTCCACCCGTTTCTGTTAGGTAGTGAGGCAGATCAGCTGTGCCAGCAAGGAAAAGAGACAGACTTACAGACTTACAGTCAGGTCATTCATGCTGCACTATAGTTCTATTCTTGAGAGGCCTTTTTTAATGTCATAGTTAAAAAAACCAAACACAAAAACCAAGGTGGCTTGGCATAGATAAGGGATTCTGCAGCACACTTCCATTTTGCATAAGCAGGAGTTGCTTTTTGCTTCCCCGCCATCAAGCACCTCTTATAGCTAGGGATATACCCAAATTGTGTTTTTTGTGATTTTTGTGGAAACTGTGAAAAACAGCTGTTTCCACAATCACCATGAAAAATGGCAGTTCTTGTTATTTTGTGCACAGAATTGCTCAAAATAAAATAAAGCTTACTGGAATACAAAGAAAGCGTGGCAATCCTTGCAGCCATAGAGCATGTAGTTTCAGAGAGAGCTACTGATTGAGCTAGTGATTTAGACTCAATGAAGGCACCCATCAGGAAAGCTAAAGGGTTTTGGCACCATCTGTTAATAAGCTAGATGCAATGCTGCAGTCTGAAGATGATGGATTGGCCTCTTGGTCAATCAGTGGCCAGGGGTGTTCACCATGAAAAGACTGCGAGAAATGGCTCGGTGTGCTGTGAGTAGCCTGTGAAAATCCCTTCATCTTGCTATGATTTTGGTAGGTCCCTTCTTATAGCATTCCTCTACATTCCTGCAGAGCCTGAAAAGATTATAAAAGACTTCTGGTTTAAGTCACATGTTTTCCCCCTCCTGGAAAAAAGATGGACTAGGATATATCCAATGTTTATGAATCAACAAAATGCTGAAGTGCAGGCAAAGAGCTAGGGAACTGTTTTCTGGACATTTAGCTACATGTGATTCAAGAGAAACCACTCATTAAGCAAGGCAAATCTTGAACACAGTTTTTGGTTATAAAACAAGAAAGAACAGTATTAAACCTCATGTAGGTGTTTGCATAAAGGGGTTGCAATGAGAGCCTTAATCCTGAGTAGCATGATGGGTAGGTAAGGAGGAGACATTTACAAGGAATAAATAAATTATTTGGGCCAGCAACCATTTTTTTTGGTGTATGTCAACGCAGTGAGCCCACTGGTAGGGCTGTAAGGCACTACCACAATAATAATGGCTCCCAAACTGATGATAAGTAGGAAGTGAAGCCATCCTATCACCTTAAAAAAAACCCTCTCTGAGAACACATTGTGACAGCTGCCCTTGCACACTAGAAACTCGCAGAAATGGATAAATAGGAGACTCCAGTGCAGACCCTTACCAGTAAATTCTCTCTTCCTCCCAGTTTGTGTACAGACATGATTACTGCCTTTTAAAGACACTCTTCAGGTTGGTAGGCCTGATCTTTGACATAAGCTTATCTTCAACATCAATATACACCAATATGTGTCATTCCATTGTCACTGAAAACAATTCACTGATACACTTCCAGCAACGTAGTACTCACGAACCCTCAATAACAACAAGCCATTGCAGGTATTTGGGCCTCAGCCTTGCAAATGCATACTCATGTGAGCCATGCTATATATACAAGGAGAAGGCTATGCTTAAATGTTTGAAAAATCAGGGGCTCCATGGATAAAAACAATAATAGGAGTAAATAAACTTCAGTATGAATTTTCCAGGGGAACCCTGTAAAGACCAGTGAGAAGAAATGTGTCTGTCACCAAGAATGTAGCTTTTCAAAAATAAACTGATTTAAAAAATGGGGGTCTCCTTTTGTACAGGGCATAAAAGAAGTACAAAAGGCCCAATTCACTTTTGCCTTAGGGTCTGAGTGGATGAAGGAAGCTATCATATCAATTAAGAACCATTTGACCCAGATGGAGTCCATGACCATCGATGGTGTAGAGCAATGGTAATGCCAGTTTCTGCCCTGAAGAGCTTAGTCATAGACCTCAATTCAGGCATCTAGTGCTTATTGCAATCTCAGTTCCCACTGATTTCAGAAGAGATTTCATAGCTCCCATGCTTAGGCTTTGCATTTTAACTGAATATGTGGTATGACACGCAAGACAAACTCCTGCAAGTGTGTTTTAACTGGCAGTGCTGGAAGCCCTGGAACTTTGGCAATGGTAGGGATACTGCTGTCTGGTATCATATACATTCTAAATTGATTTGTTTCAGTTTATCTTTTAATTACATTTGTGCATTTAAACTACAAAAATAAACACTTCCCAAGAACTCAAACATCTGTGCCATATGGATGGACATTTTTTACTTTCAAATCAGACCCCTTTGCTAGGCCATGTGCACAATGAGAAAGGGCCCAAACATCTGGAAACCAGCTGACAACAATGGCTCCTCAAGGGACTTAATCAAAATATTCTAGAAGAATATTTCTGTTGCAGAAGCAGAGACAACAACGCTGAGGCAGAGATAGAACTCCATCTCTTGTGTGAATAAGAAATCCCCTCACACAAGGAACATTTTTCCCCCTCTACATATGGCGAGAAAGACTGAAGCAGTCATTCCTCCTTTTTTTTGGACAATGCAAATAAATGTTTACTAATATCTCCATATTTAGCTACGTCAGCACATCTTATACTTGGTGGACAGAGTCACATACTTGGCAGCAATGACTCCTTTGTTTGCAGAAATAAAAATAGAATTTGTATAACCTTTAAGCTAATTCTTCCAACGTAACATTACAGCCCACTAAAGTCATTGCTACAAAATGGCCTTCAAAAAAGTTGCCAGAGTGACCTTTTCTTGACAGAAGAATAGGTAGGGTCAGGGGCCTTTGCTCCCTGCCAAATGACTTTCATTTCTATAAATTCCCTTTGCATTTAGATTCTTCCAGGTTGGGGCCAATATCCTTCCACCAACGGCTCATTGGCATTATTGTTAATTAGAACGGTAAATATCTGCCGTTATACATCACTGCAGAGTGCAGCTTGCTCCCCTCTTCTGTGTGATAGTTCAGATCTGAGGGCCTTTGTGGAGGGGCTGAGATCCAACATTATTTTCCCCATTACACACATGTACTCCTCTTTGCCCCTTTGGGGGAGTAGGTAGTCCCAAGGATAGGACAGTAGCAGGAACTATCCTACCTCCTTGAGACTTTGCAAAGTTGGGGGAGTGGCCCCTGTGTAAAGACTAGCCACAGTCCTTCCCAGAATGATTATGGATGGAGGTATGGCCTCACTGACAGGACTCTGAGCTGCCAATCCCGGGGTCTAATCCAGAGGTGGGAAAAATATGGCTCACAGGCCAGATCTGACCTGCCAGGCCATTCTATCCAGCTTGTGGGACCCCTAAAAAATTTAGAAAATATTTATCTGCTCCTGGCTGCCTGTCAAAGATGACAGGAGCCAGGGGCAGTAACACCCAGAGGGAGCCTAAACAGGAACATGACAGCCCAGTCCCATCCCACCCCCAGCCATTTCCCTGCCCCCACACAGCTCCAGCACCATGGGGCTCCCAGCTGCATTGCTGGACCAGGGAGCACGGGGTGAGCTGGTACCCCCGTGTGTGTGGGTGCGCGCACATATAGAGAGGGGCTGTGCGTGTGTGTGCATAGGGAGGGTGTGGGGGTGTAGGGAGGGCATGCGTGTGTGTGTGTGTGTGTGTGTGTGTGTGTGTGTGTAGGGAGGGACAGAGTGTGCATGTGTTCATAGGGTGAGTCCCACACGCACACCCCACCATGCACATGCACCCACACCCCCACTCACACTGCCATACATGCAGACCCCTCACACACCCCAACTACCCTCCTTCCACACACATCTCCCCACAAACCTCATACCCACCCACACCCCACATATCCACACTCCACATATCCACACCCCCCACACACTCTATCCCACACCCAGACCCAGATCCAGACCTATCCACTCCCACAGACACACCCACACCCTCCTCCACATCTGACATACTCACACACCCACAGCCCCCCCACAAACCTATGCCCACCCCCCCACAATATAGAAGAGTATTCTCAATATAGAAGAGTGTTCATCTATTATATACAATCATCTCTATGTACACTACACAAACATATGTAAACCAGGACAAAATATTTTTTAAATGAAATTAATGACTGTTGTAGATGTTCACTTTTTAGAATATAATTTGGTTTTTTCTAGTTTCAAGATGGCAAAACCCCTTGCTGAAAGGAATATTTCTGGGGGCAAGCGGAGGGACTTCTGGTGGCAAAGGTAAGGGGTTAGGGGGTGGGACTTCCATCACAAGATGACAACGGGGGGGGAGGGGAGGAGAGGACGCACCAGTCAAGGGGTGGGGCTACCCATGCGGCCTGCAACAACTTGCCAAAACTGGGTAAGCGGCCTGCTGCCCAAAATAATTGCTCATCCCTAATATATAAGGTGGAGAAGATGGGAATCAGAACAAGAATCATCAGATAGGTAAGAAACTGGGTATAAGGAAGATGACAAGTGATGTTTATAGGGGAACTTTTTGGGTGGAAGGAGGATGTCTAGTGGATTTCTTCCAAGATCTGTCTTGGGAATGATCTTATTAAATATTTTCACTGATGGAGCTTGACATAAAAGGTATGCTTATGCTGATGAAATTTGGTTGTAACCCAATTTGGGAGACATTGTCAATACAGAGAGGAATAGAACATTATGCAAGAAGAATGAAATGACCTCAGCAAAAACTGAATGAAATGCAACCAATATGCAAGGACTTGTACTTAGGAATTAATAAAAAGTTGTTCTGCCTTGGATTGGTAGCTTATCGGTTGGAAACAATAGAGGAGGAGAAAGTTGGGTGTTCTAGTTGATCTCAGGAGAACTAAGAGCCATCAATGGGATGTGGCTTGTGAGGCAAATGTGATTCTAGAATGAATGAATTTGATTCAAGGCAAAATACTTGAAGCAGAGGTAGGGAATTGCTAATACCATTTCACAAGAGACTTTTGACACCCTGTCTGAAAGCCTGTGTGCAACGCTGGCCACCCATGTACAAGAAAGAGTAATTCAGCCTGAAACAGGTGCAGAGAAGGGCTACTAGGCTGGTCCGAAGAATGGAATGCCTGTCTTACCACAGGAAGCAAAAATGTTGACTTATTTAGCCTAGCAACATCAAGGCTGAGGGGAGATGTGGAGAGGTCTATAAATATATCAGAGAGACAGGAAAAAAAAGCTTAAGATGTAGGACAAGCATAAGTGTTTGTAAAAGAACAAATCATGTAACTGACTGTGAACTATGTTTGAAACTGTAAGAGCAGGGAATTTCCAGAAATGCTTTCAATAATGGTAGTGAGGATAGTGGGGGCAGATGAACCTAATGAGCTTTATTATGGAACGTCTTATTTATGGAAGAGTTTTTTTTCTGGAATGGCTGCTTGTGATAGCAGGAGACTGGTCTCTGTGACCTAGAAGGTTACTTCCAGTCCTAATGTGTTCTCTCATTTGTACAGTGATCACCTACTTCACAGAGATGTACTGTGAACAGGTGTAGGTGCTAAATGCTCCTGTTGTCACATTGCAACCAATGATGACCTGTGGTTTGCTCATAATATGGAAGCAAAGGGGTCATCTTATCCTTACATTCAACTATTCTCTAAACTCTTTCATTACTGTTTTCTAGGGGTTTTTTCCACTTAGTGTGTTTTACATTTCAAGGCAGAGAAAAAGTAAAACAAGGAGTTTTAAAAATAATGCTTTCAGCATTATTGATTTCTGATGTTTCTTTGTAGGCAAAAACTGCTATTGCCAACCTCTTTCCC
>NW_005842282.1:91678-101932 GCF_000455745.1 Alligator sinensis | reverse complement strand
TAGTTGCCCACCTTATAGCTGCATTTATTAGGCTGCACAATTGCATTTGGAGCACTGTGTGTAGTTCTGTGTGGACTCTACATTACTGGGGATGTTCCAAAAGAGGTTAGATAGGACGTGGAGAAGTTAGAGAGGGTCCAGAGGCAGGCAAAGAGGTGATCAACGGCTTGGAAGGCAAGTCATGTGAGAAGAGTCTGAAGGAGCTAGGCATGTCCAGTTTGCAAAAAAGGTGCTTAAGAGGAAACATGATAGCAGTCTTCAAATACATGAAGGGCTGACATAAAGAAGAGGTAAAGCACTTTTTCTCTCTTGCTGCAGAGATGAGGATGAAGATCAATGACTTGAAAGTTGCAGCAAAATAAATTTAGACTGGATATCTGGAAAAACTTCTACATTGTGAGAAAAGTGAGGCCATGGAATAAATAGACTGCCCAGGGAAGTTGTGGACTCTTCATCAGTGGAGGTGCTCCAGAAGATGTTGGATAGGCAGTGGTTGGGGATGATCTAGATGTAGCTATACTTATTTTCTATCATGAGTATTTCCCATGCTGCTGGGCTTTTCTGGTTGTTCCTGCCCACCTCTTCCCTCCCTTTTTTTTCTTGCTATGTGTGTCAGGGTATTTTTAAGCCTCACCAGAGGCATTGGGTGTTGGCTACAGCTAAGGCTAGAGACTTCAATTGGGATGTGCCAATTCTCCTGCTAGGAGCGAAGCCAGAGGTTCCTGACTAGAGGGTCTTGCCCCTCTGCTCAGGGTCAGGCTGATAGCCATATTTGGGGTCAGGAAGGAATATAACCCTACGGTCAGATTTGTATGGACTGTGAGGGCTTTTGCCTTCCTCTGTAGCTGGGGGCATGGCCCTCTACCTGGGACCTCTTTAACATATATTGACAACATTTTACAGAAGCAGGACGCTGACTGCTGTGGTTCCCTTGCTTTACGTGTGGCAGGTTAGTTAGCGGTTTAGGTCTGTGTGTGTCAGGGTTGACAGTAGTCTTAAGTAGTATTTAGCTTATGGTTGTACGGGACGGTTTGGATAGGGAAGATCCTGCTTCAGGCAGGGGGTTGGACTAGATGACCTCTGACATCCCTTCCAGTCCTACTTCTCTATGACTATGATAGTGTAACTACAGTATTTCCAAGGTGAGTCAGATAGTTTCACTTGGTAGCTGTCTCACAGAAGTCAATATGCTTAGCCCTACCAATATCTGGCAAATCAAAGCCATACCTTTTAATTAATTGGGCCTTGTTAGTTCTGAGAGTGAAGCAAATATTAGGAATAAGGTAAGTGGGAAAATGAGAAAATGGCAAGAAGATTGGAAGATTGGAATTCAAAATGTAGTGTAATGTGGCATATGGTAAGATCTTTTGCTCCAGCAGTAATATTACATGACACACAACACGACACACTAGAAGCAGTAGTCAGCTGGACAATGAGGTTTTGAGCCTGCAGAATGATTACTATGGGTGAATCTTTAGACCAACAAAGTCCTATTGAAGTCAGTAGCACTCTATTCAGGTGCTTCTACATATTTGAATTTACATGATCAGGGCCTGCATTTGTAAGGATAGTTGGACTGAAAGGGCTGAGAGTCACTGGCAGTGTGATCACAAGTAGACTTGTCCTTGGAGATTTTGTACTTTGGTAATAACCCCAGTTTTTTAGACCAAGCAATTTCCTGTGGTCTACAGCATGTTTCCAAGGAGGAAACTCAAACTCTCTGTGTCACTGCCTTCCAACAACAACCACCAAAAAAGGAAAAATATAAGCTGCAGAATTCAGAAACAACCAAGCTCCACAGTCATCAAATGCCTTCTATTCAGAACTATCAATTTCTCTGGTTAAAATAAATGCCTTGTGTTCGGTGGTTAAAAAAAAATGCTTCTGTTTTCACACCAAGGTCAGTAGAGATCTCTCAACATCAAAATATCACCATGGTGGCACATACATTTAATTAAACTCCAGTTGTTTCTTAACATCTACCAAACTATCATCTAGCAGGGAAAAGAGGCATGAGGGAGACTTTGATTATGGTGTTCAGTATAATGAAGGATAGCTTAATGCCCTCCTGCTTCTGTGGCACAAGACATAAACATATGTAACCCCAATATACTAAAGAGCAACACATTACTCTAATAGGGCACCCTTGCCCTGTTACTGGGGGAGGGCTATGAAGCCCGCAGAACTAGTGAGGGCCCTTTAAGAGGAGGGTTTTTGTGGTCTGGGCAAAGGCAACTGGCAGGGCTGTGAGTGTGCCGGGTGGTGGAGATCACATTGCAGACTCTTTAAAGAGATTCACCCCTTATGTGTGAGGGGTCATATTCTGAGGGGGGAAGGGGTGGGATTTAACCCCCTTTAGGGCTGGGGAACCAGGAAGACCCACAGCCCCATTGTGGAGCCTAATTCCCAGCTGTGCAGCTGCTACTACAGAGCCCAGGCTGGACTAAGTGGGCCTAGGGCTACAGGGAGCAGCTGGAACAAAATAGGCCCCAGCATGCCATGCAGGCTGCAGCAGTGCATGCCACATGCCCTTCAAGTCCACATTGTGCCACAGGCCCACTTTTCCCCTCCCCTGCTGTTTTCATCCATGCTGTTTTTGGAGGCTCCTCTTATCCCCTCCTCTCTGCCTGCTGTAATGCATTGCATTGTGCATGGGTGCTTCCCTCCCCTGCTGAGCTGTCCCCCACCCCCTCCCCTGGACAGTGCCACACATATGCCCCCTACCTCCTCCCCATCTCCCTGAGCTGCACTGCCACACACTGTCCAGAGGCTGGGGCAGGATGCAAAAGGGAGTAGGGAAGGGGAGACTGGAAACCCCAGCTGCTGCTGCAAATGGAGCAACAGATGGGGAGTGGAGGCCGGGACCACAAACTGACCCCTTGCGGGCTGTACACAACCCACAGGCCATCAGTTGGACAGCCTGGTGTATGAGAGAAGAGAATTCCTGCCTCAGGGAACTGTGGGTGAAGTTACATGGTACACTTAGACCATACTAAATCTGTGGAATGTTAAGCAGTGTCCAAGTTAGAATGTGCTGCGAGCAGTTGCACATTAAGGGGGTAATACCGCTTCTTGCCTGCACAGCTCTGACTTGCCACTAGAGAGCTGGCAAGCAAGGGCATGGCTAGGAGCCAGAATACCTGGGCTCTAACCCTGCTCTGGGCATGTGGGCTGGGAATGGTGCATCCTGGCATGCTAGAGGAATGCAAGTGATTCATTTTAGCTTTATGGAGCAAATTGAAGTTACCCTAACACAAGCTAGATAGCACAGTCCAGGTGCTAATGAGCTTTAGGTTTACCATGCAGATGCTCCCATTTTAAGTGCCTTTAGTATGGTGAAAGTGTAACGTGTAACTTCACCCTTACTGTCCAACCAACACAAGTTATGATTGGCAAATGGAGGCTCAGAGAAAACTATGCATGGCACAAGCAGTGCCACACAGACATACCAAGCTTGCTTGGAATGAAAACCTTAGCCGGGCTAAGCAATGCAAGCAGAACATCATGATAACGGGGCCATACTGCTCCTACTACCTGAACTCAGCTAACTTGAGTATCTCTGGCATCGTGCTTTTGTAGATGGGCATATCCACAGAGACAAACATACTCAGGATCATACAACAGTTCAAATCCAGTGCTGAGAACAGAACACTCCTGAATCCCAGTCCTGTACACTATGCCCAAGATGTCCAGCTAGCACTAGCAATAAAAGTCACTATTAAAAAAAAAAAAAATCAGGTCTTGGTGTGCTCCCTAATAGCATTGTGAAAGATACACGTACAATGCATCTTGTACCCTCACTGCTAAAAATAAATATAAGTATCCTACAACCTGAGGAGAGATTTGCAGTAATCAGTCATAACTTCCCAAAGTATACAGGGGCATACAATCACTGATTAAATCAGTTGTCAATATCTTTGCTGAAGAAGGCCCAAGGGTTGAATTAACAGAGAGGAAAAAACCACAGCAATAAAAGCAAGTAAATCTAAGATATTATGGGTAACTGAAGACTAAGAACCTTGAACCTTGAATTAACTGCTATTAAATTTCAGTGGAACTATTATGCATGAGCCACATAAAATACTTCTAATTCAAAGCTGCTACAGTAGGTCCCAGATGTGTTAATGAACACACACCTGTGCATTCTTCACATTCTACTGCTGCACTTCACATCTCCCTGGCTTTGTGCAGGTCTCTACCCTGAAAGGTACCGCCAGGTTTGGAATGGACAACCTTGGAAAGTAGTTTGGAAAACACATCAAAAGAGAAATTAACTTTCTCTACATGTTTTGAAGGGTAGGAATTTTGAAAAACCAATCTGTAATCAACTTGTATTATAACACTTAAATATAGCATTCACCAAGACATTTGGACTCAGTGCTAGTTTTAGTCCCTTGTGAAACAGTGCTGCTGAAGGCATTCAGTGACTATGAAGTAAATATGTTAACATCCCACAGTCAGAAATTACAGGCTGAAGAAGTTTCCAGAGTGCTTTTCATAGCTTAATCATTCCCTTCCTGTTGTAAGACAAACCAGAGGCTTATCTCACACATACAGGGACATCTGACCCTTATTAGTAAGTATTGGAGTCCTAGCAGAAAGGAAGACAAGTCTCATTGTCACTGAGCCTCCGTCACACTGAAGAGAGATGCTCGCAGGGCTTGGTGTCTAAGTACTTTAAAGTTTCTTGTTGGGATCAGTGGGTTTTGCACCTCCTTTCTCCTAATGGAGACTGCCTCTGTCCTTACTCAGCCTCACTGGCCACAGCTTTGATGTAACAATAACAGGAGGAGATAAGCTAATAGCATCCCTTCAGAATGGGGCAGGCTTTCCAATACATACCACTCATAGTTTGTCTCGTGTAGGTTTTGTTATCTAGTCATCTGGCCTTAGGCGCCAAGTTCAGGAGCTCCTCTGTCTCCAAACACTCCCCCATATACCTCTGGGTCTATAATTAATTACAGTCAAGTCTGCACCCAGCACTGCAGCTGAAGGTGCCAGATTTGGCTCCTGGTAGCCAGGACTCTTAGGGATAAGAGTCCATTCCTTACTCTCATGAAAAAAGGTGAGTAGATAGGCTGGTCCTCACCCATCCATTTTCTGGCATGCTCCTTCATCAGCTTGCTGCCATGCTGCACTTCTTGGGAGTCTTTGAGGCTTCCAGCTGGTTCTACAGACCAATCGCCAGATGCCTCCACCGCATAGCTGAGCTAGTCTCTCCCATTACAAGGGAGAGCTGCTTCTGATCAGCTGGCTTCTGCCTTACCTGCGAAGCATCACAGGAGCCGTGGCCATGCCCCTGAATAAATCGAATCGAATCACTGTCCCCCGAATCAGCCGAATCCGAAGCAAATACTAGCTGCCTCACAAAAGCCTATCAAACAGGACTGTAGCAGACTGGGGATTACTTAGGTCACTCCTTTATTTTCCTGGGTACTCTTACCTCACAGGAAGCTCCACAAACATAAATCCTCAAATCATTAAACAAACATAAACATGGCCCATAAAAAGTTAACTCACAGTACTGGGCCATTTCCCAGACCCTGGGTAAATGACTCCAGCTCTTTGCTGCTCTTTCAGCTCTGCAGTATTCCTTCTCTCCCTCCCAAGTAAGATCTCTGGTGTGGTGCTGCTGCTTTGAGCCTCCCAGACCCTATGAAAGTACTCTGGCCTAGTGTTCCAACAAATAAACAAACATCCCTATTTTTCTTATCTCTTCCCACAGCATCTTTCCCTGGGAGCCTTTTAACTTCCTTTGGGCCAGCCAGTTATTTACCTCAATTGGCCTAGTCCTCTGGGCAGACTTGCAATTAGTTTTCACCACCCACAGCTGGGCTATAGTCCCTGCCAGCCTGCAGACTGCTACTACCTGATGTATGCAACCTGTTACAAGCCTCTGTAAGCCAGCAGCCTGTTACAAGGACTTATAACAGTGAGTGGGTCAGCTGAGGTTGGCCTATGATGATTAGAGCAGGGAGAGATGCCTCATGCTGCTTTGGTTTAAATTGAGGCTAGGCTCCCAAATGTATGCTAATTATCAACAAAGGCATAACAGAGCACTTAGTAGGCTCCAGGTGACCACCAGAGGACATAAAATACTTCCTTGAAGCTGAGACTTGTTACACCATCCCAACCTCTTGGCTACTGGGGCACACTCAGCCTGTTCCTATCCTGGTGAATCTTAAAGGATGCCATACAAAGTGGAATAGTTCAACAGGAAGGGGCTGAGATCAGCCTCACCCTGACTGGCTAATAGCTTGATTGAGGCCTATAGCAGCAGGGGTGGTCAAAATGGCAGATCCAGTCAGTGGTTGGACTCCATTTCCCAGCAGCCCTTGCCCATGTCACTGTGGATAGTTTCCATGAAGAACCCAGCAGTGGTGGGGCCATGACAGTGCAGGGCCAAGGTTTCCATAGAGACTGGCCCCAGCAACACTGGCAGGGCATGTGACTGGGCAGGGAGCTGCTCCGGGACCAGGGCCGGGATCTTGCAGTCGTGACACTGTGGTCTGGAGCCACGAAAGAGCCACAGTCCACTGCCTGTAGCGGGCAGCAGATTGCAGTTCTTCCCAGGCTCTGGACCCTACTGTCACTGCTGCAAGACCCTGGACCTGAAAAAGCTCCCTGCCCAGCCGCATGCCCTGCCAGCACTGTCATGACCCCACCACTGCTGGGGTCTCCATGGAAACAGGCTGCAGTGGCTCAGGCAGGGGCTTCTGGGAAACTGAGTCTCTGTGGGCTTTATCTAGCCCATGGGCTGGACTTTGCCTGTCCCTGGCCTATACACCTGGGTAGATATAGGATTCTGAAATGGAGGTGCAGATGGTCTGGAACATCATCACATATAACACGACACACATTTTTCTCCAGTTGAAGAGAAACTAAAAGCTTTACTAAGATGATAGGGAGCTGGCACTATATTATTAAGTTTAAGATCAAAGCAAAAACAAATATAATTACTGGAATGTTCACTAATTTGCTAGATTATAAATTAAGTTTAAAGAAACATAAGAAACTAGGCAAAAAATACTCAAAATAGTCAAAATATATTGAATCATTAGTCCTGTAGTTATTATAGTTAAATGTATGTCTCATTCAGATTGAGTATATGGACAATACATCCAAATACTTCACTGTCAGTCATTTCTACACCTGAGTTACTATTACCACACCTGAGTTAAGGTTTTTAGCTAGAGTTAAAGCAGTCTGCAGGGCTGTGAAATTGAAGGAAGACATTGCCAGGAATGACTAACAGACAGAAAATTGCAAAAGAAAGGGTAGGTTGAACAGTGTAACATCAAGACATTTAAAAAAGACAGAGGGTTGTTAACACCTGTGCAGTAGAGGCAGATTAGTAGGAATAAGGAAGACAATAATGAGCCATTAAATCAGTTGACTCTCAGTGCTGCCTGAATAGAAATGCCACTGTTCCTCTCAGATAGTTGGTTTTAAAGTTTGGGTGGAGCAGGAATCAAAGAGGGGTGCAACTGCTGAATTTGCCCCTGCCTACAGGCAAGATAGGGAAAGGACTAGCCAGTCACAGTCATAGACAAGTAGAGCTAGAAGGGACATCAGGAGGTCAGTTAGTCAAACCCCCTACTCAAGTAAGGGTCATCCTGACTACAGCATCCCAGCCAAGCATTCATGTGGAAGCATTAAATAAGCACTGAGTTCAGCTCTGTGAAAGCAGAACTGCTTCTGGGCATGGGAGGAAAAAGAACTTTGGTTTCCTGAGAAACGTAGTGTCAAAAACTGACATGCCAATGGACTTTAGATACAGCTAGAGGTAAGGGGTTTGCGAACTGAACTTTTGGCTTTAGGGACTTAATTAAATGCCACCTGAATCCCAAGTTTCTGTCCTCTCTTGTCACTTAGGTCTTCTTTTTCCCATTCAATAGGAATACGGTGCTTAAATGCCTTTAAAGATCTGGTTTTATACACTCACACCTCAGATTCCCATCTGTAGAATAGGGATTGCATAGGTCAGGGGTGGGCAAAATGGTGGATCCAGCTGGTGAATCCATTTCCCAGTAGCCCCTGCCTGCATGGCTGGGGCCAGTTTCCATGGAGACCACAACAGCAGTTGTGCTGTGATAGCACGAGGCTGGGGTTTCCACAGAGACTGGCCCCAGCAGCGCTGTCAGGGTGCTGTCAGGGAGCTGTTCTGGAGCTGCTGGGATATTGCAATGGTGACAGCATGGTCTGGACAGCATGGTCTGGACAGCATGGTCCAGAGTTAGGGCAGACCCACAATCTGCAGTCTGCATGCTTGCCTGGAGCAAGATCACAGCTCTGCCCTGGCTCCTTGCTGCGGTGACAGCGTGGTCCAGAGCTGGGACAGAGCTGCTATCTGATGCCCGCATGGTTCTGCCCAGAGCATGGAGGCTGCACATCGCAGCTCTGCCCTGGCTCCGGACCATGTTGTCACCGCTGCAAGATTCCAGTGACTTCAGAGCACCTCCCCTCCCTACCAGTACCCTGCCAGCGCTGCTGGGGCTGGTCTTCATGGAAACCCCAGCCTTGTGCTATCAAAGAGCAGCTGCTGCTGGGATATTCATTGAAATCAGCCCCAACCATGTGAGCAGGGGCCACTGGAAATGGAGTCCACTGCCAGCTGGATCCAGCCCATGGGACAGACTTTTCCCACCCCTGGCATAGGCAATCCAGAAAGTTGCACAGGTAATCCAGGAAGTTTTTGGAGAGTGCTGGGAACAATGTCCTTGTGCAAGTATTGAAGAGGCCAACTAGGGGCCATGCTCTTCTTGATCTGCTGCTCACAAATGGAAGAATTGGTAGGGAACATAAGGAACATGAGACCCCTGCTTAACACCTCAGGACAGCTGGTAACTGACATTCAGGAAAAAACTGAACTCCTGAATGCCCACTTTGCATCGGTATTTCACCTGACCAAGGGGAAAGACAAGTGAGATAAGGCTCACAGGGGCCACGCCGGGAACGGCAGCCTCCCCACTGTGGATGCTGAGCAGGTGCAATACCAACTAGAAAAGCTAGACTTTTATAAATCAGCAGGCCCAGATGGACTTCATCCAAGAGTGCTGAAGGAGCTGGCTGAGGTCATCACAGAACCCCTGGCAAAGCTCTTTCAGAATTCATGGCGCACAGGGGAGATCCCTGAGGATTGGAACAGGGACAACATTGTGCCCATCTTCAAGAAGGGGAAGAGGAAGGAACCCAGCAACTATAGGCTGATTAGCCTAACCTCCATCCCAAGGAAAGTCCTGGAAAAGCTCATTAAAGAATCTATGTGCGATACGCTGGCGGAAGAAAAGATTCTGAATGACAGCCAGCATGGCTTTGTCATGGGTAGGTATTGTCTTACCAATCTCATCTTCTTCTATGACCAGGTCTCTTGCCACCTGAACATGGGAGACGAGGTAGACGTTATATACCTGGATTTCCATAAGGCTTTTGCTTTAGTATCCCATGATATCCTTGTAGGAAAACTGGAAGATTGTGGGCTCAACTGCTGAACAGCTCAGTGGATGGGAAATTGGCTACAGGATAGGACCCAGAGAGTTCTCATGAACACATCTGTGTCGTCCTGGCACAAAGTGGCCAGTGGTGTCCCTCAGGGGTCTGTGCTTGGACCGGTGCTTTTCAACATTTTTATCAATGATTTGGATGGAGGAGTGAAAACCTTGCTGGCCAAGTTCACGGATGACACCAAGTTATGGGGCAGAGTGGTCAGGCCAGAAAATAGGTTGCAGATACAGGCAGGCCTGGACAGGCTCGAGAGTTGGGCAGACCAGAACCAGGTGAAGTTCATAGATTCATAGATTTATAGATGCAGGGTCAGAAGGGACCTAAGTAGATCATCAAGTCCGACCTCCTGCCCTGGGCAGGAGAGAATACTGGGCCCAAATGACCCCAGCAAGGTAATTATCAAGCCTCCTTTTAAAGACCCCCCAAGTGGGAGCTGTCACAACCCAAAGGGTATGATTTTTGTTTGTGTGTGCTTCAGCACTGCTAAATTGTCCCCGCTACATTACAGCTTCCTTACACGGTAGAGTTTTCTGCTGCAAAAGAGAACCCCAGTGCAAGGGAGAATTTCCCGCCAATTTGAAGCTATCTTTGCAGGGTGCATTTCTTTGTTGCAGCACAGAAATGCTCATTGCAAAGAGTTCCCGCCATTTGTATGCTAATTCGAGTCCCATTATTGGCCAGTTCTAAATTATTCACACGTGGCGGCTAGTGATTGGCTTGCTAGCCATATAAAAGGCTTGAGTGGTTTCC
>NW_005842282.1:71641-88466 GCF_000455745.1 Alligator sinensis | reverse complement strand
GGGGTCTGCCCTACTGGCCCTGGATCATGCGGGTGGCCCTCCTCGGGACCCTCTTGATGCCAGCCACATCCTTCCTAAAGTGCGGCACCCAGAACTGGACACAGTACTCCAACTGTGGCCTGACCAGTGCCGCATAGAGGGGGAGGATCACCTCCTTGGCCCTGCTTGTGTTGCATCTGTGGATGCATGACAAGGTGCAGTTATCCTTACTGACCACGTCCTCACATTGGCAGCCCCTGCTCATTTTGGAATCGATAATGACTCCAAGATCTCTTTCAGCCACTGTGCTTTCGAAGAGGGAATTTCCCAGCCTATAGCTTTGCTGCTGGTTCTTACTGCCCAAGTGCAGTACCCTGCACTTGTCAGTATTGAATCCCATCCTATTCTCATTCGCCCACCCCTGTAATCTGTCCAGGTCCAGTTGTATCCTCTCCCTCCCTTCTAGCATGCTCATCTTGCCCTAAATCTTGGTGCCATCAGCAAATTTGAACAGGGTGCTTTTCACCCCCTCGTCCAAGTCACTAATAAAGAAATTGAACAGTGGAGGACCGAGCCCTGGGGGACTGCACTGCCCACTTCCCTCCAGGTCAAATATGACCCGTCCACCACCACTCTCTGGGTGCAGCCCCTCTGCCAATTTGCGACCCATCTGACTGTGTAGGCATCAATGCTGCAGCCACCTAGCTTTTTAATGAGAATGGGGTGGGAGGCAGTGTCAAAGGCCTTCCTGAAGTCCAGAAAGACTACATCCACCACAACACCTGCATCCAGTGATTTTGTGACCTGATCATAGAAGGCAATCAGGCTGGCCTGACAGGACCTGCCCCTAATGAACCCATGCTGATTGCCCCTGAGCTGGTCCTTCACAGATGTGCTCCTGGATAATTTTCTCAAACAGCTTCCCCAGGATCAAAGTAAGACTAACAGGCCTATAGTTGCCCGGGTCCTCCCTCTTCCCTTTTTTGAAAATGGGGGCTACAATGGCCTTCTTCCAGTCTTCTGGCACCTGGCCAGAGCACCGCGAGTGCTCGTAAAGCTGTGCCAGGGGCCCCGTGATGATCCCTGCCAATTCCCTGAGAACCCTGGAATGGGCAGCATCTGGACCTGCTGATTTGAACACATCCAGCCCCTCCAGAAGTTCCCTAACTCCCTCCCTGACCCTAGGCCTGGCAGAGTCTCTCTTGAGTCCGTCCTGAATCTTGGTAGGGGAGTCCTAGTCCCTACACAAAAAAATGGACGTAAAGAAATTGTTAAAAAGGTCTGCCTTTTCCTCTGGTGCAACCACCAGATTGCCAAGCATATCTTGCAGGGGCCCCACATTACCCGGTGCCTTCTTCATGCTCCCTATGTATTTAAAAAAGGACTTTTTGTTGTCGTTGATCCTTGATGCTAGCCCTAGTTCCATATCTGCCTTAGCTTTCCTAACAGCCCCCCTATAGAATGCCTTTGGTGAGCCGGGGGGTGGGGGGTGGGCTTTTGAGCACTCTTGCTCCCTTTGAGTCTCATTGGGACTGTCACCCCTTGGGCTCGGAGGATTGTCTCCTTAAGGAACGACCACTCATCTTGGACACCCAGTTCCCCTACCCTCCAGGACCCCAGTGCCCCTCCTACCAATCTCCTCAACTCACTGAAGTTGGCCCTCTTGAAGTCAAGGGCTACTGCCTTGCTGTAGGCCCTTGACACCCTGCGCTAGATGGTGAATTCCAGTAGGTGATGATCACTGTCGCCCAGGTGATCAAGAACCTGGAGTCCCCTCACCAGGTTATTACCTGTGGCCAGAACCAGGTCCAGCAGGGCATTCCCTCTGGTGGGACTGTGCACCTCCTGGGTTAAGTGGAGGTCCTGTATCTCAGCAAGGAACCTTCGTGAGTGGTCAAACCTGGCTGACTGCTCCTCCCAGCAGATGTCTGGGTAATTTAGATCACCCACGACGACTACATCCCTTGCCTTAAGTGCCTCCACAAGCTGACCCAAGAATTCGTGGTCCAGATCTTCCCCTTGGTTGGGTGGTCTGTAGTAGACCCCCACTGTTAAGTTCCTTTCCCCACAACTCCCATGTATTCTGACCCAGAGCACTTCAGCCTGCCCCTCCTCTGACCCCATCCTGTTAGTTGAGGATATGTATTGCTCTTTGATGTAGAGCACCACACCCCCATCTTTTCTCCCCATTCTATCCTGCCTGTATAGTCTGTAGCCCTTAATGTTTACCGCTCAGTTGTGGGATGAATCCCACCAGGTTTCTGTGAGCCCTACTATATCCAGGTTTGTACTAGCTATCCGGAGGGTGAGTTTCTCCTGCTTATTCCCCATGCTAGAGGCATTTAAGGCCTTGTATTGGTGCATGCACCACCCCCCGATTTGTAGGACTATCCAGACCCATGTCCCTTACCTGGGTACTCTTTGTGCACATCACCTGTCTTGGCTGGGAGGTGTCCTCATGTCCTCCTGTGGCCCCATCCCCCGGCTTACCACTATATCAGAAGAGTGCATCAGGAGCTTGGTGAACAACTGTTCATTAGGGCACCCCTGGGGAAGACCAGGACCAATGGATACAAAATCCTGGAAGGCTGCTTCAGGCTTAATACCAGGAATAACTCTTTCACAGTCAGGGTGTCCTGACTGTGGAATAAACTCCCTCCAGAAGTGGTGCACTCACCTACCCTAGAGGTTTTCAAGAGGAGACTGGACAGTCACCTCGCTGGGGTCACTTGACCCCAGTTGTCTTCCTCCCTAGAGCAGCGGGGGCTGGACTTGATGATCTGTGAGGTCCCTTCCAGCCCCTAACAATCTATGAATCTATGAAGTGTGGCCAACAGCAACCACAAGATGATTGAGTTCAAGATCCTGAGAAAAGGCAGGAAGGGGAGTAGCAAAGTAATACCCCTGGACTTCAGAGAAGCAGATTTTGACTCACTTATGGAACTGATGGGCAGGATCCCCTGGGAGTCCAGTCTGACGGGGAGAGGACTCCAGGATAGCCGGTTGTACTTTAAAGAAACATTACTGAAGAAGGCAACCAGCTTGGCTTAGCAGGGAACTCTTCAAGAAGCTCAAACTCAAAAAGGAAGCTTACAAGAAGTGAAAATGTCAACAAACTACTAGAAAGGAATATAAGAGTATTGCTCAGGGATGCGTCAGGAAGGCCAACACGCAATGTGAGTTGTAACTAGCAAGGGATTTAAATGGTAACAAGAAAGGTTTCTACAGGTACGTCAGCAACAAGAGGAAGATAAGGGAAAGTGTGGGTCCCTGACGGAATGGGGGAGGTAACCTAATGTCAGATGATGTAGAAAAGGCTGAAATACTCAATGCTTTTTTGCCTCAGTCTTCACAGGCATGGTCAGCTACCAGACAATTTCACCTGGCAGCACCATTTGGGGAGAAGGTGAGAAGACAGCAGTGGCAAAATAACATGTTAGGTACTATTTAGAAAAACTGAACATATACAAGTCCATGGGCCCAGATACAAGGCACCTGAGGGTGCTGAGGGAGTTGGCTGATGTGACTGCAGAGCCACTGGCCCTTATCTTTGAAACCTTGTGGTGATTGTGGGAGGTCCTAGATGACTGGAAAAGGGCAGGAGGATCCAGGAAATGACTTAGTCAGCCTCACCTCAGTCCCTAAAAAAATCATGGAACAGGTCCTCAATCCATTTCTAAACACTTGGAGGAAAAGAACATGATTAGGAACAGTCAGCATGGATTCACCAAGATCAAGTCATGCCTGACCAACTTGATTGCTTTCTATGATGGGAAGACTGACTCTGTGGATGTGAAGAGAGCAGTGGATGTGGTATACCTTGATTTTAGCAAGGCTTTTGATACTGTCTCCCACAACATTCTCACCAGCAAGCTAAGAAGGTACAGGTTGGATGAATGGACTGTAAGGTGAATGGAAAACTGGCTGGATCATCAGGTTCAAAGGGTAATCAATGGCTCAATGTCTGATTGGCAGCTGGCATCAAGTGGAGTGCCCCAAGGGTTGGCGCTGGGTTTTATTTAACATTTTCATCAATGATCTAGGAGCTGGGATGGATGCACCCTCAGCAAGTCTGCAGATGACACCAAACTGGGTGGGGGAGTAGATATAATGGAGTTTAGGGCTAGTATTCAGAGAGACCTATCAAATTAGAGAATTGGACGAAAAGAAATATCCTGAGGTCCTTTCCAACCCTAATTTTCTATGATTCTGTGGGCACGTCTACATGTTGCCCTACAGCAGGGGTCAGCAACCCCCAGCACGCATGCCGAGTATGGCATGCAAGGCCATTTTGCTCGGTGCACCACTGCCAGCCCAATCTCTAAGCAGCTGCTGCCAGCCACAGAGTCCAGGCTGCTCTCAGCAGGCGGCTGGGAGGCTGCAAGCCCTGTTGCAAGCAGATCAGGCTCCATTGGCTGGCTGCAGCTGGGAGGCTGCAAACAACTACTCGAGGCTCCGGCGTGTCAGCACTCTGGCACCTTCCAAGGTAGACATTGTGGTTTTTTTGGCACTTCAGCCAAAAAACATTGCCTACCCATGCCCTACAGTGATGTTTTTACTGTGCTATGCTTTAGTACTTCCTTTTGGAATACTTTTAGACTAATACATGCCATTATCTTAAAAATGTGTTTGAAATTAGAGCATATTGCAGTTAATTTATGAAATATCAGATGAACAATAATTAATTTTTCCATCTTAATATTCTTACATTAGAGGATCTGAAACAAAGTAACTTCAGATGGACAAAAAGTATGCTGCATAACCATGTATTTCATATCCCTGCCATTTCTTTTCTCTAAAGAATGTTTTCCTGTTCTACTTTGATGTTAGTGGCAGGAACAGCATTCCCCTGCCACTGTTTGTAATAACAAATAGTTTGTTCTCATCGGCCTGCCACCTGGGTCTAAGGGCTCAAAATTTATGAAACAGCTAAAATTCTAAGGGCAAAGTTACTTTGGAAGTATTGACAAAATATGTGGACTTTATCTTGTGACGGTAAACTCTCAGGCCAGCATGTTGAGAGCAGTTGTGTACTGTTCCGTTGTTTCCAGTTAATAAGAGGTCAGTTTACTCTAAAGTGCCTTCTATTGATCACTCAGAAGTTGAGGCTTTTTACTGATTCATATCAAGGCTAGGATATCAGAAACAGAACAGTACTCCTCAAAAGGAAATTCTGAATAATACAGCTTATTCTAAGAAATTCTGCAATCCCCCTTTTATCCTTATGTTGTGTTGTTAACTACAATATGGCTATTTCATTGTGTCAGCAATTTGAATTGGTGAATGCAAGATTACAAAAATCTTTCTAACAAATGATGTTCAATATCTGATATAGGCCTTAATCCATTAGTGCCAATGGTTCAAGACAAAAAAGACTTCCACCAAGTTGTAATTCATAATGTACTGCTTGCTCTTTTCTGGGTCTTTTCATCGGTAAATTTTAGGGCTGTCAATTAATCACAGTTAACACGTGAGATTGATGTGTTCATTTGTTTTTGCGTTAATTTTTTTAATCTGTATTAATCGCTGCTAGTGCTGGGGGAAAGGGGCCCTTCCCCCTCTCTGCTGTGTGCCTGCCTGTGCTGCTGGGAGAAAATGAGCCCCTCCCCGCTTGCTGCTGCTGGGCCACACACACACACACACACACACACACACATCCTAGGAGCAGACTCAACAGCTGGATGCAGGTAAGTGTATGGGGTGGTGGGCAGCAGTTGGAAAGCCAGGTCTTGGGGACTGTCTAGGGTTTGTACATGTGTGTGTACATCCAAAAATATTTAAAATAAATTAGGATTCTATTATTGGTTAACTGCTCAATTAAAATTGTGATTAATCGCAACTAATTTTTTAATCTCATGATTAATTTAATTATTTTTTTTAATTGTTTGACAGCCCTAGTAAATTTAAGACTGCTCTACTAATGAGGTCTATATCCTGACCCCCATTTCACAGAAGGGGAAAGTCTGGGACACTGGGAGCATCTACACATGCAATTACTGTACAGAAAGCTTACTGCATAGTAAAATACTGTGCAGTTAGCTTTCCCTTGTACTGCATCTACACATGTGCCTGTCAGGAGCAAATTTGTTCCTCACAAGAGCAGTTCAGTTCAGAGCTACTCCTGCCCTGCTTTGTTCCCATATGGCAGCCAGGGGGAGCTCTAGGCTCCCCAAGTGCAAGCCCCAGGCTTGCAGGGGGCACCAGGGTCAGGACTGGGCTCTGGAGGGTGGGGGGAGTTGTCCTGCCCCTGGGGCATTTGATTCCCACCCTGCACCCCTATCCCAGACAGCTACGGACAATGTCCCCTGCTTGGGCAGCAGGCAGTGCCAGCCCTAGTTCAAAGATCAGCTGATTGGAGAGGGGGCTGGGAAAATGTCCCCTGCCTCAAGCAGCTACCTGCTGCTGGGGTTGGCTCTGATCTCAGAGCTGGAGCTGACAGCTGCCTGCAGGGGACTGCCCATTAGCCTATTTTAATGTTCAGCAGCTGTTGCGCATGTTTACATAGTGAATTTCCTGTGCGGCAGATTAGTCTACTGTGCAGTGAAGTGTCTCATGTAGACACACTGAGTGGAAATGAGTTACTCTGCAGTCAGAGAAACAGAATCAGAACCCAGGGGCACATCCAGATGAGCATATACATGTTTCCCTGGGGACAAACAGCAATGGCACATAGTTGTCTCTGGTGTGCAAGATGTTGGGTAGGGTAGGTGAGGCTGGGGCCAGCATCTGGGCTGGCTCCAGCAGCCTTACCTGACATCCAGTCCAGTTCTGGGTGCCACACTTCAGAAGGGATGTAGCCAGCATCGAGAGGGTCCAGAGGAGGGCCACTCGCATGATCAGGGGGCAGCAGGACAGGCCCTACAAGGAGAGGCTATGGGACCTGAACTTGTTCAGCCTTCACAAGAGAAGGCTGAGAGGGAAACTAGTGGCCATCTATAAACTTACCAGGGGGGACCAGAGGGGAATGGGTGAGACCCTGTTCCCTTGAGCACCTCCTGGAATAACAAGGAATAACAGCCACAAGTTGATTAAGAGTAGATTCAGGCTAAACATCAGGAGGCACTACTTCACAGTCAGGGCAGCCAGGATCTGGAACCAGCTTCCAAGGGAAGTGGTGCTGGCTTCTACCTTAATGGTCTTTAAAAGGAGGCTTGATAATTACCTAGCTGGGGTCATATGAGCTTAAACTTACCAGGGGTCATATGAACCCAGTATTCATTCCTGCCCAGGGCAGGAGGTCGGACTTGATGATCTGCTCAGGTCCCTTCCGACCCTACATCTATGAATCTATGAATCCTGGAGGCATCCTGGGCCTCTAGCAATGGCAATCCAGGTGTGCAGAGCCTGGCCAGCAGCTGGAGTGTGGCTCTGGCTGACCAGGCTCCGGTTTTGGGTGAAGCACCCTGCCGCCATGTGTGCCATGCTGCTTTTCTCTGGAGTGGGTTCTCCTGGTGTCAAAAAAATCTTCCAGGTTGTAAATTAGCAGTGCAGCGAATGCATGTGTGGAGTATGCAATTTGCGATGCCACAGATGGGTCTGTGGCACTCACTGCAAACTACACATGCTCGCTTGTCTGGACACACCCCATGTGTCCTGAGTCCCATCTTTACTGTTCCCTAATTGCCACTAAAAAAAAAAACTTTAATTGAATACATGAAACTGGAAAAGTTACAATTACGAAAACTGTACCAGCTCTGCAGCAAATGTAAATCAGTGTAGTATTATTGCAGTCCATGGGTGTAGAGGCGAATTCATTGTGTGAAAGTCAGCTTGAGACTTTCTCAGCATCCCTGGTTCTTCTAGTACAGGGTTTTTTTCAGGTTTGTTTCTACCTCTCAGAAGAAAATCATTACAATTAAAATAGTACAAAAATAAAAGAAGGGGATTCAATAAATCAAATTCCTCTACCCTAGGTCTGTTTCACTGCATGACTGATGAGGCATTCTTATTTATGCATTTGTATTGACAATAGGAATGGTTTCTCTTTCCAGCAGTGCAATCAAGGACCTGTTGCGTATGAAGACCAAACTGCTATTTTCCTTGTAATAGTCTAGGTCAGGTCAGAAGTACTACAGTGGACAATGGAGGAAGAAGCAAGCTTCCGTTAGGTTTTTTGAAAATCTATATTGTTTGTGGATAAGGGACTCCCGGATGTCTATCAAAACTATTTTTAAACTGTTTTTTTTCTTATGAATGGGAAGTTTCATAGTTTCATAGTTTCAGGGTCGGAAGGTACCTAATAGATCTTCTAGCCCGACCCCCCGCCAGGGCGGGAGAACAACCCAAAAACACAAACAAAACCACTCACCCTAAAAACAAAAACGGGACTCAAATGAGTCCAGCCAGGTAAGTATCCAGCCTCTTCTTAAAGATCCCCAGGGTAGGGGCCAGCACCACCTCCCTTGGAAGTTGGTTCCAGCTCCTAGCCGCCCTGACTGTGAAGTAGTTTTTTCGGATGTCCAATCTGTACCTCCTCTCCATCAACTTGTGCCCATTATTCCTTGTTATGCCAGCAGGGGCTAGGGGAAACAGCGTCTCCCCCAAACCCTTCTGGTTCCCCCTAGTGAGTTTATAGACGGTCACCAGGTCCCCCCTCAGCCTTCTCTTGTGGAGGCTGAATAGGTTCAAGTCCCGCAGTCTCTCACTGTAGGGTCTGCCCTGTTGTCCCCGGATCATGCGGGTGGCCCTCCTCTGGACCCTCTCCATGTTGTCCACATCCCTCCTGAAATGGGGCGCACAGAACTGGACACAATACTCCAGCTGCGGCCTGACCAGCGTCGCATAGAGGGGGAGGATCACCTCCCTGGCTCTACTCGAGATGCACCTGTGGATGCACGACAAGGTCCGGTTAGCCCTGCCAACCATGACCTCGCATTGTCGGCCCATGTTCATCTTGGAGTCAATAATGACACCAAGATCCCTTTCCGCCTCCGTGCTCTCAAGTAGGGAGCTCCCCATCTTATAAGTGTGCTGCTGGTTCCTACTACCCAAGTGCAGCACCCTGCACTTGTCCGTATTGAAACGCATCCTGTTCCTGTCTGCCCACCCCTGTAACCTATCCAGATCCTTCTGCAATCTCTCTCTCCCTGCTAGCGTGCTCACCTCCCCCCAAATTTTGGTGTCATCAGCGAATTTAAACAGGTTGCTCTCCACCCCAACATCAAGATCGCTGATGAAGACATTGAACAGCGCAGGGCCCAGGACCGAGCCCTGAGGGACTCCACTACCCACCTCCCCCCAAGTCGAATATGATCCATCCACCACCACCCTCTGAGTGCGACCCTTCAGCCAATCTGCAATCCATCTGACCGTGTAGGCATCTATGCCACAGTCGCCTAGTTTATTAATTAGGATGGGGTGAGAGACGGTGTCAAAGGCCTTGCTGAAGTCCAGAAAGACTACATCCACCGCGACACCTGCATCCATGGCCTTTGTGACCTGATCATAAAAGGCAATCAGGTTGGTCTGACATGATCTCCCCCTAATAAATCCATGCTGATTGCCCCTGAGCATCATCTCGGATGCCGGCCCATCACAAATGTGCTCCTTGATGATCTTCTCAAAGAGCTTCCCCAGGATTGAGGTAAGACTGACGGGCCTATAATTGCCCGGGTCCTCCCTTTTCCCTTTTTTGAAGATGGGGACCACATTAGCTACCTTCCAATCGTCTGGCACCTGGCCCAAGCACCACGATCGCTCGTAGAGCCGTGCCAGGGGCCCTGCAATAACCCCAGCCAGCTCCCTCAGCACCCTGGGGTGGAGAGCATCCGGACCCGCTGACTTGAACGCGTCCAGCCCCTCCAGAAGCTCTCTAACCCGGTCCTCCCCAACCTGAGGTCTGAAGGCGATCCCCTCGCGTCCGGCTTCTATCACAGCAGGGAAGTCCCGGTCCCTGCACAAGAAAACGGAGGTGAAGAATTGGTTAAAGAGGTCCGCTTTATCCTCTGACGCAACCACCAGATTGCCCCGCATATCCTGCAGGGGCCCCACATTACCCGGCGCCTTCTTCATCCTCCCAATATATTTGAAAAAGGACTTTTTGTTATCCTTAATCCTGGACGCTAATCCGAGCTCTATCTCCGCCTTGGCCTTCCTAACAGCCCGCCTGCAGGCCCGAGCAGAGGAGGTATACTCCTCTTTGGAGATTACACCCCCCTTCCACCGGGCGTACGCCACCCTTTTGGCAAGCAGGCATTCCCGGACACCCTTGGTGAGCCAGGGGGGCTTTTGGACACTCCTGCCCGCCTTGCTTCTTGTCGGGATGGACACCCCTTGGGCCCCGAGTATCGTTTCCTTAAGGAACGACCACTCCTCTTGGACGCTGAGTTCCTCTGCCCTCAAGGACCCCAGTTCCTCTCCCACTAATCTCCTCATCTCACTGAAGTTGGCCCTCCTGAAGTCTAGGGCCACCACCTTGCTGCGGGCCCTTGACACTCTACGCTGGATGGTGAATTCCAGCACGCGATGATCACTATTGCCCAGGTGGTCAAGAACCTGGAGGCCTCTTACCAGGTCGTCGCCTGCGGCCAGGACCAGGTCCAGCAGAGCATCTCCTCTGGTGGGACTGTGCACCTCCTGAATGTGGTGAAAAATTCTTTTTAATGAAAACTTTCAAACAGCGCTCCTTGTTCATTTGTTTTGTTTTGCTGAACAGTTGAGAAGTTCCAAAGAAACGCTGACATTTTTTTTAACAGGATTTTTTTATAGGGGCAGAAAAGTCCCCAACCTGTCTAATCCCAGTTCTGTATTGACTTGCTTCTGACACATTAATTTACTCACCATAAAAACAGGAGAATAAAATTCTACAGAGAATCAGGCTTGAACTTTCTGTCTGGTCCCTTGTATAAACACTAGGTTTATGTAAGGGATTTTAAATGAAAAATGAATCATCTCCTTGGGTCATAATTTACTCCCCTTGAATTCTATTGTACTCATCAACATGAGAATAAGGAGGGACTAGGCAGTTCTCCATGTTTTCCATAGGACTATAGACCAGAATCAGTTCTACACTATCTCCTTGCTAGGGAACAGCTTCCATTATTTAAGAACAAACCTTTGTTAGTAAACTGTTAGCTTGTACTGGAGAAACAGATGCAGGAAAGAAAAGCTGCAATGACTTAGATTTTTGCCATTGACAATAGAACAGCTAATCACAGAAGCTAAAACCAAATTAAGGGAGATGAAGATCTGTTCTCTGGCAGCAGAGGCGTTCCAAATGTGCTTCCTAAGTGCACCTAGTGGAATTGAAATCTCTTCAGCCAAACACAAAAACAAAAGCCCTAATCAAATGCCAAGAAGATTAAACAGTCACTTCCCACATCCCCTTGCCACACCCACACATTTTTCCCTGCTTGAGCACAGACCCTCTGGCCAGATTCCTAATGTCTGTTTTCCTGCTGTCATGTATTGCGCCCACTATTTAGCCTAAACTCCATTCAGTCTACTGATTTCAGTGGGACACAAGTCAATGTAGAATCTACACCACAACATCCATCCCTTGTTCCTTTCTGGAAGATGTACAGTTGTCATTGGGGACTTTTGTTCTGTGCCTCCCTGATTTTCAAGCATGGCTCTTGCCTTCCTTTAAATAAATCCAATACCATCTTCATCCCCTGCTGGGCACCTGACCCCAGCCAGAGGTAGTTCAATATAATGTTGGCAAGCAGTTACACCATTTGGCATTTTAACAAGTTTACTAATATTCAGCCAAAGTTTGTAAAAAGGTTTATTGAAAAGGTCAATGAAAGAATCTGTGCATACTGCAAATTCAATAATCAGGACAAATTTAATTTATGCTGTTTAAACTTAGACAAGAACCAAAGTAAACTCTCTAAAGAAATTGCCCGTATTTCTGAGGCTAGGAGCCTAGTAATGAAAAATAGAAATATGTACATAGAGCCTGTTGGGGTAAGAAAACTTCATCTCAGTATATTGATTTAAAGCAACTCGTCCCTTGAATGAATATAGACCCACAAGTGAATATTTGTTTTAGGACATTTAAATAGAAAGGCTTTAAATAAACATAAAATCTAGCCATCTGGACTGCATTAGTCTAGTATGGGACGGGGGGGAAACATCTTTTTGAGTCAAGTGTGCAGGGCTAAAGTAAAAGATAACGAGCATCCTACTACCAGAACAAAACAAGTTTGTAATATATAACTAAGAAAGGACCCCAAATTCTTGAATGTGAGGAGAACTTTAGAATAGGGAGTAAACATAATGTCATCTGAATGTAGCTTAAACTTCAATCGGTCTGCTGGCATTATGGGAGCCCAGAACCAATCAGGATCATATCCTTTTATATCATGCTAATAAGCACAAATGTTGTAGTCTCATATGTATATAAGAACATAAGAAATTCCATACAGGGTCAGATCAATAGTCCATCTAGCCCAGTGTCCTGTCTCTGACAGTGGCAGAAGCGGATATTTTAAAGGGAGAGCATTGAACTGGGTATAGCTAGAATTATCTGTCCCATATTTATTACCAGCCTGGCATCTACCATCATTAGTTTAGACATGACATATGAGCCTTGGTTATGCTCCCAAAAGTTCACTGAGGATTCATCAAGGTTAGTAATGGGTGCATCTGCACAACAAAATGAAGGTATGGTTGCAAAATGAGTTGGCATGTCCACAGAAGTGTTAATATAGTTAGCAGTAGTAACAAGGGCAGTGAAAATGAGGTAGCACATGCTAACAGCCACACTATGTACCTAGAGTCACCAGTAGGTTTGTACTCCAATAACTAGCTACTAGATTTTACTACTATTATTACCTGTGCTAGCTTGACCAATGCTGGTGGTGTACACCCATCAGACCTTCACTTACCTGCTCATGATGGCCAAGGCACTGTTTATTTTGCACAGTTGTGCAAATGTAAAATTTGTCTCTGTATGCAGAAGTGTACCCACAAATCTGTGCTTTCATTTTAAACTAGCTACATTTCTATCCCACAAAATAAACTGTAAAATCCCAAGGTCTTGTCCATATGAGGAAACTGGCCAGAATGGCTGTTCAAAAACACTCCATGCATGGACACTATTCCCAAATAAAAACAGAATTGTTTCAGAATAATTGTTTTACTTTTGAAGCATGCCAAATGTTCCAGAAAGGATCACCATTTAATCTGGGACAGACTATAGCCACAGAGAAAAGTTATAATGACCGTTGGCTTTTGCCATTGATTCAGCTCATCACTGGGTGCATCTACACATGCAAATCATCTGAGAGCAATTTACTCTTCATTAAACTACTCTAGAGTAAACTCTCCTGGGAACGTGTCTACATGTGGATGGACACAGGAGCAGATTTACTGATCCTAGAAACAGTCTGCTCCTGTTCCCTATAGCCTTGCAATGGACCCCTGCAGCAGCCAGCTCTAGGCACCCCCTTGGTGTTAGCCGTGGGGCCAGGAAGCAGCTGTCTCCTGGTGAGGGCTGGGACATTGTTCCCTGCCCCACAACAACTGCCTGTTGTTGGGGTGGGCTCTGCCATGACAGCCCAGGTGGGGACAATGTCCTCCTGCCCTGGCAGCAGGGAGTTCCCAGCCCCTGCTTCCCAATCATGTGGCCCAGGCTGGGAGAACCTTATCTCCCAGTGCCAGCTCCATGGTCACAGGGCCAGTACCGGGAGATTCTTCTCTCTTAGTCCGAGCCTTATGGTCGCCTGACCTGGGCTGGGTGATCCTTCTCTCCCAACGCCAGCCCTGTGACTGCAAAGTTGGTGCTGGGAGAGAAGGATCTCCCAGCACCTGTCCCACAACTGTGGGGCTCAGACTGGGAGATAAGGATCTCCTAGGCCTGGCCCCACAATCACTGAGTCGGGGCTGGGAGCTCCTGCTGCTGTGTCAGGGGGAAATTGTCCCCTCGCCCGGGGTCCAGTGGCAGAGCCTGCCTTGGCAGCAGGCAGCTCCCGGGGGCAGGGAGCAATCTCTAGCCCCTTGCTGCCCAGCTGACCGGCAGCACATTTACTCCTGGTTAGGTGTCTACACATGTGCTACTATGTACAAAGTAATCTTGAGTAAATTTGTTACTTGCATTTTAAGGTTACCATATTTCCAGGTCCAAAGAAGAGGACACATGTCAAGCAGGGCAGGGGGAGAGGGGAAATATGATGTGTGTGTGTGTGTGTGTGGGGGGGGGTCAGTGAGTGACATGCTGGTGCCCCGCCCCTGCCCATTCTGTTGCCCCTCACTTCCAAGCCACACCTCCTGCAGCCCTGCTGCTGCCCCTCACTCCCGACCCACTGACCCAGCCTTGTCAGTGTCCCTCACTCCCAAACTGCAGTTCCCTGCCTCCACGGGCCATAATAGTGCCCTTCACTCCTGACCCACAACCCCCTGCCTCCCCAACCCTGCTGGAGGAGCCCCAGTTCTCCCTGTGCTGACTGGGCCGGAGCGCAGTGGCTCCGCTTCATACATGAGATGACAAAGCATGTCTGTCCTCAGCACGGGCTGCAGGGAAGAGGAGGGGAAGCTTGTGGCACCCCTGCCGCAGGAGATGGCTGCAGTGCCCTGCCAGGCAGCCTGGCTATGCCCCCCCCTGCAGTGGCTCCTGGCCACTCAGCCCCTGAGAGCCAAGCACCAGCACCTGTGCTTCTGGCCAGCCACAGAGTTCCCCGCTGCCCTGCTGGAGGAGCCTGGAGGAGCAGGCAACCCTCCCCTCCCCCTGCCCTGTTGCACGTGTAGATGTGGATGCTTACTGCCCAGTAATTAGCTGTACTGCACAGTAAAGTGTCCCGTGTAGGCATGCCCACTGACACTACAACCAAATGAAAAGAAATGAAGCTCTGTTCCTTGGCTCCAGAGGAGTTTCAAATGTTCTGGTTAAAGATATGAAATAGCTTACTTAATAGCAGCTCTTCTGCTTAGTGCCACCTTGTAGACAACTCCTTTCCCCTAAATACTAACTCATACAATGACGATAGCCCAGGCCACATACAGTCATTCATTTTGTCCTGGGAGAGTCAGTGCATTCCCAGGAGAAATGACCAGTGTACAAGTGTTCAGGGTGCTTTCTTAGAGAAAAAACAGCTGCCCTGTTAGAAAAATAACCTGGAAACAAGAAGAGCTAAATCACTCCTGGGACAGTTCCTTCTGGGAGGGTGAATGTCTACACACGTTCTCTTCTGAGGTAAGCCATAGCAAACTCTTCCAACATCCTCAGGTACTTTACTCCTGCTTCCCACAGGAAGACAGTATGATTTTTGCTGGACTCAAAGTGCATTTTATATTAGAGTCTCTTTAATTAAAGTGCCCACAGTGTCTTGTGTATTCAGCATCCCACACTTCAAAATGGTGGTGGGGCCACTTTAACTAAAGCTTGCTGAATACACAAGATGCCAAGGCAGGATTAACCAAGTCTTCTCCAATGCACTGTAATTACAGTGCTTCAAAGCAGGCATCCTGTACATCTATAGACACCCTACTGCTCCAGCCAAGCAGAGAAAAGAGCACAGCTTGACATTGTGCTGCAGGGAGGTACCGGCTGATCCTGAGCTGTCTGGATCTGCCATCTGGACTGCCCTGTGCACTGCTGCCCACAGTCTCTGGGCACACTAAGGGAGCCTGCAGAGCACATTGAGATGTGTATACAGGGGTCCCCTTGCCGCATAGCATCAGCACTGCATGCTCAATGTTCTTCAAGGGCTCAGCATAGAAATGTCTGTTCAGGCATCTCCGTGTAAATTTTTATACTGGGAGAACAAACTGGAGAGAATTCTCACAGATTATTTGAACAAGTCTGCAGTTAGCCTGAGGTAAAAGGCCAGGGGAGCACGCGCTGCTTTTTACCTTAACGGAATGTTAGTTCTGAAGTCTAAAGGCTTGTGTAGGTTGGGATTGTGTTTAAATATTAACCACAATCTTAAAACTACCTTCCATATTTCTGTGAGCCCAAATCTCCAGCTTCCCCCACCAGCTGTATGATGATGAAGTTATGTTTTGTTCAAGACTGGCACAGGGAGCAAGGAAACATACAAAATTCCACGTTGACATAAGCAGAAAGACTTCTGTACTGACTAAATTGGTCATCCCCATAGTTCAGAGCTGTTCAACTGGTGGCCTGCAGGCCACATGTGGCCTCCAAGTGGTTAATTGTGGCCCCCTGGCTCTGGTCTGGGTGCTGTTCCTTTTATTCTGGTTGCTTCCATCAGGGTCTCTGGGTTCCCCCTCCTTCCTCCTGCTCCCATTTCCTGCCCCGGGTTCCGGGAATGGGGTAGCATGACATTACCTGAAAGGCCAAAGGAACCTGTGGCCATGGGGCTCAGGAGCACCAGCAGACCCCAGCACAAGAGTGCATACAGCTCTAGCTACTCAGAAGTTGGACAACCCTGTCATAGCTCATTCAGAAAAGCCCTCTATTATTTAAATTTTAACTATTGTTTATGTGGGTATATGTGTGTACACACACACACACAGATACTGTTTGGGGCACATGCAGCTGATAATAAACTTGTTTGGACAGTTGAGTCACCTTTTCCCCTTGTTATAAAGATGTTTTGTTTAAATGGCAAACTAGTGAATAGATTTTTCCCCCCTCCGTGACCACTGCTGGGCAGCCAACTGCATAAGGAAACTATTTGCCAAGAAGAGTCCATGTTCCAGGAGCAGCTGTAGAAAATGAGGTTCAGGATTTTTGCCCAACTTCATTGTCCAGAACAAAAATCCAAAACCATCTGTTTTTGGCAAAGCCCTCTCAGAATCACCTCTATTGTCCTTGCTGAATGGGACCTCATTCAAATCACTGGTTCTAATCAATATTAGAACATTTTTTGGGAACTGAAGAGTCTGATCAGCAAATACTTCAGAAATATATTGAAGACCTGCCATTTAACCAGTAGGTCAA
>NW_005842282.1:69274-71626 GCF_000455745.1 Alligator sinensis | reverse complement strand
TCTGAATCATTTTCCTTCTTCCCCTACAATAAAAGCTCCTAGAAAATGAGGGTTGGAAGGGGTCATAGGAGGTCATCTAGTTCAACCACCTACTCAAAGCAGGAACATCCATAAGTAGATCATTCCAGCCAGGGATTTATCAAGCCAGGCTTTAAAACCTACCAAGGATGGAGATTTCACCAGCCCCCTAGGTAACTTGTTCCAGTGCTTCATCACCCTCCTAGTGAGACAGTTTTTCCTAATATTCAAATTAAACCTCCCTTGCTGCAACTTGAGACCATTGCTCCTTGTTCTGTCATCTGTCACCACTGAGAACAGTCTAGTGCAATCTCTTTGGAACCACCATAGGCAGAGGGAGAAAAAATTATTTGGGGGCAGGGGGCTGAGTAGGTCTGTGGGGGTAGGGGTGGAAGGGGAAGGGCTTTGGGGAGTGGGGCAGATCAAGGCCTCAGCGGTGAGGGAGGGAGCAGGGCACAGGCAAGAGCAGGGGCTGGGGTGAGTGGGGCCCCAGCTGGGCCAGGTAGTGGGACAAGCAGAGGCCTGGGAGGCATGTACCCTGCTCCTCACATCTGTGTACATGGCAGAGGTGGCTGCCACTGCACATTGGACTTTGAGCCCCACTGCCTTGAGACCCACGCAATGCCACGTGTGTCCCACCACTGGTTGGGCAGGGGGTGCGGCGCAGCCCAGTGGTGGCAGGCACATGGCATTGGCCGCTCCTGGGGTAGCTGTAGTAGGGAGAAAATTGCAGCATGCAGAGGCAGGTGCCTCTGCCCTGTGCACAGATCGAGGGAGCATGTGCCTCCTGGGCCTCCACTTATCCCATTATCTGGCCTGGCTGGGGACTCACTCACCCCAGCCCCTGCTCCTGCCTCTGCCCCACTCCCTCCTTCATTGCTGGGGACTCGATCTGTCCCCTCACATGGTGGTGATGGAGGGGGTGGGGCTGGGGCTGGGGCAGGCTCTGCACAGCCACGAGCAGCTTGTCCAGGGAGCACCCGGCATGGGGACAGGGTGGCGGCTCCTGCAATTGCATGTACCCCAGGAAGGCATCGGTGGGGGTGTCCCAGATTTGCACGCAGGGCAAGGGCAGGCTGTCAGTGGCAGGACACTCATGGCATCAGGCTTGCGCCACTCTTAAACAGCAGCAACGAGGTGCAGAGGCAGAGCAGAACCCAGCCCACAGCAGCTGCCTGCCCTCGCTCTGTGTAAAGACTGGGGGGCCATGTGCCCCCTCTTTGCTTCCCCGTGGTGTGCACAGTGGGGGGAGCTTCCCCCTACTCCAGCACCTCTGGATGCAACACCAGGCTCTGATTGTCCCACCATGACCCGGCCGGGGCCCCATTCACCCCTGCCCCACTCCCTCCCACATTGTGGGGGTCTTGATCTTCCCCCCCACCAAGCCACTTCCCCTTCACAAAGAATATACCCTGAATCTTACCTTCTGTGCTGGGCAGCCAAACACTAGGGCTGCGATCCTGGCAGCATATGTATCTGAGTGTGCGCCCCGCACCGCCCCTCTGCAGCAGCCTGTGGACGCGCTGCCCATGGCGATACCTGCTGCCCTGCATTTGCAGGGTCTGAGCCCCGATAGCCCTCCACACTTCCACCACCTATGGGAACCACTCTTCAACTACCAGAAGGGCGGTTCCAAAGAGGATGGAGCTAGACTGCTCTCAGGGGCAACAGATGACAGAACAAGGAGCAATGGTCTCAAGTTGCAGCAAGGGAGGTTTGAGTTGGATATTATGAAAAAAATTCTCACTATGAGGGTGGTGAAGCACTGGAACAGGTTACCTAGAGAAGTGGTAGAATCTTCATCCTTGGGGGGTTTTAAAGCCTGGCTTGACAAATCCCCGGCTGGGATGATCTAGTTATGGATGGTCCTGCTTTGAGCAGGGGGTTGGACTAGATGACCTCCTGAGGTCCCTTCCAACCTTAATTTTCTATGATTCTATAATTCTATGTCTCCAGAAGCCTTGATGGTAGAGAAAGTGTGAAGATGATTCAGAACCTTGGAAAGCTTGGTTAAATGGCAGGTCTTCGATATATTTCTGAAGTATTTGCTGATCAGACTCTTCAGTTCCAAGAAAATGTTTTCATATTGGTTAGAACCTGTGATTTGAATGAGGTCCCATTCAGCTGGAAGCATCTGGAAGGTGTTAATTATTATTTGGTTCATTAATTATAAATGGATTTAAAGAAGTTTTATTACAAAGGACTTCTAATAACTTCAGCATTTGGATTCAATTTCTAACCCAAAGGAAGTTTAGATAGATAACTTCTTTCCCACCCTATTCAGATAAAGACTTATTTTTTTTTGCTTTGGGCAACACCCCCCTTCTCGCCGCC
>NW_005842282.1:46220-69264 GCF_000455745.1 Alligator sinensis | reverse complement strand
CCAAAAAAAAAACAACAAACCCCAACAACAAATAACTCATTATGGATTCAGATATAACCAGAGATTGTATAAGAATGAATCTGTTCATTTACTCCTGAAAAGGATAGAATGTGAAGGACACTTCCTTACCTATGCAATAGAATAAATGATTAAATCACAGAGAACATAATCCCCAGGGATGGCTAATGGTAGGACTGGATTTTTAGTGAATCTAAGGCCCTGTCTAAGGGCAACTAAGACACCAGTTCTTCACTAAAATTGAACCAGATTTTTGGAACAAAGTTGGATTTCTTTTTCCATGAGTTGAGAAAGATTTCTGGGAGAGCACTTGTGTTCCTCCTAACAGCAGCATGGAGAAAGCCATTAAAGGAAAGGTAAGTATCAGTATGTAAAAGAAGAACAACAGCTCCACTCCTGTGACTTTTTGCATTGTGGTGCATTTGTCAGACTCTAAGAAAGCCCAGCTCTTCCATGAAAGGAAAAGCAATGAAGTTGCTGGTGGGCTGGATCCTCTGTGGCTGCCCAAGTCTAAACCTGCAGGGAACACAACCTTCAAGCTTGGTAGCCCCTCCCCCTGAGGTTTCATCATTGTCTGCCGGAGGATATGCAGAATCCCACCACACCAGGGGTGCAGCCGAGATCAGCACTCACACTAGAAAGGCAAGGGAGCCACCCTAGGGGAAACTGAAGGGGAAGAAAAAACAAAACCAACTTTAAAGAAAAGATCCTACTATAATCTTTCATAAGCCATTCTTGTCATTTATAATGCAAAAGCTTTCAAACTTTAAAGTTCCCTTCCTCCACCATGCCCACAAGAAGTTAAGTTATATTTGTAAGCACCCTTCATCCCATTAGTCTTTCTCTCCAAGCTTTCAAGTACATCCTATCTGCCTAGTTCAGATCAGAAGCTCTGTCTTTTTGTGGGGGTTCTATATACTGTCAGGCATATTCCCAGCACATAAATAGTAAACAGTGCAAACAACTGCCTAAGATCCCTTTTCCAGATGCTGATAGATTGTAATAACATTTTATAAAAAACATAAGCAAAGGGAGTGGGTTGGACTCACGTGCTGCAATTTGTATAATCCCCAGAGAGGCTCACACTGAGGGCTATGTTGATCATAATTATCCCACTGTTCTCTCTCTCATGCTGCTCATCTTATACCTTACTTATAAGCTCTTGAGGACAAGGATATCTGTTACACAGAGGACCTAGAGGCACTACCACAATCAAAGTGACATTTTTACATTGGGGGGGGGGGTTCTAAGCAGCTCACTTGCCCTTTTAAGAAAATGAATATCCTTATAAAATAAGTAATATAAAACTTGTCAGCATCTGCAGACAGCACATTTTTTGCCTGAAAGCCTCTGCATTGTCAATCAACACTCAGTATAGTTTTTAATAAAAGGTATCATTTTAATAAAAGGTATCATAAAAAGTACATTTTTTTCTAGCTTCCTTGGCCCTTTCCCATCCTCCCGCCATGACATGCAGCAACCTAATGTTTTATAAATAAAAGAAAAATCCAGAAGATCCCAGACCAGATGCATTTATATTAGTCAAAGTAAATAAGCCAAAAGCAAAATGGAGATATTTATACATTTTCCACCAGTCTTGGTTTTAAGCATCTTTAAGGGGAACATTTTAATTAGTTAATATGGTTATTGTCATAGAATTAGAGCTGAGAAAAATTACAGTGATCCAATCTTTTATTTTTATTTGTATGCACTTGAGTTGGAAGATGAATGGCTTTTGTAAAGGGATTATGCAAGTGTTAATCCTTCTTAGCTATGATAAAGTTCCTTGCTTTCTAGTGAGATGGCTTAACCCTTTTATAACCCCAGAAGTACACTGTTATAATAGCTGGACTCAGAGGTGCCAAGTATGTGGGAGCCTGAGGGTCCTGGCTCCCCTTTGTCAAATGGCAGCCACCTAAAATGTGTTTAACTTTCCACATGTCCATCATCTGAGCCCCCACAACACCAGGCAAAAATAAAAGTTGGTGCCTATGGCTGGAGCACCAAGCTAGGTACATGAGCTGCTCCCCTACACACTTAAGGGAGGGAAAAATTATCCTAGATCTTTTCCCCTGCAGAAGATACATTACCACAGGGTAATGGCAAAACCAATCATTTCAGATGTAACATATGCAGTAAGAAAGTAACGTGATAGTTCATTACAAATGACAGTCCAAACTTATCCTTACGTTTTTCACATATATATATACAATTCTTGAGGTCTCAAAAAAAGTAAATGAGCACCTAGAGTACCATATTTAATGACAACTACTAGAATTGCACTAACATGCCCATGATAACTTACTAACATTTGTCTAGAATTAGTCATCACTGGCTTGTAAAATTTTTACTCACCCAGCAGAGACTCCAGAAAGGTAACCCTGTTTGTGCTCTGGTGTGTTGATTTGCTGCCTATGGGTCTTTTATAGAAGATTTAAGTTACTGCGAATACCCTAGAATTCTCCATATTCATTGCCGGGAGTACATCAGTAGAAGTGTTGTAGGAACTGATGCAATGAACAGAAGTTCTCTGTTGGGCCTGGCAGATGGTGATTCCAGCTGCTTGCTGCAAGCCTGCAGCCTGATCTCCATAGCAATGCCACTCCTCCCTCCCAGACCCAAGGCTGTTTTCAGAATGGGAGAGGGGACAGGGAGCAGAGGGAGCTTGTTTTGGAGGTTCCCCAGCCAGCACTAGAGGTTGGGGTAGGTGGATTGGAGCCCCCCTGCCCTCAGGGAGGCTCCAGTCCACCCACTGACCCATCCATCCTCTAGCACTGGCTAAAACCCCCCCACACCAAAATGCCTCTGCTCCCTTTCTCCCCTCTCATTCTGAAAAGCAGCAACATGCTGAAAGCTCCGCGGGCACAAGTTACAGATTTTTGCAGGGTTGAGCCCTTTTAAAGTCATCAGCAGCCATGCACTTCTGTTTGGTCACAGCTATAGAATGCTTTCTGTGCCCAGATCAGGCAAAAATTGTCACTTTTGTCTGTGCCCGTAATATCACACTACTACATAGGAAACAGGGCCTAGTAAAGGGAAGAATGGAGACAAGCCAGAAACCTAGTTAAGATATAGAAGTAGTATATTTTTTAGCTTCCTAATGGATTGCATCTCCTTACCCAGTGTAGGTAATAATTAGTCTTTATGGGAAGGTCTTGGTTCTGTTGAGATAGCAGAGTATAGCTGATGAAATCAAACCTCAAATCACAACGGATTCTTAGATTGTAATCCAAGGTGAAACTTGCATGAACTTTTAGATTTAGTAGAAAACCATTTAGTTCTTCTTTGCCTAAATTAACCTCTATGTACATTCAGTAGAAAGAACTAAGGACGCCAGTGAAAATTTTCTCATGTGAATAAGATCATGATGATAGTTTTTTTCTTTTAAACACACTAAGTCAAGAACGAGGAATTGAAATGATTTGTATTTATGGTGGGGCTGCCTGGAGAACAAGATGTAAAGTTTACTATAGGTAGATGACACGTGCACCCATGCCTACAAAACAAAAATAATTCTACAAACAATAATGCACTTGTTTGCAACACTAGACTTATTTGTAAAGTTAATAAATAAACGCCATTTTTAAAATGCAGAGGTCATGATACAGCATAAGCATATCTTCAATATGAGGCTGGTGAAGCCTTAGAATAGGATACCCAGAGGGGTTGTGTAATTTCCATTCTTGATCCAGTTGGTTAAACAGACACTTGACTGAATTGGTTTGTCAGGGCTTTGAACAAGGTGTTTAACCAGTTGATCTCCTAAATTTCCTTCAAAACCTACTATTCTATGATCTCCAGATCATGATGCCTTCTTAGGAGTGGATTTGGTTCTCAGTTTTCTGCATTGTAAGATTGTATTTACCAAGGACTTGTTTATGATATGAAGCAGAAAGGGTCTGTAGAGTCAAATTAGGGATTGAAATCAAAAGGTCAAGCTAGTTGAGCTCACTAGTCAGATCCATAGTAAAAGGGAGATTCCCTGTTGCAAGAGAGCTGTGGTCAGTTGAGAAAAAAAGGGAACATTGGGAAGATTGGCTCTGCCAGATTAGTGCAAATGGAAGTTCCAGAGGACAGCAAATTATTTGAATTAAGATCTCCCCCTCAGGCTAAATTCAGAGTACATAAGCAAAGGAGATATTAAGATTATGCCTACATTGGTTGTTAGGGCTATCTTTAAATCTTTATCCATGGACCATCTATACTGCAACCCCTGAAGTTTGACCCCCAGTAGCACCCAGGCCCAATCCCAGAAGGTCTGCCAAATTTCTAGGTGTAAGATTGACCCAAACCCTCTACTCACTTCCTAGCCTTCTGCTTCCTGCAGCATATTTAGAATTTACTTGGACACTAGGATGGTGGGCCCATAAAGCCAGCTAAGAGCAACCCCACTGGTCTATATTTCTGACTCCTAGTCCTTCTGTCCCCCACAACCTTGATCACTCTAGTTCCCAGAGAGACAAGACTGGAAGAAGAGACAAATAGTTTACCTCATTCTGAGAAGGGCTCCCCAAGGGAACCTAGGATACATTTTAACCCTGTGTTCAAGAAATAATCCATTTAATGTAGATGACTTTGGTGCAGGTTATAAGACATGCTGTAGATGAGGAAGGGCAGCTTAGACTGGTTGAAGGTGACCTTCAAATCAACCCAGCTATTAGTATAGACATACTCAGTGGGCACATCTACATGAGATGCTTTGCTGTGACACTGCCTAATTTACTGTGCAGTAAGTGTGCATGTCTACATGTGTATTTGCTTACTGAGTAGTAAAAATTCCTAATCATGATCAAATTTGCTACCTGCAATTAGTAACTGCAGTAACACATGTGTAGATGTGGCCTGGCAGCAAATTTGTTGGTGGGTCTGTCCAGCCACTAGGGACCCGGCCTGAGGCCTGCCCCAGGGGTCCTGGCTGGGAGCCTCTTCTGTTCCAGGGCTGAGGGCAGTGCAGGCCCTGTGTCCCGCCCTGGGCAGGCCACAGTCCAGCTGTGCCTGCCTCTCTGGAGCCCAGCACTGCTGCTTGGCCCTGCACAACCTTGTGGCTCCCTGGCACTGCTGTCAGGCAGGTGGGCGCACAAGAGTTGCTGCAGGCTACTGCAGCCCCTGGCCAGTGTGGTCACCCTGGCCCCCATCCCTAGCCCTGCTGGCTCCCTGGCAGCCACCCTGCTGCAGGGCCTCACCTGGGCCTGGGAGGAGGTCCTTTGCACCTCCCACCCACAAGAGCCCCTCGCCCAGCCCCTGCCCCAAGTCCATGTCACCTGCCTGGGCACAGGCCTGCTGCTTGCCCTGGCTCCACATGGGTGTGGAGATGCAGCTACCTGGTGCGGCCCCAGGAGATTGGCTCTGCTTGGCCTGGACTCCACCAGCTGGAAGGGGAGTTGCCTGCCCTGGAGGATCACTGGGCACTGTCGCCCCTGGGCGAGCCCTCTGCCCACTGCACGTGCCACAGCATGTGTACCTGTAGGGGAACATCTTGAGGCCAAGGTGCTAGCCACCTGCCCCTGGGCTCTGCCCCCTAGGTAACCCCACCCCACAGCCCCCCACTCCAGGACACCAAACCACAGACTTTGTAAATAGTTTTCACACTGAGAAGATTTTTTTTTATTGTTGGTGTGTGGATAGGTGGTGGAGGGGCTCTGTTTGTTGGGGAAGGATGGGGGAGAGGGCTCTGTTTGTTGAAGGTGGAGGGGGCTCTGTATGTTGAAGACGGAGGGATGGGGGTGTGCTGTGTCGGGAATAAAGATTTCATCTTTGGACATGTGTCTGGCATGAGTGGTGCTGGGGGTGGGCATGGGGCAGGGGGCCTGTGGGTGGCAGGGCAGGCGGGCTACAGCAGAAAGTGCTGCAGGAGATGGTCTGCTAGAACCTTCTGCCTACTATGCAGTGAATCTAGGCTGGAGTAAATGCATGTGTAGATGCACCCCATGTGTAGCTTTATGCAAATGGAAAGGAGCAAGACAGGACATGACATCTTTTCATTTCTGAAATATAAGCAACAAGCAAATTAGGAGGCCAAAAAATACGTAAAATTATTTATTTAAAAATAATTCCAAACAAATATTTTCATGTGTGTGGGATTCACGGTGGGTATTACAGGTCCAGAGAGACAAGATTTCCACATGAAGTAGCATTATACTCAATTCAGACCTGAGCTCAATTCAGATTTGAGCATTATAAGAACCCTTCTAACAGACTCCAGGTGACATTAATTCTGTAGCGTTGATTTACAGTCAATATCCTTTAGAACTGTTGAGCTGTGAAAAATTCAAGACTGCCAGCACAATCTTCACTTCCTTGCTGTTTGATTGCTTAGAATCAAGGGAAGTCAAAGTATCAGAGTTCTAAAAGTTTTAATGAGAAAAACATGGAACTCTTACATGTATTCAGAATCACAACAGTCTGATACGCTTTTACGAAGATGAAAAGGTGCAAATCACTGAAAAGACAAGAGGACATGATCCACCAAACTCTAGCTAAAGGAAGGGATGTTTACAATAGAGCCTGAGAGTCTATTTCCTGCCTAGATACCTTTATAAAAATACTAATGTGGTTTTTTTTTTACAATAGTATCTAATTAATTGTGCATGAAAGCTAACGGGAAAAGGTAGATAAATAAGATGAGGCCAAACAAAATATACACGAGTTCAGAATATAATGTAGTGTTTCTTTCTCTTCTTCCTGCCTTTTTATTTAGTACAAGATATTTTTGTTTAGAAATGAAAAGCTATGGACAATGCTCTTGTATTTACTACAAAAGGATTCAACAAAAAAAGTGCGTCCCAGGATGATTTTGTGGTTAAAACATGGGACACCAGAGCTGGGGGACCTGGTTTCTATTCTTTTCTTGTCTCTGCCTCTAACTTCCTGTGTAACTTAAGGCAAGTCACTCAGCTTCTGTCCTACTTTCCAGTCCTTAAATGTGAAATTACTCACCAGCTACCCCTTTAAGTTTGCAACATCTAATTAATTTGTTTTGGGAAAAGGGATACCTCAGATAGGAGTGTCCATAGAAATGTATTTATCCACAGTGACATTGCCTGGCAAAGCAACAGGACCCCAATGCTTTATCTGATCAAGCTTTGGAGTATGAACTATGTGCATTACAGAACAAGAAATGAAATACTTAGCATAAGATGTTTTGTGGCAGTTGAAATCAACTGGAAAACCTATCACTGAGAGACTGATCACTAAGGTAGGGTAAAACTGAGGGGAAATAAGATACATGACTCCATATACTCCTAACTCTGTAACACATTGCCAGGTGCCATCTGTGCGATCACTGCAAAATTACCTGTATCCTTTTTATTACAACTAAAAGGGATCCATTGCTCCCCAGCTTTTTCCTCAATCTATTTCCTTACTTTTTCAGACTTACTCTGGTCAAACAGAATGTGCTGATTTTAGCAAACCTGAGAGTGAAATGTGGCAAAATGAGCTGACATGCAGAAATAAGCTTATATATAAAAAGTGTAATGCCAACATTTTGCTCTTTGTGACACACACCATTCTTACAGCACATACAGGGTGTGGAAGAAGGGAAAAATGGAGTTGAATCTCCATTATGTGTAAAAGTGCAAAACATATATTCAGCTTAGGCTATGAAAAAGTCAAAAGGACATGACCTGAAACTGCCAGACTAACACAGATAGACCATCCTGTCTTAGTCTAGTAAAAACCAAAAACTTAGCACAAAAGTAACCACAAACCAGCCTGCTGAGTCAGCCCAAAAAGGGAAGTGACTCCTGAGGTTACAAGTCAGAAGACCCTTAAAATCTGCTAACAAAGATAAATTGATGCTAACAAAAATAATTTGTAGACATGCGCATTACTAACAAAGTCATGGCAAATGCTGATTGGTATATGTCGTTGCTATACTTATGATGTCATATTTTCTATATGAACTCGCCTCACCTGTTGTATGGGGTCAGACCTCTTCACAATTCTCCAATAAGTCTGTCCAGAATGCATTCTCTAATAAACCAAGCTTCTGCTGACCTGACCTAAAGTTTGCTGCGTGTGTTTACGACAAGGGGAAAGAAACTACATCATCTTAACTCATTTAATAAACGGCATATCAGGGTTTTCCAGGGCACTTTTCTGGTTCACAGAAATACCCCTCAGTTAGTAGGTCCTGCACTGTATTCATTTTCTTCTCCCTAGATAGTTCTGCAAGAGTAAGTTCTAAAATGAGGTAAAACCAAAAAAGTGATGCTGTAGCAATACAGACTAGAATTCAGAGCAGAGGTGTCCTGTGTTGCCTTTTCTCAGAACTATGAGCTCTTTTTTCTTCAGTCTTCTGACCATATGTCAGCACAGCTGGAATGGATTTTCTCAAGTACATCTATACATTGTCATATGAACTTCTCCAAATCAGCTGTCACCAGTACCAACCACCCTGCTGAGGTTTCCATTGTAAATAGTAATTTCAAAATCTTTAACCAACACATTGCTTGGCTTTTACTGGAAAGAGTCTCGTTTAGCAGTGAGACATTTAAATATATGCAACACACAGACTTTCCATTGCCCTTTCCCCCCCTCCCCTCCACCTAAAAATGCACGTAAGCAATAGGGAAATAGAATGAAACACTTAATGATTTCAGCTCCCCAAAAGGACCAGAAAGGGAGGGGGAATTATGTAAGCAAACTTGCAGCCTCATTGCCACTGCCAGGTGCTCGGGCTCCTGAAAGAACACAAGGCATTGTGGGTCGTGGCATGGTACATCACAGACAGTAGACCTCTGAGGAGCTTTACCCCAGTGCTGACCAGCCTATATAAATAGCAATCACAACTCCAGCCTCCTCCTCAGATCCATATCCCAAAGAAAAGGGTACTGGTCAAGGGAGAGAAACCAGGAGGGTCCAGTCCAAAACTCACACTGCTTGCCCATGCTGTTGGAAAGATCTTTGCTTCCTCTACAACTGGACAACAAAAAGTGTGTGTGTGTGTGTGTGTGTGTGTGTGTGTGTGTGTGTGTGTGTGTGTGTGTGTTTTGGAAACTCTGAATAGAAGCCTCATTCTGCCCCCAAAGACCACAGTTGTTTTATTTTAAACTATCAAAGTCAAAGCTACAATTTAACGTTTTAATTTAAAAGCTTCCCCCCAAAACTATTCATTTGTGTGCTCTGCTCTACTTATTCTGTGGTAAGTTTAGCATTCTTTGACGGCATTAGTACTTTGTAGGCTTGTGTGTAGAGCACGTGTAATTGAAGTCAAGAGGAGCCATAGATTCTTTTTTAAACCAAGCCAAGGTGTCCAAAGTTGGTAACATAAAATGAAAAGCAACTTTTAAAAATCTAAGTTTTAGTATTTTTCATTTATGTTACAGCATCACCTAGAGGCCCTGACAGACTGGTGCCTACACTATCTACACAGACAGGAGAGAGAGCCATGGCCCCCAAAAGGCCGCAGCTCAAATAGACACCCAGTACTTGGATGACAATGTTAACCTGAGATATTTATAGTAAATCATGTGGGCTTTAAAAAAAAAAAATCACCAAGGCATTAACTTTATTCCCCATTTAATATTTACAGAATGAGCTTTGGATCAAGTCCCTAAAAGAGCTGTAGCTTTAACCATAAAAATAAGTAATCCCATCATTTCACAAGCATTTGCAACTCCAGAAGTATGGAAAATACTAAAATTAAATCCACGTGCATGTTTAATACAGTCTGACCTTACCTTATTGCTGATTATAGGAATTCAGTGTTTATAATAGACATTCTTTCCCATACTTTCTTTTTCAGATGTGAAGAACTTGGGTTTATGGTTTTACCAGATTTTAAGTTATATCTGAGACTGCACTGGGAGCTACTTAGACTGCCCCCTGGTGTAAAGCTGGTGAGACCAGTCCTGCAGCCTGCAGGAAATACTAAAATAAAACTGATATATCTCAGGATCCTGCCTGGGTCAAAATAATCTCAAATTATTTTGTAAATCCATTGAGATTTCTGAGATTTACAAGATCCAGCTCTACGTTAATAAAAACTTTAGGAAATTCAGAATTTATTATATAAATTCTGCACAGGATGCATGCAGTGAGCAGGAATAAACCAAAATTTGAAGAATAATTGTGGAGGGGGAAAAAGGAATTACCTTTACAGCAGCTGTTGTTCTTTGAGATGTGTTATGCACACCCACAGTCCATCACGAGTGTGTGTGCACAATGTAATTAAGCGAAATACTTTCACTATTACCACTGGGGTGAAGCATGCTGGACATGAGATGTGGCTGCCTTGCTGCCTTCTTGCTTTTAGTGATCCATCATTAAAAATGTGGGGGTGGAGAGAGTGAAAAAGTATAGTTGTGCACAAGACATCTCACAAGTTACCACAAAAGCAACAATCTCTTCTTCAGGTGACTGTGTGCATAACTTTTGTGTTCAAACTTCCAAGAAGTTGTCTGTGAAGGTGGTGGTGTTTAGGACCTTCTGGTACAGAACAGCCTTGCCAGCATCAGCATCAGGTCAAGCTTGGAGTAAGGAAGCATGTCAAGAAAAGGTAGAAGTGATGATCATGTATCTGTCTTGCAGATGTCTACAATAGTAATACTCTTCAGAAAAGCTGCTGAAGGATCCCTCACTCATATAAAAGGGGAAGAGACCCATAATAGGTGGAATTCTGTGAGCTAAAGTGAAAGATCTTATACATGCAGAATCCAGCTGGAGATTTGTTAACCTAATATTGCATGACCTTTTGATCCTTCTGCTAAAGAACAGTCATGCTTCCCCTCTGCTTCCTCATTTTGCCTATTTGGCATAGCACCCTGAAAAAAAAAAGACCAGAGAATGAAGCCTCTTCATCTTTTAGAAGTGCAGCTAAGAAAAGATTATAGGTGAGTGAACTATTTGATTTGGGCAAAAGCCTGATGCAACTTTTGGCCTGAATTTAGGTTGTGGCCTCTAAGAAAACCTTATCCTTGGTGAGTATTGTGTAAGATGGCTCTGATCTCAGGTTTTGTAATAGGTAGTTGGCATATAAGCCTTAAAACTCTTTACAGCTTAGGGGGTGGGCGTGAGAAGACAAAACTATTTTGTTGTATTGGAGGGTGGATCCCTGAAATGGCTGATAGATTAACTGAAGAAAGTGAGCCTGGAAAGTTTTTGGTGTAACAGATAATATAATATATGCTGAATGTCAGAGTGGGGTGGACAGAATTGGTTGGAAACAGCCCTGGCCGAGAATCTTTTCCATGTAGTGAGATAAGTAGTTCTTGTAGACTTCTGTTATTAGTGAGTGTAGTCTAAACATCTTCCAAGGATTCAAAGACCTCCTGAACTAATTTAACCACTAATGAGATCTACTAAGAGTGTGGTTTTAGACAAAGTGATTGACCTTGCTTCTGACAGGAGGACATATATGAGTGGAAGGAGCCAGGGTGGTTGGATGGACAAGTCTGATAAGTTGAGATACTTCAGCTAAATTCATGTTAACTGAACCACTGTGGCTCAATCCTGTTTTAGTTTTTTTAAATAACCTCATCATTAGTGGAAACACAGATAACATATAAGGGAGTTTATACCGAAAAGGAATGCATGTGTCCTGGAACTGGGTCTTGGTCCAAGCTGGAGTAATAGTGCCAGAAGTTGATGCAGAGACTGATGGAAGCAGTTGTGTGCGCAAAGTATGGAAGTGGAGAGGATAATTCTAATCAATGGCATTCATTACTCATTTGCTGGGAACCAAGAGCATTTTGAAGTCTTCCAAAGATGGGACCGTGACTCCATCTTCAGGATTACGGCTGTCAAAGGAGCTTTTTCTTTGATAATGCAACCTGAGACTATGACAGTATGGTGCACATATTAAACAGGCCAAGCTTTGTTAGACAATGGAGTATCAGAAATACAAGGAGGCCTTTTAGAAACTTTCTCACAGGCTGAAAACAAACATTGTTTTTTGTGTTGTCATAACATTTTTAGGGCAGCAAAAAGGCAAAGCAAACAAACGCTCATGATTTGTGGCTGCAACACAGGTGGTACAAATTTGTGCCACTTTGTTTTGGGAGAGGCTTGTCAGGTTTATGGAAGGCCAGCGTGGTCAGCCCAGAGCTGATCTTCTGGGACAAGGGGTAACATGTTCCCTGCTTACAACAGAGATGCTGGATGGAGATGGCTGGGGAAACCCTCGCTTTCCCTGCTTACAGACTTGCCAGCGAGATTGAACCGGAGCAAGTTGGACACTCCAGTGTGGCCCTTGGCACATCTCGAAGCGGGAAACATGTCACCAACTGTCCCTGAAGATTAATTGGTGGGACAAGTGACATATGTTTCACCCAATAAAGTTAATCAGATGTGCTGGGACGCATCCTGGCAGAGCTGATCTGCTTCATTTGACAATATCTATTTCTAGCCATAGCAAAACAGGTCTCAGTTTGTATCTGAAGTGTCCAGATACTTTAACAGCCTGGTGATTTTAAGATAGTTTGATAGCAATGAAAAAGACGGCATTAGCACTCCGTTTGTGTGGCATGTACAAATAATGCTGTTTGGGCAAATGCACCATGCCTATACATTCCTCCTACTTAAATGATGGTATTTCACTTCCCTGGCATAAGAAGAACCCCTTCTGCTAATAACTTATTCTTCTATGACAAACTCTTCTCTTCACTTTAAAAGCCTGCAATCAAAGCCAACTTGCAACATCTCTATTATTGCAAACTATGTAAACATGAAAGAATGGAGTCACACACTGGAAATGTAAAATCAAAAGCCTTTTCATCAGGGAATATTCATTTGGCATACTGGAAATCTGAAGTGCGTCTAAAATAAGAGAAAGCTGTGGTTTTACCATACAGATTTTAAAAGTCTGTTCCTCCCAGGTGGCCAACTGCAGTGAGACTTCTGTGCATGAAATAATCTGGAGAGGATTTGGTGAGCTCTCAAGAAGAGGCAGAATAAAAATTAATAGCTTTAAAGGTAACATGATCAACCCCAATGTCCCATTGTATATAGAAGACAAACACATAGGGGTGATTTCTTTTTTTTTTTTTACTGAGTTACTGCAAAATACAGTAGTTTGCAATCAATACAGAGCAATTCTATGGGAGATGCTGTTATGTGCAGGGTGATTCCTGTGCCATCTTGTGAGAAATGTAGTAAATATCATGGTTTTAATAGATAGAACACCAAACAGTTCTTGTCACAGATGAATAAGGAAAGTAAACTCCTCTATGGATTTCATTTGACACCATACTTGATTTAAAGCACTTGCCATTAAACCACAATACTGGCAGCTGCTGGTCCCATTTACTTGTGGTGGCTTCCTGTTTATTCCAAGCTTTCTTTCTTGAAAACTGTCTATTGCTATCAAATCTGCTCACAGTGTTGTAAACTGTGGACACCACCCTCTTGTTTCTGCCAAGTTGTTCTGAACTGGCCCCCCTTCAATGACTGCCATGAAGGGCTGTCTCCAGAGGGCAAATTCAGCCCCTTCAATGACAGGGGGCAGATGTTTTAAAACTGGAGGATAAAAAAATAAAGAGGAGAGAAAAGGAAGACAGGAAGGTAAGAGTGGACTATATGGAAAGGCAGAAAGTGGTTATAAGAAGGACAGTGCATCCGTAACAGAAACACATTATTGGTTAAGCAGCAAAATTCTTGATATAAGGATATTGTTACAACAGCTCAAGTTATTCATCATCACAGGTGTCACACAGAGTCCAGCAATAATTGCTTTGAAGTTTGATCATGAGATCACGTTTGTTTTGCAGCTATGATCAAAAGCACCTTTCTTATTTCTACCAATGCAAAGGCAATTTCCATGGAAAATGGAGCAGAAATGGCAGTTGTCAGTCAGCAGATGACCCGTGAAAACACTTGTTAATTTCAGCCAAGATTACTGGCAGTGCAGAAAGCGCCATTTTACAAACAGCACCTAATGACTAGATGCTTTCTCCCCTCCTCCCTGCTTTTTAAAGGAAATGAAAAAACAAATAAACCACACAGTCTTATGTGAAACATTTAAAAGATACTGTCAAGACAACATCTCTTTCATAGGTATGAGCTGACGGCCTTGACTCACTTTCTACTGGCCAGCATCCAGAAATTAGAACTTTCAACTAGTGACTCTCGTATGTTTCCCTTTTTACATTTTTAGATACAACTCACGGGGTGAGCATCAGCTCTGCATTTGCAAAATGTCTGCATGCATCACTACATGCCAGGATTGAACAACTGAACTTGAAGCCAGCTTACTCAGGCCAGGATGAGCTTGACGTCTGCTGTGAGTGTATGCACATTTTGCAAGTACAGAATAGGCTTTTGCCTTTGAAAGCTGTGGTCCTTAAAAACAACATGATGAAGCCTGACGCTTGCTTTGGTACTGATTCAATAGAAAACAACTTCACAATGCCATCTTCAGTCTTTCAGTGACTGAATTAAAAACCAGAAAAAATATGAAACAACACATTTGAATATCCAAATGAAGTTGCAAATACATTCAACAGTATACAGCATGAAGAGAACAAATGGATACCCAAGGTACTCAGCACTGGTAATACAAAAACAGAATATTTATAGGTAAATCTAAATCTTCCTGACCTTCTTATGTAACATTTAACAGAGATGCAGCAACAATGACATAGCAGCTTTCACGGTAAACTGGTTCTGAAGTTGCACATTTGTGTTTGATTGAAAAAAGGAAGGGCTTCCAAAGAGTTAGGCAGCAGCATGGTAAGTGCATTCAAAATTTTGATAATCTGTGGCACATGCATAGTCCTTGATTTGATTACAGAGGATACTTCCCCGATTTACTGTATCATACACTCCTATGAGGTCTTTACCATATTTTATAGTATGCACCCTGTGGCAAACTGCAGTAACATTACTCAGATACATTTAAAATTGTAGTTGCTATAAGGGCACGTGACTCCTAGATACTATTGATTCTTGCTTAACATGTCTGGTTATCTGAGCTCTTTGGGGTTACAGGTCCCCAAAACTAGTTGGCACCTAAAATAATTAAGAGAACTTGATAACTTAGTACAGAAACTAGCTGATATTGAACGTTTGATTTAAGATTGATCATTACACTCTCTGAAGTTCATGCGAATTACCTACTTGAACTGTGGTTGTAATTATTACAGATGTTGCAAAAAGAGGGTTGTCTGCTATAAGCTATTTGATAGCATCTTAGAAAATAGTAATATGCATTTTGAATGTGATTGTAATTATTACAGATGTTTCAAAAAGTGGTTTATTTGCTATATGCTATTTGATAGCATATTAGAAAATAGCAAAATAACACTGTCTAGCACAATAACATTGTGCTAACCCCTTGAAGAACACAGTAAACCTTCACAAATTAGTGAAAGTTTACAGAACAGGCACACTACAGTACTTCATGGAGAAGCTGCTTTATCATCAGGCATGACAGTATACCAAAGCCTTCAAAGCAGCCTTTACCATGAATCTTATTAAAAAAAAATACACGGTGGAATCATTTTAGGTACTGTTCAGATGTAAGCAAATAAAGGCATGAGTATATTACAAATAATGAAACAGCTGAAAGAATACTGTCTAAGTGATATCCTATGCTTAACACCTGATGCAGTTAAGAGCAGAAAATACATAGCAGTAATGGGGAAAATATAAGTAAAACTAAATAACAGCAGTCCCTGGGGGCAGTAGGCAAAGTCCTCACTACTTTGTAGTGGGTTTTCATGTATGCATATTAATTAGGCCTGAACAAATAAGAGTGTGTAACAAAATGAGAAGAAAAGAAAAGCTTATTTAAAGTTCAGTCTTTGACCGTTACAAGAAACCTGGACATACTCCTTAGTTGGTAAAAGCCTGCCACCAAATAGAAAGTCTGTAAATCAAATCACTGACTGGATACAAGCAGGGAATTTTAAAAAAATGCTCCAAACCATTAGTATAAAAAAAACTTAGTTCTCAGGCTGAGAATGTAGGGCAGAGCTGTCAAAAGACTGCATGCACTTCAAAGCAAAGTAATTAAAACAAACCAGAAAAACAAAACCAAGCCAACTGGGTATCAGTCCATTAAATTTTGGGTTACTGATTTTTAACTAATATATTAAAAATACAACTGCAATACCTGAACATAAACCGTCATATACCTGTTGTGAGCAAACCATGCTTTTCAACATACTACTAGTTTTTGAGTGCCAAGTGCTGAAGAAATTAGATTGAAGCCAGTGGCAAGTGACAGCAGGCGATGGTTTGCAATACACTGATGGCTCCACTTTTACTAGGCCCTTTGATTACTGAAAGCATTTCTCCCCCACATATTCCTCCTGTATTCTTAGTAACCTTCCACTTGGGAATTCAGAACCAGGTGCAGTTTCCCTTCTCATCTTTAGGGACACTCTGAAACATCTTTAAAGACTGGTCTTATTTCTTGCCAATTCCATTGGTTACTTTTGTTTTGGAATGACGATTCCTCCTTCTTGATGAATGGCTCTCACTGTTGCCTGAATGTTTTGGTGGACTATCTTCAGTACCTACAGAGAAATAAAAAATACACTTCAAATTTGCAGCTACTCTGTTCCAAAAGCCTCTTTGTTTTTCAGTTTTAAAAGCTTCCTAGACATGTAATGTTTGAATTAATTATTTCAGGATGCTAACATTTGGTTGATACTAGCACTCCATCTAGTGGCCTAATTACAAAAAACTGTTGGTTTCACAATATTTCTTTTTCTGGATCTTTATTACCTGCAGTCCCACATTTGGACTTGTGCAGGTGGGGAGGTATGTTTATTACCAATACACCCTACTATTAACCTCATTCACATTTTACTATATAAGAAAATTTGAAAATGATCAGATAATGCAGATGAAGTTAGGGATGCTGTAAAAGCTGCTAAACCAAAAATTAAAGTTTTTCCTCTGATGTGGTGGAAAATCCATCTGAATACAAGTATGTTTTTAAAATAAATCTGGTGCTTCCCTTTTAAGTAACAAACCTAGAAGAAATTAATACCTAGAAAATCTGTACATGCAACTAAGAGAAATGTGTTGCACTGTTTCCAGTGTCAGGACTGCAAGAAATTAAATGGAGAGCATTTCTTTTTAATACTCCAGTAGTATAAGCACTGACAGGCAACTTCCAGGTGCTAAACCTGTTTATAAGAAGGGCCTTTCAAAAGAACAAGTAAAAAATGAGCTGCCCAATTGACCTCCAACATAAGAAAACGGAAAGAAGACAAGCTAGATGATTTTGGTTTAGAGAGAGAAAAAGCTGTCTGTGATCATCAGCCTTGCACTGACTTGGTGAGTGGCAGTTGGAACATAAGCTCCAGGGCACATTCCTGACTGCTCACTAACAAGCAGGAATAAAAGTATATTTCACATTCAGATATTTACTTGAAACCAAATGTGGAAAAGGTCAGCAGACCCTGCCTGACCTAGTTATGAAGTGCATTAAATTCTCCAGGTGAAGCATTCAATATTAGGACAGAATGGAACAACAGGAGGAAGGGTTATTTGTTCCATTAAAAATTAAATTCTAACAAAGCTGAAAGGAATTCAGTGAAAGCAGTGGGCATGGTAGTCTATACCTGTACCCGTGGGCATGTGCAAGTGAACCAAATAATCTATAGTGCAGATTTCTCAAGTGTCATTTGGACAGACTAAGTCTCATTCCTAGTGAACAGCCCTGAGAATGAATCCACAAAGGTAACAATACCTTTTGTGAATTTAGAATGAAGCCAGGAGGCATCTGGGCTGTATGGGCTGTCTTCGCTTTCTGACAGGGTCTGTAAAAAGCAAGAAGAACAAGTCATTGGGATGCTGCTCTTTGTAACCACACACCGATACTCTCTTCTACATTAACATTTCCTTTTAGACAGATTTAAAGCATCAATAGGAATTCTGATAAAACACTGCTAACAACAGTAAAAGCCCTTCCCCGACCTGGGTAGGAAGCACAAAAAACTGACGCAAGAGGAACACGTCAGCTTCTACGTGTGATCTGTTCTGTTACAAAGCTTTGTATTGTAATATTCATCCATCTATATGACGTGGACATTCGTTTTCCAGAGCCCACTGATAAAATCACAGGCCTATTCTGAATAGCTTGGATTGCAGATTACAGTAATGTTGGGCCTGATCTAAAACAAGAATTTTGTGAAGACTTTCTATGGATTTTAATGAGCTCTGGATCACGTCTATTTCCCCTCTTTTTTAACATTTTATTTTACTTCCTTTTTACAAAGACTTAAATATACCTTGGCCTTTTGTACGGATTTAAAATAAAGAAAATGGACTCCCCCAAAGTACCTTTTCTCGGTGGCCATAGTATTCTGCATACCAAACCATGCCATATAAACACAGGAAAGTAGTAAAAGCCTGTAAGGAAGAGAAGAGATATTAACATGTTTACAAACTCAGCCTAAATTCACTGCTGGCTTAACAGCATTAAATCAATGGCCAACAGAATCGGGTCCTTTGTTTCACAAGCCATTGGTAAATCCACACTGTTTACTGAGCAAAGAACGCTTACAAATGTAAATATCCTCAGGATATCAGGGCCTCTCTCTACAATCCATTTTGGCAGGAGTAGTTCTTCCTCACCAAATTCAGTGGGACTGCTCATATGCACATATTTTATCATGTATATAAGCTTGGTAGGACCAAGGCCCCTCTTTGGTAATTCTTTTCCAACATTATACATGTTATCCTGCAAAGTTACAATACTGTAAACACATAAGCACCATATGATTGCACTTAAGAACTGTCAGGGGTGGAAAAGATTTAGGGCTAAGATGAAAGTTTCATTATGAGTTGTTCCGATTTAGCAAAGTACTTATACGATTTTAAACTGAGTGTAAAAATTACACGGTCTAGTACTTTGTGAATAAAGCCCTTGTGAATAAAGCCAGACCCCAAGAAAGGAATAAAAGTCTGACTTCCTATAACCTGTATAAAATATGTTCATAGCAGTCTAGTCCCTGATTACAAGGACATTTTTCTCACTAGTTATAATACATAGGTTTGCCATCAGACTTAACAGCTCCAAGTTAGGCAAGATCAGCAAGATGAGCACCAGCTATTATACTGTAACTTTTAGGCCAAAAGTGTTGCAAAACTGCTCCTACTTTAACCCTGCTTCATCCAGAGTCAAAGCTGATGCATGATGATGCATGGGCAGAAGCTCCCCTTCTGAAACCACTCCAAGGGAGCATTTGTTTGTCTATACCCAGAAGGGTCTCTTTTTCTCTGTCTCTTTCTCTGACATGAACCTGTTATTTCTAATATTTTTCCTTATAAAACAGAAAAAAAAATAAAACCAGTGGCAACTTCAAAAGTGTAGATGAAAGGACTGTATCCCATTATGTCACAAACAGAAAAATACATCTATTAAAAAAAACAAAACTTTAGAGAAAGCGTTGTGCTTTGAGAGATACCGGTCAAACCCAACATTCGCCAATGTAGATTTTGGTATATGATGTTATTAACACTCTCAATGCATATTTCATGAGAGAGAAATATTACTTACCACACAAAGAAACCAAAACACAACATACAATATCTGTGTTTTGGAAAAAAGATCTTGTCCAAACTTGATGCACACAATAGCTTCTAGGAAAGCAATGACCCTGGGGGAAGAGAGAAGTGGGGGAAAAGGTGAGGTAACGAATACAGAAGATTTAATATAAAAAGGTTGGGGTTCTAGATTTGCAGTGGCTCTCTGTAGCAACCTTTATTTGCAGCAGCATAAGCAAAAATTTTGAAGGCGATTTCTTGTTTCTTCTCAAGTGAAGAACACATGAGGAGTGATAGGCTGATGGCCTGCAAGCTGGACTCCTCTGCTTATTTACAGAATAGCTGAAGTATGCACAGTGGTAATAAAGGCTTCCCCACACTTTCACTAATGCACTCCCACTAATATGCTTGGAGAGATAAGTTGATGATTGCACCTGCATGTACATTCAGTTGCTCTGTGGACACCTGTTCACTAGACTGATAACATCGATTCATTTACCCTAGGCCAGTCAAGATACGAGCTGCCTAGGAAGGATTTTAATTGACAAGGCAGCCGCAACTCCTGAGCAATCCATTTACCCTATACATATTTCCATTCCCTACCTGCAGCAGCCTGAGATTTGTGGGCAAACCCTTAAGCTAAAATAACTGTAAAAACTAAATCCTTTTTTGTTATTATAAGAACTAACAACAATCCTCTTCGGTGCTGGGTTCACCAGTCAACAAACCACTCATGTCTACATTTTTCCAGCTCATTGATACAGGGAAACCTTCAGAAACCTTGCCTCCTTATTTTCCCTTAGCTGTCCTCAACTCATGGTGGCAAGAAGGGGTGCCAGGGAGGGGATGGAAGTACAGACTGGGTAAATGGCATGGCAGGAGGTACCATGTTTGAAATGGGTCATAAAATCTTCCAATCTCATTGTGCCATTGTTTTAACATCTGTTGGGAGGTGCCATTTTATATCACAAATATTCTCCACAAAGGGGTCCATTTAAAATAGGTCATAAATTTTCCAGCCTGGCAAGTTTAATCCCTTAGTAATTAAATTTTAAAATGATCCTGCAGACAGAACACAGGATTGAAAGTCAGTAAACCTGGATTATAAACCCGATTGATGCCTTAGGAAATAGCTTAACCTTCAGTCCTCAATTTTCCAATCCATAAAAATGGAGATAATACTTCCCCTACTGTTCCACCAGGGCTCTTTATGTTGTAATTCATTAACCACGAGATCTTCAAACAGAAGGCTACAAGGCTGCAATATTATTTCTGCAATGTAGTATTACCAATGGTGTTTGTAGATATAATACCTGGTGTATGCAACCTGTGCTCTCAGGGCCAGATCTTATTCTGTGTGTTGCGCACTAAGCATAATGCTATTTCACTCTGTTCAAGTCCCTGAAAATCGCTGTCATCTTAGCCTTAAGACTAAATCACAAAAAAGCATATGACAATGCCACCTGTTAGATTAATATTTTTAAGGGTTCAAGCATGGTAGAATAGGGTTGTGTTTAGGGGCCTAATAGGTGGAATAGGAGCTATTCAGATGCACAGAACTTTGGATGTGACAATCAGCCCTCTTACAGAATCAGAATTGTTTTTATCTTTGGACAGTAGCTCATTTCCTTGCCAAAACTCTGTATAGTTGGTCAGGAAGAAAAGCCTTTATTTTAATAACAATAAGCCATTTTTATTAAACCAAACAAGGAAAAAATAACTGGGCTAGGTAAAATAATGAGTACCAACTAAAGACTATGTAGAAGAGAGAAGAACAAAATGTTTTTGAAGACTTCTTTTTAGATCCTTTTCGTCCTGAATTTCACTCAATCTTCTTCTTAATTTAACTGTATTATCAGCTTTATTTCACTGCAATTTCTATATGCATTCAAATGATAATTTTTTTCCCTATGTTAAGAATTACTCTTTTCCCAACTTGATGAAAGGGGACTGGTAGTTTGTTATCTACCCCCCTCCCCCCACTATTCTAATGTAGGGGTCAACAATGTTTTTGGCCAGAGTGCCAAAAACACCCCAACCTCCACCCATGCCTTGACTTGGTGTGCCAGGGACAGACCATGGGGGAGCTGTGAGGGGCCCAATCCTTGTTGCTGGTGGCAGCTGCATGCGTACCTCAGGGTGGATACCTCCGGGTGGTTGTGCTGCCCCAGCCCCTTCCCTGTCCTGAGCCCTGAGGTATGCATGCAGTCGTTGCTGGCACAGAGCTGATGCTAGGGCTCTGGAGTGGTGCAGCTGTACCAGGCTTCAGAACTCCAGTCAGGCTCCATGGTGGCAGCAGGCGCATGCACCCCTATGGGAGGACAGTGAGGGAGGGGCCTGGGGCAGCGCAACCCCAGCCCCTCATCTGCTGTCCACCTGGAGGTGTGCATGCAGTCATTGCTGCCAGGAAACCTGGCCATGGGCTCCAGAGCTCAGTGCAGCTGTTTGCAGCCTCTTTCTTTACTGCCTGCCACAGCCAGCCCAGGCAGCTGTAGCAGGCAGCTGGCTGGCTACAAACAGCTGCAACAGGCTCTGGAGCACCGGCACTGGTTCCACGGTGCCAGTGGTAGCTACATACGCACCTCTGAGTGGATGGCGGGGGAGAGGCCAAGGCTGCACTGGCCCAGCCCTCTCCCCCACCATTTGCTCAGAGGCATGAGTGCAACCACTGCTGCCATGGAACCTGGCTAGGGCTCAGGAGCCAGGTGCAGCAGTTTGCAGCCTCCCAGCTGCAGTCAGCCCAGGCTCTGGGCAGCTGTTGCCAGCCATGGAGCCCGGGCTGCTTGCAGCAGGGCTTGCAGCCTTCCGGCTGCCTGCTGCAAACAGCCCAGGTTCTGTGGTTGGCCTGGGCCAGCTGTGGTATGCTGAGCAAAATGGCTTCACATGCCATGCTGTGACACGTGCCGGGAGACTGCTGACCCCTGTTCTTATTGGTTGCAAACGTTGCCACTTTTCATACATATAGCAGGGCCCTGCAGGCTACTGCTCACTTTTAGAGTCTCCAAGAGCAACATTTCCAATTACTCCATTACAGCAAGGTGAGCCAGGCTCTCGGGATGTCTTTTTTTTCTCAGTCTGAATCATGCAACACATACATTGGTTAGTGACTGATCCATTAGTATGAACACATTCACTTCATTTCTTGATTCATTTTTGAAAAGAAGTTTAATCCTTAACAAAAGATTAGGCAGTTTCTTTGCAAGCAAGAAAGTCAGCATACTCTATAAGAAGCAGTGGCATTGAGCTAAAAGCCACCTTTTATGTTCTTTGCCATTTGTACACATGCCAGAACCAATAAAAGAAAAGAAAACAAACCAGCACATTTTGCATAAACCAGCACTATCCCTGAAATGTGTAGCTAAAAGCTCAGCTTCTAAACCAGTGGTTCTCAACCTTTTTAGACTTATGGGACCTCCTGTTAGACTCAAGGCACCCCTTGAAAAATACAAGCTCTTAGTTCATAGATTCATAGATGTTAGGGTTGGAAGGGACCTCAATAGATCATCGAGGCCGACCCCCTGCATAGGCAGGAAAGCGTGCTGGGTCTAGATGACCCACGCTAGATGCTTATCTCACCTGCTCT